>NC_092500.1:20891624-21216624 GCF_047511675.1 Marmota flaviventris | reverse complement strand
TATGAATATGATATAATAATAATAAATAGGTCTTTATAAGGTTGTTGTATTAAATAGATGATATAAATAAAACTAAAAATGCTCATAGTAGTCCATAGGCCCTTTAAGAATTGCCCTTTCTACATCATTGGATTCCAGCATCTCCTTCCGCTTACCCCATTCTCAAGCCAGACCCTATTGCCCCTCTCAACTTTTGCTGTTGCTTCTTTTCCTCTCCTTGGAGTACTCATCCCTCAGATAACAGAAGTCTAACCACTCTACTTGCACCAGGTCTTTGCTCAAATGTGCCTCCTCTCTTAGACCGTCTATTTAAACTTAAGCCCCTCTTTCAACTCTACTACAACATATTTTTCTCCATTCTCATCTTCTATCATACTATATATTTTCACATTTTTATTTTGTCTCCTCCCACTAAAATGTAAGTTCCATGAAGAAAACTGTCTGTCATATAAGAACTCAAAGAACTAGTCAGTAGTAATAATAAATGCTATAATGTAGCACATTTGTGACATATTCCAGGAATCAGACCCAACAGCAGCACTGTCCCTGGCTTGTACACAGCATTCAAAACCAAAAAAGTGTACTAGACAAGAAAAATCACTAGCTAACATGAAAGCACAGGGTAAAATACCAAGCAAAGGTTCAATATGAGAGTAAGTGTAATAGAATATACAAATAAAACCAAATTAGGAAGTAGGAGAAAACACTTGAATCCATAAAATTTTTACTATAAGCCAGATTAGAATACTGTTTAGTGAAACAAAGACAAGCAATTACAAACAGAAACAAAGGCACATGGAAACACAGGGAAAGAATAAAAATTGGGCTTTTTGCAGAAAATAAAAAACAGATCAGTGAGGTAAAACACAGTTGTTAATTCAGTAAGACTTAGAAAACTCATTATAAGTGGGAAAACAAAAATATATAATTAAAATGAATCAGAATTTTTTCTACCTCTTCATTCCTTTATCTCTGTGTATAAAGTTACTGAGTAACATAATTACAAATATTACAGAAGGATCCCAGTGAACCAAAAATAACAGGTTCAGCAACATTATTCAGAACAAAGAAATACAGGTCTAGGTCCTTTAATCCTCACTAAGGGACACATAGCTGTGGATGACTATGATAGAGAAAATCAAATCAGACCTTGAGGAAGCAATGTTGTCTCATCCATGTTTAGTCTCACATATGGAAGGAATCACCCTACAGTCTGAGACAAGTGCAGTTCTTCAATCTTCAAGTTATATAACATATATCTTGAATGCACAAATACTATACATAACACAGTGAATCCTCAAGAAAATATGTAATCATCATCCTCAGACTCTCCAGTGAAGTATAGTTCTTACAATTTCTAAATTCAGTATATGGAACTGGAACAAGACTTCCTAGGGTGTCATGCTATATAATCTCTAATAATCTCTTTCATAAGTCCCATATTTCCTATATTGCTCAGATTCCCAAAGTCAAAACTCTTGAAAGGCTTAGGTTTGAATTCCTTTCTCTTCTTCCTCCATTCTCTCAAATTTCTACTTTTGTGTTTATCAAAAAATCAAATCTTGCCAGGCACAGTGGCACATGCCACCTGTAGGCAGCTCAGGTGGCTGAGGCAGGAGGATCATAATTCAAAGACAGCCTCAGCAATTTAACAAGTCTGAAATTTTTCTAATTGAATTCTATGCAATTTATATCTCTCTCTCCCCTCAGTTCAAACTCTATTTTGTAAGAAACCTAGTGAAACCCTGTCTCAAAATATATATATATATATAAAATAAAAAGAGCTGGGAATGTGGCTCAGTGGTTAAGCATCCCTGGGTTCAATCCCTGGTTTAAAAAAATAAAATAAAATGGCTTGGCCTAAAAGCTTGCCAAAGTTTTCTTCTAAAACATTTACTTGATAGGCATTGTTGACTTGAAATTTTTCAATCACTTCAAGGGTGACTTGTCTAAAACCGAACTTGCCCTCTCTCCAAAAATGCCAGTTTCATTTCCGTTCTCCTTATTTTCATGGTTTTCTGGGGTGCAGAAAAGAATTATCCTGATTCCTTTCTTCCCCTTCTTTCCTGTGACTTATCACCAAAAAGTTCTGTGTATGTGGCCTTAATAAATTTCATTCCTGACCACACCCACTCTCAGTAGGTCCTCCCTCACAGAGAAATGAAATTTTTCTAATTGAATTCTATGCAATTATTTATATATCTCTCTCCTCTCAGTTAAAACTCTATTTTATAAGCCACCTTCTGTTCAAAAATCTTCAATGGTTTCCCACTGTCTATATAATTTCTTTCATACTGTCTACCCAAGTATTTAAAGCACTTTCTGGATCTCTATCTGTCTCAACTGTCTCTTCTCGCTCTTCTCCCATACATCTAAACTTCAAATATACATACTAGTTAATATACATACCATTCAGTCAAATGGCTCCAAACCCAGTACAGTATGCATTCCTACAAAGTGCCCTCTGCCTAGAATGCTCTACCTTTCCTCCTACACTTAAGTCTTAACTTTCAAAATTTGATAGCTATATCAAATTTCTCATTTTATACATGTAAAAAATAAACCATTTTCTTATAATCCTTGACAAGAAACAACATCTAAACTCCTAAACAACCCCTCAAAAAGAAACAAGAGTCTGAAAGTAAGAGGATAACAATGTATGGATGTAATTATTTTTCTTCTACAGTCAAGCACTTTTATCCCTACACATTCATTTTCTATTCTTAAAAGTAAAGACTATTCTCTTTTCGATTCAGCTCTTAGAGGCTGGTTTACTATGATTGTACCTAAATTGCTCATCTTACTAGAGAAAGTATCATACAGGTTAAGTTTAAATACCCACATCGAACAGATAACTTCATTTTATTTGGATACTACCAATTACAACCATAATCCTTCCCAGAAATTTATTAATGTCTGCCATGAATACCAAGAAATAATGTCTGTGGCCAGATGAGAATAAATGCAACCTAAAATGAATGTTCCATTGATTCTATTTACTTTAATTGAATTTGAAATAGAATATTTTATTATTAGTTATTTCCAATATCATTGATATTTACAAAAACATACTTAACATATATCTTTCTAAAACTGGGTTGAAAATTATTGTAGGAGTGATTTGTCTTTAGATTTTGGAATGACTATTTCCCATGGAAATATTTTTCTAATTTTGCACCATATTTTTGGAAATCATGATTTCATATTCTATCAAACTGCTTTCATTTGTTCATCCACTAAGCAAATAATATTCAGTAAATATAATATGCCAGGTATTTTTTTCTAGATATTAGTAGTACAGCAATAAACTAGGAAGATAAAGTTGTTATCTTGAGTTTATATTGTAGTGGAAGGAGAAAGAAACAAATATATAACATATCAAATAATAATAACTACTATAATGAATGATAAAGCAGAGTAGTGGAAATAGTACTGGGGAGAAGAACAGAGAATTTATTGACAAAACTTTGAGCATACTTTAAGAATTAAAATTTCATAAAATATGGAACATCAGCACAGTCAAAATTCAAGTAATATTGTGATTCAGTAACTTACTGTTTCTAGTTATATTATTTAATATCTTCTATCCTACTGAATTGTCAAAGTAAACACAAAAGCTAAGGAGTAAGAAGTAGGTTTCAACCACCCTAATCATCGGATATAGATCAGACTAGACACTACACTTTCCAACCTTCCTCTATCAGGAATAGATTAATTATTCAAAGCTGATGTGCATCAACCATGTACAATGCAAGCCCATTTTCAAAACTGCTGTCTATAGCTCGAAAAGAACACTGAGATATAACTGACCAACCCCACCACCTTGACCTAAGCATATGATCGAGGCCAGATTAATCAGTGTACCTATCTCTCTGGCCACTAGAATTGGCTTAGAGTCAAAATGTGACTAGAGTTAGAAATCTTGCTGGAATGTGGGGGAGCGGGGAAGCTGTTATGGTTTAGGTATGTGCTGTCTCCCAAAAGCTCAAGTGTGAGACAATGCAAGAAAGTTTAGAAGTGAAATGATTGGGTTATGAGAGCCTTAACCTAATCAGTATGTTAGCCCACTGATGGGGATAACTATAGACAGGTAGGGTATGCCTGGAAGAGATGGATCTCTGCAGGTATGCCTTTGAGGTATATATTTTATCCCTGGTGAGCATGAGTTCCCTCTCTGCATCCTGATGACCATGTCCTCAGCTGCCTTCCTCCACCACACTCTTCTGCCATGATGCTCTGCCTCACATTGGGCCCAGAGCAACGGAGTCATCTTGTCTAAGGACTGAGACCTCTAAAACTGTGAACACCAAATAAACTTTCCCTCCTCTAAAGTTGTTCTGTCACGTCTTTTGGTCACAGTAGCAAAAAAGCTGACTAAAACAGAAACTTTTGAAAAAATGTAACTTTACGTTACTTATATTCCTTGCAACCATGTAAGGAAAGCATGCCTAATAATGATACAGTGTAGTAGAAAAGAGAACTATGGAAACAGATTCCAGACTACATTGTTTGAGTACTTGGGTCCGTGTAAAAACTGGATTTTATATGAGCTAATACATTCTTATGTTTGCTTAATTTGAAAAATACATAAAAAATAGCAAATAATATATTTCAGAAATTCAGAAAATCTGTTTTTCAAGCCAGGTACAGTGGCTCACATTTATAATATGAGCATCTGAGGAGATTGAGGCAGGAGACTCATAAGTTCCAGGCCAGCCTCAGCAACTTAGTGAGATCCTGTCTCAAATTTTTTTAAAAAAAGGATTAGGGATATAGCTCCAAGTTAAGGCACCCCCTGAGTTTAGTCCCCAGTATAAAAAAGAAAAAAAGAAAATCTATCTTCAACATTGATATGTTATAAAGCTGTGGGTTAGTGTTACCGTTTTGATGGAAGTAGGCAAATTTTTACTATGGGATTTAAATGGTCACTACAGGGTCACTTCAAAGTAATAAAATCTAATTTCCTTTAAGGAAATCAAACAAAATGAGCTTCAAAGATATATCTGTAATCATTAGAAACTACTACTACAGAAAAATTGACAGACACTTGTATGGCAGTATGTAAAAACATGGATGTGTAACCGATGTGATTCTGCAATCTGTATACGGGGTAAAAACGGGAGTTCATAACCCACTTGAATCAAATGTATGAAATATGATATGTCAAGAGCTTTGTAATGTTTCGAACAACTAATAATAAAAAATATATTAAAAATGCAAAAAACTTAAGAATTTCTCACGGTTTAAAGGTAATGACAGCAAGACAGATAAAAATTTGAAGGAAGAGTAAATACACAGAGTAAAAATTCTAAAGCAGAGAATCACAGCCTTTGGGACAGGAGTACCCTGTGTTTCTCCTTTGCTAGCAAAGCAATAAACCTTTTTCCTTTTTCTCAAAACCATGTCATCATTATTGGATTGGCATTGGGGACAAGGACCAAGCTGTCAGTAACAAATTTGGCACCCCAGATGGGACCTGAGAGCAGCCTCTGCTCCAGTTTTCTTGGACAGAAGAAACCTCATGTCCATGCTGAAGATGCAAGGTGGCTGGCAAAACTGTTGAGAGCCAACTACAAGAGAGTTAGAACACAGGTGAGTTTGCCTTGGGTCAAACCAGAGGAGCTATTCCTATGAGTAAAGGAAGGGACTGAGAAACCATCTCAGCAGCTGCTGAAGCTCCTTTTGCCTAGGGAAACTCCTGCCTTCTCTTCCTGAATGGTACAGTTTGCTCCATCATAGTTCATTTTGAGAAAAAGGAAACTGGATCCTATAAAGTCACTACACCCTTGGCCATCTCAGTGTTCCCCAGTGTGTATACCAAGACACTTGATTCCACACATCTGGGTCCTCTTCCTGGGAACATCTGGTCCTTTTTTGTGGGGACATCTCTGGCACCACTAGTGTAGAAGTCATGGGTAAGTGGGATTGTAGGGATATTTACTCCCTTCTGGTCTGTTCTAGATTCTCATCTGTTTGCTGGGCTTGAGTTTGAGAATTCCCTCTGGTTGAATGTGTTTTTATTTTGTTTGTATCTTTTACCGCCCCTTTTAAGACATGGATAATACTACTTGATCCTATAGGTAGTCTCTTGAGAAAGGTCTTAGCTGGTCTGTTTTAAAGGTTCCCAGCCATTGGCCATGGTATTGGGGCTCATCTCTGGTTCTCTATCTATCTCTCTCCCTCTCTCTCTCTCTATCTCTTTTGTACAATCTTGCAATTGAAGTTGGTAAAGTAAATGGAAGAAATCGTATATGTAGGCCTGTTTTAAATGTTCCTTTCTGTTGGGCCTGGTTTCAGTGATCCTCTCTTGTCTGTCTTTTGTATCGGTTAGTGGTCCTTTAAGACATATGTCATGCTGCGATGATCTTACCAGTAGTCTCTTAGGCAGAGAGATCTTGGCTGAATGGGCTATGTATAGGTATAAGTCTAAGAGAAAGATGGTTTACTATAACATAGTCTTGTCTTTTAGTGGTTTTTCTAGATTATTATACAATCTTGAATTTGAAATTAGTCTGTCAGGGGTAAAACATATGAAAGAGATTCTGTATGTACAAGCATTGATGCAGTTGCATATTAAGGGGTCTGAAAGTCAGGAACTAAGTTGAATGTGCCAAAAGGCACTACCTCTTATGTGCAAGGATAGCAAGACACCAGAAGAAAGGGTTAAAACAAGATTTAAATCTTCTAACCACAGTGCTAGCACTCCCAGCACAGTTTCTCAGCTGAGCTCCAGGTAGCCACAGATCATATCTCACTGTGGGTCAAGGACACTAGCCCTAAGCTGGTGAAAAAAAATCCCAGAAAAGCTGCCTGGGCTGAAGAAAAATGACTAAAGAGAATCTGGCCTCTTCTCCTTTTGCCTATGGAGAGTGGAGACTGCTGGCCACAAAGGATGTGGCAGTAGGTTCCAGCACTATTAGTTTATGACCTGGGAACAGGAATAATCTTCCCCTTTAATATTTGAGAGGACAACCCATTTGGCCAGGGATATCCATCAATACCATCAAACTAAATGCCTGGGGACACTAGTAGGATAAACAATTGCACCCAGGAAATAAAAAGACAGAAACTAAAGCCAACCCATATTTTTTGTTTTATTTTAATTGGAGGAAATTTTAATTTATTGCTAAATGATTTGCAGAGTTATTTTATGATTATATTTGTATTTGTGTACTTTTATAAATATTAAATGTTAACTTTCTCAGTTGCAGAATATTCAGGTGATAGATACTCTAACATGAGACTTTCTTGTGTTTTAATCTCCTCAAAGATATAAAAATTACTTTCTACAACTAAATATCAACAAACAGTACAGAGGATCACCTAATGTATAAATACCCTGGAGATAAAACATCTAACAAGTAGAATGTCACTAAAATGCAAGGAATTTTTCCCCTTTTTTAAATTTATATATGACAGCAAAATGCATTGCAATTCTTATTACACATATAGAACACAATTTTTCATATCTCTGGTTGTATACAAAGTATATTCACACCAATTCATGTCTTCATAGATGAACTTTAGATAATAATGATCATCAAATTCCACCATCATTTATAACCCCATAACCCCTCCCTTTCCCTCAAACCCCTCTGCCCCATCTAGAGTTCATCTATTCTTCCCATGCTCCCTCTCCCTATCCCACTATGAATTAGCCTCCTTATATCAAAGAAAACATTTGGCATTTGGTTTCTAGGGATTGGCTAACTTCGCATAATATTATCTTCTCAAACTCCATCCATTAACCTACAAATGCAATTAGAAATTAAAGGGATACACATAGGAAAAGAAGAATTCAAATTAGCACTATTTGCTGATGATATGATTCTTACCTAGAAGACCAGAAAGCTTCTAGAATTAGTAAATGAATTCGCAAAGAACAGGATATAAAAATCAACACCCATAAATCAAAGGCATTTCTGTATATCAGTGACAAAGCCTCAGAAATGGAAACAAGAAAAACTATGCCATTTACAATAATCTCAAAAACATACTTGAGAATCAACAAAAGAAGTGACAGATCTAAATAATGAAAATTACAGAACTCTAACGAAAGAAGTCAAAGAAGATCTTAGAAGGTGGAAAGATCTACCTTGCTCTTGGATAGGCAGAATTAATATCATCAAAATGACCATACTTCCAAAAGCACTATACAGATTTAATGCAATTCTGATCAAAATCCAATGACATTCCTCATAGAAATAGAAAAAGCAATCATGAAATCCATCTGAAAAAATAAGAGACCCAGAATAGCTAAAGCAATCCTTAGCAAGAAGAGTGAAGCAGGTGGCATCACTATACCAGACCTTAAACTATAATACAGAGCAATAGTAACAAAAACAGCATGAACTGGCACCAAAACATACTGGTAGACCAATGGTACAGAATAGAGGACACAGAAACTAACCCACAAAATTACAATTATCTTATATTAGACAAAGGTGCCAAAAACATGCATTGGAGAAAATATAGCCTCTTCAACAAACGGTGCTGGGAAAACTGGAAATCCATATGCAACAAAATGAAATTAAACCTCTATCTCTCACCATGCACAAAACTCAACTCAAAATGGATCAAGGACTTAGGAATAAAACCAGAGACCCGGCCCTTCCTTGACGTCACTTCAAAGAGGTCATCAGCTAATTAGCTGCATAAGCCAGTTGCCATGATTACTTCCAAGCGCCCAGTCTTGTTGTCTGAAGGAATCACAATGACTTAAAAACCAATTGTTGACCAGAGGAAGAAGCCCGGCACCAGCCAAGCCAGACTGGAGGAGGAAGCCCGGCGCCAGCCAAGGCAGACCGGAGGAGGAAGCCCGGCGCCAAGGCAGACCGGAGGAGGAAGCCCGGCGCCAAGGCAGACCGGAGGAGGAAGCCCGGCGCCAAGGCAGACCGGAGGAGGAAGCCCGGCGCCAAGGCAGACCGGAGGAGGAAGCCCGGCGCCAAGGCAGACCGGAGGAGGAAGCCCGGCGCCAAGGCAGACCGGAGGAGGAAGCCCTGGCGCCAAGGCAGACCGGAGGAGGAAGCCCGGTGCGAAGCCAGACGGGAGAAGGAAGCCCGGCCCGGCTCCGCCCTGTGTGCTAGTCCGGAGGAAGCCCATCAACCCTTAAAACCCATCAAAGGGGGTGTGGCTACCAGCACGGTTCTGCGGCTGATCCAGGTACCCAGTTTCCAACTCCCCCACCCTTAGCTGCGATAACTCAAAATATTTCCCACAAGCTTATGGGGGTTGTAGCTATCAACGCAAAACAACAACTGTACAGGCATCTGGTTTCTACCTCAGAGACTAGAGTAGAGAAGATACAGGTGGAAACTCATTTCCTTTCACACTGGCTATACCCACCACCCTGAATACAGAGGCTCAAGCTAGGAATAGACAACGCCACCTACTGGAAGCAAGGAAAACAGTGTTCTGAGAGACTTTTTTTTTCTCTTTCTTTCTCTCTTTTCTTCTCTCTCTTCCACAACTTCAACATATGTGAAACCAAGAACTGTGCATGAACAACCGAATTACCAAAGTAATATAATATAGAGGAATTGCATATACCCCACCTTCCCCCCATTTTTTTCTTTATTTCTATCTTACTTTCCTTTTCCTTCTCTCTTATTTCTCTTTTCTTCCTTGTTATTTTTTCTTTTTTTCATTCGTATTCCCTCTATCCCACTTTCAATCTCCTAACTTTTGCTATCTATACATAGGGTAACTATCTAAATAAAGATAGGAGTCTATACATTCTTCCATAAATTACCAGTCTATTGGTTAGAGTTTTCCAAAGGTGCTAAGTTAGTTTAACCTCATACCCTCACTCCTTTCCCTCTAAGTATAACATCCTTCGTCTGAAATTAAGTTTTCTATATGCCACCAGATATGGTATGCCTTTTATGAAACTAATGACTATATTCTTAAGTAATAATTGAAACCAATATCTACAGACTTAGAATCTAACTATAAATGCATTAATAATGAAAACTTGTGCTTAGATGTTGTACTGTTGATATTGGGAACTGTTAACATTGTCTTTCTCCGCAAAAGAGGGATTTGGGAGCTATACAAGAACAATACAAATATAAAGGGGAAAAACATTAACACAACAGTTTCACAAAGCTAGAAAGAATCATGAGCGGTACGAAAAGACAAGGAAAGAAAGGACCACAAACAATACAGGTCAATTCAACATTAGATGAGGTAATATCTGCAGCTGATAGAATGTCAGACAAAGAGTTCAGGATATACATGCTTCAGATGATCTGGAGTATCAAGGAAGACATTATACAGCAAATTCAGACAATGAAAGATCACTTTGACAATGAATTACATAAACAAACCCAAGAAGCAAAAGCTCAACTCTATAGGGAGATAGAGGATATAAAAAACAAACAAACAGAAATCCTGGAAATGCAGGAAACAATAAATCTAATTAAAAACTCAAATGAGAGTATTACCAGCAGAGTAGAACACTTAGAAGATAGAACTTCAGACAACGAAGACAAAGTTTTTCAACTTGAAAAGAACATAGACAGCTCAGCGAGAATGTTAAGAAATCATGAGCAGAACATCCAAGAATTATGGGATAACATAAAGAAACCAAACATAAGAGTTATTGGGATACAAGAGGGTATAGAGGTTCAAACCAAGGGAATGAGCAATCTATTCAATGAAATAATACTAGAAAACTTCCCAGACTTAAAGAATGAAAAAGAAATCCAAATACTAGAAGCCTACAGGACAACGAATGTACAAAATCATAAGAGATCCACACCAAGACACATAATAATGAAGATGCCCAACATACAGAATAAGGAGAGAATCTTAAAAGCCACAAGAGAGAGGAAGCAGATTAATTTAGGGGTAAACCAATCAGGATAACTGCTGATCTTTCAACACAGACTCTGAAAGCTAGAAGATCCTGGAACAACATATTTCAAACGCTAAAAGAAAAAGGGTTCCAACCAAGAATCATGTATCCAGCGAAATTAAGCTTCAGGATTGAAGATGAAATAAAAATCTTCCATGATAAACAAAAGTTAAAAGAATTTGCTGCTAGAAAACCAGCTCTTCAAAACATCATTGGCAAAACATTACAGGAAGAGGAAATGGAAAATAACAATGAAAACCAACAGCGGGAGGCAGTACAGTAAAGGAAAAACTAATCATAGAGGAAAAACAAATCATGTTAAGTAACATACATAATCAAATATGGCTGGAAATACAAACCATATCTCAATAGTAACCCTAAATGTTAATGGCTTAAATGCACCAATCAAAAGACATAGGATGGATTTTAAAAAAAGATCCAACAATATGCTGCCTACAGGAGACTCATCTGATAGGAAAAGACATGCACAGACTGAAGGTGAAAGGTTGGGAAAAATCATATCACTCATATGGACCCCGGAAGCAAGCAGGGGTGTCCGTACTTGTATCAAATAAAATAGACATCAAGCCAAAGTTAATCAAAATGGATAAACAAGGACACTACATGCTGCTCAAGGGAACCATACACCAATAAGACTTGACAATCATTAATATATATGCCCCAAACAATGGTGCAGCTACGTTCATCAAACAAACTCTTCTTAAGTTCAAGAGTCAAATAGACCACAACACAATAATCATGGGAGATTTTAACACACCTCTCTCACCACTGGACAGATCTTCCAAACAAAAGTTGAATAAAGAAACCATAGAGCTCAATAATACAATTAATAATACAATTAATAATTTAGACTTAATTGATATATACAGAATATACCACCCAACATCAAGCGGATTCACTTTCTTCTCAGCAGCACATGGATCCTTCTCAAAAATAGACCATATATTATGTCACAGGGCAAATCATAGCAATTACAAAGGAGTAGAGATACTACCATGCATTTTATCAGATCATAATGGAATGAAATTGGAAATCAATAATAAAATGAGAAAGGAAAAATCCTACATCACATGGAGATTAAACAATATGCTACTGAATGAACAAAGGGTTACAAAAGACATCAAAGAGGAAATTAAAAAATTCTTAGAGGTAAATGAAAACTCAGACACAACATATCGAAATCTCTGGGACACTATGAAAGCAGTACTAAGAGGAAAATTCATTTCATGGAGTTCATTCCTTAAAAGAAGGAAAAGCCAACAAATAAATGACCTCACACTACACCTCGAAGCCTTAGAAAAAGAAAAACAAATCAGCAGCAAATACAGTAGAAGGCAAGAAATAATTAAAATTAGAGCTGAAATCAATGAAATCAAAACAAAAGAAACAATCAAAAAAACTGACAAAACTAAAAGTTGGTTCTTTGAAAAAAATAAATAATATTGATAGAACACTAGCCATGCTAACAAAGAGAAGAAGAGAGAGAACTCAAATTACTAGCTTACGGGATGAAAAAGGCAACATCACAACAGACAATTCAGAAATACAGAAGATAATTAGAAATTATTTTGAAACCCTATACTCTAATAAAATAGAAGATAGTGAAGGCATTGATAAATTCCTTAAGACATATGAACTACCCAGATTGAGTCAGGATGATATAAACAACCTAAACAGACCAATATCAATTGAGGAAATAGAAGAAGCCATCAAAAGATTACCAACCAAGAAAAGCCCAGGACCAGATGGATATACAGCAGAGTTTTACAAGAACTTTATAGAAGAACTAATACCAATACTCTACAATCTATTTCAGGAGATAGAAAAAGAGGGAGAACTTCCAAATTCATTCTATGAGGCCAATATCACCCTGATTCCCAAACCAGATAAAGACACCTCAAATAAAGAAAACTACAGACCAATATCCCTAATGAATTTAGATGCAAAAATCCTCAATAAAATTCTGGCAAATCGGATACAAAAACATATCAAAAAGATCATGCACCATGATCAAGTAGGATTCATCCCCTGGGATGCAAGGCTGGTTCAATATACGGAAATCAATAAACGTTATTCACCAAATCAACAGACTTAAAGATAAGAACCATATGATCATCTCAATAGACGCAGAAAAAGCATTCGACAAAGTGCTGCATCCCTTTATGTTCAAAACACTAGAAAAACTAGGGATAACAGGAACGTACCTCAACATTGTAAAAGCTATCTATGCTAAGCCTCAGGCTAGCATAATTCTCAACGGAGAAAAACTGAAGGCATTCCCTCTAAAATCTGGAACAAGACAGGGATGCCCTCTCTCACCACTTCTATTCAATATAGTTCTCAAAATACTGGCCAAAGCAATTAGACAGACAAAAGAAATGCATTTACTCATTAAAACCTTCATAGTTAAAAATTGGGATATAACACTTATATAGCAAATGCCAAGCCTTATGAGGCAATTTCAAATTTTAGTTTGTTCCTAAAAATATAGTTACCTCTATGTATTTTCTTATTATATAAATCCTAGGTTCTTGTCTTCAGAGTGATTATTATGAACACCTACACATAATTTTTGATGCATTTACTTTCATAACAAGTTACAAATTTTAAATGCTTCACTCAGTAATTTTCATATTTAAATAAGTAAATTCAGCAATCCTAAGATGTTTGAGTGAGAAAGAATTTGAAATCTTGTTTTCAGATGGAAAGTAAGTACTCATCTGTTGATATTAAGAAGTTCAATTAAAATTAGAATGTTAATGATTATTGGTATCTGATAGACAAGTCAGTAATTTACTTTTAAAAATAAGAGTTAAAAGTTGTATTATTCTCCTGTGTATGTGGTAGCATACCTGGATATGGTTTTTTTTTGTTTTTTGTTTTTGGCTTCTGTCTTTCCTTACAGTGCACTGTATTTGCTTTCATTTGAGGTGTTTTGGTTGTTTATATTTTGTTGGTTTGTTTTTTGTGAAAAAGGAAAGAGGTTTATTGATTTGCTAGCAAAGGACTCCTGTCCCCCTGCCCAACTGAGGGCTTTTAAAGAGGCAATTCAAAGGCTACATTCCACATGTTTTCTGACAGAGTCGTAATTCACTTGTTAATCTGGGAGATAGTCATTTCTGTAATCTTTACAACAACAACAACCAAAAAAAATTTTTTTTCCTGATACTGGGGATTAAACCCAAGGGGGCTTAATCACTGAGCCATATCTCCAGTCCTTTTTTGTATTTTATTTAGAGACAGTGTCTTGATGAGTTTCTTAGAGCCTCCCTAAGTTGCTGAGGCTGGCTTTGAACTCCATGATCCTTCTGCCTCAGCCTCCTGGGCCACCAAAAATTGATCTTTTGAACACAACTTTAAAATAGCTGAAGTATATCCTATTTTGGAGCCATTCTAACATGGCATAAGTTGAGAGGCAGATCCTTATCTCAGGTAAGGAGGGACTATTGAAAAACACAATATAACATTACATCTGAAACATGAATCAAACAAAAGCAAAGAGAGCTTTATATTTAGTTTTGTAGAAAAAAATGGCAAAATGATTCCATGTTTTACAGCATCACCTTTAAAAAAACAGTTCAGGATTTCTTTACTACCTTCCAAAAATACATTTAAATTCCAGTTCCAATGTGAAGAGTAACACAAAATTGGTGTATATAACTTCTTGACAATAAATTACTTTATCCATCAAATGACATGAATAAATACCAACCAAATTTGTTATTTCTATACAAAACTGAGACTATTTCTGTAGATAATTTTAGTTTGGAGATCACCAACTTGGCAAAATACTCTCCTAAGCTTTACATTTAATTAAGTTTAATTTTAATGTACAATTTAGAATCCATGGTGTATGGTAACAATAATCACAGGTCTTTATGGGTTAGCAAAAATCAAAGAGCACCCTTAAATCCCTTATACATATAGAAAACAGTGTTAATGATCAGAAATTAACTTATTCAAAGCAAACAGATGTAAGACAGGTCTTAAAATGACAGTGTGATCCTTCTATGTCAGATACAATGTATAAAAGAGAGCACTTATTGGCTATCTTGCTGGTAAACATATATAAACTTCCATTTTATACACTTTGACATAAAACTTAGAGAAGGTTTAGATAGATATAGTTTTCAGATGCATATGTATATATACCTAGTCACATATATTTAGGGTGTCAGTTATATTGTTAAAACCTAAGTAACCGTTGTTTAACCAGTTGCAAAGTAATCATTTAAAACAGGAACAAACCCTAATTCTTTTAAGGCTTAGTGTCTCCAAGTAATAAAACCTAACAATCACAAGAAAATTATCTTGATAGATAAGAGCAGATCAATGTGAGGTTATTCCTAGAAGGTGAGTTGTGATGAAACAGGAATAATGAGATTAAACAAAGGGGAACTCTTAATAGACCAAGACAATGAAAAAGGAAAGAACCCCCAAAATACCAAAACTTTTCTCTTGGAAGAATGAAATAACTGTTCTATTACTGAAAGAAACATGGAAAATGGAAGCAGATGTAAATTTGAGTGTGAAGATTATTTATATTTTGACAGACTGGATGAAATGACAGTGGGACATTTGGGGTAACACAGGCAGTTGAAATACAGAACTAAAAACCAATGATAACTTGAAGACAGAATTATAAATATGAAAATAAATAACACTGACATGCTATCTGAACCTAGAAAGTAGATCTCTCTATACAGAAAAGAAAGCTCGAGATAGAACAGAAAACCAAGGAACTATAAGAAAGTATCAGATAAGGAAAACACAAACAATAAGGAGAAGGGTTTCTCTTTCAGACACAAAAGGAGTCAAAAAGAAAAGAAGTGAATTTAGAAAGTCTCCCCTGATTACCCCAAACTAAGTTTGGTACTTTCCCCATGTGTTTAATAATACGACGTATTTCCCCTGCCATAACACTTACTATGCTGTTTCATAATCACCAATGTCCTTATCTATAGCCACTGATGAACTAGAATTTCAATGATAGCAGGGGCTCAATCAGGCTTGTCAACTGTTGTACGTATTCCAGGGCCTAGCACAGAGTTGGCCCTGTGCTAGGCCCTGAGATATATACAACATTTATTGCACATGTTGTATATATATTACATGTTGTAATATAGATACACACATTGCATATAATATATCATGTTATATATATTACAATTGTTGTATATATTATAAATATAATATTTTATACATTTAATTTATTATACATATTATACATTTAATAAATATATAATAAATAACAAATAACTGTTGAGTATATTATTAAATAAATATCATATAGACTTCTGTTATTAAAATTAGCAATGAATTTAGAGGAGGCAGAAACATTCCAAATTTGTTCCCATTAATCAGATTACTTCCTTGATTAAAACATCTTTGGCTAAAAAAAATCATATCAGTATACATGACATACAAAACCCTTGTATAATCTGGCTTTCTAATTTCATTCCATTCTATTCTCTACCTAATTTCATTTCATTCTATTCTCTACTTCAGCCTACCCAATGACCTCCTTTCTGGTACTTGAACATAATATGCTCTTTCTAGCCTAGGAAATAGACTATCTCCTTCTATTCCAAAATTTATTTTCCTAACACTTCATGTGATCTGTATCCTTCACCTCTGCTCTAGTTTGGATCTGGGATATCCCTCAAAGACACATGTGTTAAAGGCTTGATTCCCCAGTCTGGGGCACTACTGGAAGGTGGAAGGACCTTTAAGAGGTAGGACTTAGTAGAGGAAGTTAGGTCATTAGAGGTATGCCCTTGGAGGGTCTATTGGGACCATTGCTCCTTCCTGTCTCTCTTTCCCTCTCAGCCACCATAGGTGAGCACCTTCCTCTGCCACATACTCCCACCATGAGCCCCAAAACAACAGGGTCAACTGACCATGGACTGAAATCTCCAAAACCATGAGCCTAAATAAACCTTTCCTCCTTACAATTTTGTTCTCTCAGGCATTTTGTCACAGTGATGGGAAGCTGACTAATACATCCTCCTTCAGATTACAATTTATACATCACTCCTCAGAAGACCTTCTATATCACCACATATAAACACTCACATCCCACCTCTGGTTAACTCTTTCTTGTCACTATATGAAATTCAGAATATATTAGTCAAATAAATCTGCTTTCAGGCTTATGAACAATTACAATAAAACACCCTTAATATTAGGTTACAGACAAGAGAAAACTTTGAAATATGCATTCTCGTATTTGATTTATGAAAAATTTATGAATATCTAAAATTTTTACTCTTTAAATTGTGACACTGGTGCATCTAGAAAAGGTCAGATTTTTTTAGTGTTCATAGTTGGATTCCCGAGACCATAAAAAAATATAAAAATTATAGAACTCTTAAGTCAAAGGGTAAAGATACTTACAAAGAAACTTACAAATAATACAAGTACTTACAAATAATAGCACTCTCGGTCGCTTTCTCTCTACTTCCCCTTCCTTCCTCTACACACACACACACACACATAAAAGAAAAAAAAACTTGGTTATATGACATGTGCTGGTTATATATTCCATAGGTATGCCTTCAGTACAAGAACTAACTTAAATGACTATAAACATGAAACGTACCTAATCTTGATCATTTCTTTTCCTGAGGTCTGATCTTCCATATTGTTTAACTACTACGAAAGATGCCAAAAAAAACAATACAATCTTTTAAGATTGTGCTAGGGCTGGGGATATAGCTCAGTGGTAGAGCATGCGCTTATTAGCATAGCAATGCATGAGGTCTCAGGTTCAATCCCCAGCACATGTGCACATGTACACACACACACACACACACACACACACACACACACATAAGCCATGCTTCCATGCTTGTCAAAGGACCTTATTTTATGTTGCCTAAGACCTTGATGGTCAAAGCTATGAGATAATGGAGTGAGTCCTTATTAAATAATAATAGAATTAATGAGAAGATAGTAATATCAATCTTAAGAGTATAAACCACTCATTAATTTAAAAATGTATTGAGCATTTACTATATGCTAGGAATAACAACAAACACTTGGAAGAGAAAATAAAAATTAAAATATTATCCCTGAGTTCATAAGTTTATTCCAATGGAGTTTTATTTAAATTGGAAAGAAGCAGGTAAGAACAGGTAAGGGTAGGAAGCTGAGAAGACAGAATCTTAATAAATACGTAAGTAGCAGTAAATGTAATCTACAAGTTTGAAAGGTTACCATTAATGTATTACCATTATTATGTATTACTTAATTGGTAATACATAATAATGGTAATACATTATTTTGAACATTAGTTTACATGTAATTTGGTACTTTAACATCATTTGTTATTTAATTTCAGGTATAAAATAATTATTAAAGGATAAGTAATTTTGCCCTGGTGACTACTCAAACTTGTAGCCACAGAAGCAGAAAAAGAAAAAGGCAAATTATAATCACAACACTAAACTCTAAGGTACACAGAGTTGAAGGAGGTGGGTCTGGGGGAAGACAGTAGGCTCCTGTACCAGATAATCTAAGAAACTACCATTTTAAAGATGTTCTAATGCAATGTGTACAAAATTACTCATTGCATAAGAATCACCTAGGGGGGCTGGTTAAAATAATCTACCTTCAAATATCTGATTCAGTAGGCTTAGGTGAGAAAGACATTTTAAAACACTATTCCATAAAGCATAAAAGTATACTTTCCTTTTAATAGGAAACAAGGAAAAATTAAGACAGGATGAGGAAGTCACTTATAATTATGGAATAATCTTTTGGTCTTGCCAAAATAAGTAAATGACTGAATGAGACATAATTTAAATAATAACCTGCTACTTGCTCAGTATAAAATCTGTGGTGTGCACTGTGGTAAGAACTCTAAACTTTTATCTTTACAACAACTATGCAAGCTATCATTAGTACTATTATTATCACTATTCAGCTAATCTAAAGATGAGGGAAATCTTTACCAAAAAGGAATTGGATTTAAACACAATCTTTTTGAATTAAAATTCATATTCTCTATAGGCTTCAAGTTTAAAAATATGTTGAAGAAATAAAAATAATTCTTCAATGCATGGACTCAGTGACTTAGGATGATAATCACAATGACAGTTATGGTTTGGATGTGAGGTATCCTCCAAAAGCTCACATGTGAGACAATGCCAGAAGGTTCGAGGAGAAATGATTGGTTTGTAAGAGTCTTAACCCAATGAGTGATTTAATCCCTTGATACATAGAGATTAACTGAGTGTTAACTGAAGTGGTAAGGTATGGCTGAAGGAGGTGGGAATTAGGGCATGATATTGGTATATATATTTGTACATGGAAAGTGGAGTCTCTCTCTCTGCTTCTGATCACTGTGATGTGATCTGCTTCTTTCTGTCACCCTCCCCTGCCATGATATTCAGCCTCACCTCAAGCCCTGAGAAATGGAGCCAGCCTTCTATGAACTAAGATCTCTGAAATTGTGAGCCCTCAAATAAACTCTCCCTCCTCTACAATTGTTGTGGTCAGGTCTTTTTAGTCACAGCAGCGAAAAAGCTGACTATAATAACAGTAAAGAAACTTCCAAAGTTTAGAAAAGAAAACCAGGCCAAGTAATAATGGGCTTACAAAATCAAGGGCTAAAAGGAAATCTTTTCAAGGTTGTAATACATTTATTACAACCAACAAAGAATAGATTGTATGAAAAAATAAAACATGTAATTATTTGTGGTATTTTAAGGGCAGGATAGTTCCACTTTACTGGTATCTACTTCTCACAGGTTCTTTTTTTGTTTGTTTTAGAGCCTTTCATTTCCTGTCAAATTCATTTCTTGAGTATTCTTTCCTTCTCTAAGACTATGCTTTTTGTTGTTAATTATTTGATAGCATAGGTCAGCAGCTATCAACTAAATGAAACTGTTGTGAAAATGTAAACAATCAAAATTTTTGAGCTTTTAAAAGCACACATGGTAGAAATAAGAATTCCTGCAAAGCAAAATGAAGATAACATCATTTTTTAAAAATATAAGCCTAAAATTGAAACAGATCACAGAGTATCTTTTTCATTTGCTGTTACTGACATTGATTCTATCATAGAAAATCCCAATCTCTTACTTGTTAGAGGCTGAATGAATTCCAATCTTCCTTAATCATGAACCAAATGGTTTCATGATAAAATATGTTAGGAGCATGAGTTATTTCAAGTTTTTTCTGAGTTACTAGCCCATTATTTTTTAGAATTAATTTGCTCTTCAAGGTGAAAGCTTTTCCCTGGACACAGAGATAATGCTCAGCACCACTGACGCATCTCTTTAAGCTCAGGGTCTTGACTGATTTTCTTTGGCAATAGGCAGCAAAATGGGATTCTTTTATAATGGTAAGCTGTCCAAGGCCGTCACTTCAGACAAAAATAAGATTTCCAAAATGTACACCGTGAAATAGAATTACAAATTAGGTACATTAGGCAAATGAAGGAGGTAAATGTGAAAATCCTAGCAAAAAGTGGTCAAAATTAACTTTATTATTACCCAGAAAGTGAGGTTAGAAGAAAATGGAATTATTACTAAACTTTCAATAAAACATTATAATGAGCTTCTGAGTTTAAAATATTGATTCTCAGGGAGATCATAATGGTGAATTCTTCTATTAGGAAGTTTAAGTTCAAGTTAGAAACTATAACGAGTTCAGAAACATGAAAAATATAAAAGCAAAAACTGGCTGCAATGGTTAATTTGATTGGATTGAGAAGCTCATGATTAAGAGGTTTTTGGGTGTGTCTATGAGGGTGTGTCTACGAACAACTGGCACATGGGATAGCTAATTGAAGTGGAGACCCTCCCTAAGCATAGGCAGCACCATCCAATACGATGGTGGCTTGGGTGGAATAAAAGTAGGAAGTACAAGGAAGCAGCAGCATATACAAGCTCGATTCTTCTTGAACAGGCTCTTGATTGCTGCTGCAGTTGTCTGAAGATATTGGACTTTCGCTTCTTCACTCTTCCAAAGTGGACTCTTCCAGTGATTCTTCAGGGAGTTTCCAAAAGTATTTTGCCTTGGACTAAGGTAGCACTATTGATCCCTCTTGTTGTGAGGCTTCAGCCTCTTGGAACTGTGTAGTTACTGATTCTTCCATCTCTCCAGCCTGCAAATGACCACTGTGGATTATCCAGCTTCTGGTCACGTGAGCCAACCCAACAAATCTCCTTTTTATAATCATACTCCTATTGATTCTGTTCCTCTAGAGAACCCCGACTAATACACTGGCTGATGTTTTATCTGCAGATTATATAAAATAACTTCACAATTTTTAAAAATTCAAAATATCAAACTTTAAATTGTTTGACACATTTACTACTTTGGATACTGTAAAAGAATATCCACAATATTAAGAGATATTTTATTGTCAAATATTTTATGAGACATGCAAAAAGGAGGATTCAAGATGGGGTTGTGGCTCAGCAGTAGAGTGCTCACCTAGCAAGTGTGAGGCTTTGGATTCGATCTTCAGCACCACATAAAAAATAAATAAATAAATAAACGTGTTGTGTCTAATTACAACTAAAAATTAAATATTTTTTTAAAATTCTTAAAGATGACAGATTAGAGGAAGCCTGAATTCCTGGCTGCTCCATGGCTTAGGATTCAAGGAGAGGGAATAATGTTTCACAGTGAGGTGGATCAAAGAGTGATCTCACTAAAATTCAATACGGGACAGTTAGAGTGTCTTAGAAATTCAGAAATTTGGGTACACTGAACAAAGAAGAAAGCACATTAAAGCCAAGCCAGTTGCAGCAGTGGCAGTGGCAATGGTTCATTGCAGAGGGAAGGGATAACAGAGAGAAACACAACAAATGGATTTGTTATGGAAAAACCTAAGATCAAAAAAGTAGACCAAACTTAGCTTATTCAGAGGCTGCACCATCAACTAGTATTTAAAACGTGTTCTGTATCTCTCAACTGGCAAACAAAGAGCTGAGATGGCAAACATCTTGAGGCAACCACACTGCAGCTTGCTGCTACAGGATCCAGGAAATCATAGCAATCATTCCCATACAGTTCCAGAAAGTGCCAACCATGCAACTTAGGGTATACCCAGCCAAACATGAGTAAAACAGGCACAAAGACGATTGTCCCCAGGAGGATTCAAGTCAGAAAAATGAAGGGGAACCCAACTCAGCTTTTCCTTTGAGTCTGACAGTTCACAGGACCAACTAAAGTGGAAAAGGAATCTGAACAGGTGGGCGTGAATATACTCAGCAACCAAGTCTGGGAAGGTTGTGTTTGTGGGCGGGCAGCAGAGTGTGTGGAGGACAGTGAGTAGAATTCTTGAAAGACCCTTGAGATCCAGACTCCTAATATAAATCAGCATCTCCCTTGGCATGTGTTGATCTAATGTCTCCAGAACAGATACCATCCAACAAAGCCCCTAATGCCTGATTAAACCTAAGCCCTAGTCACCAGAACTTTCCTCATAGAACTCAAACTCTGTAGCAGAAAAACCCTGGGAATGCAATGTTCTCATATATACAGACAAAACTCCTATTAACAATATTTCCCACTACATCCTACCTTATACTGGTGAGACGGGAAGCTGAGAGCTATTACAATGAGCTTTCGTACTATGCCACTCCAACTGGCAGCTTAGTGAGTAAACCAAAATGAAGAAGGAGTTAAAAAGCCCCAGCCATTACTGGCTCTCGCTTTCTCTCAGTACATAGCCCAAGAAGAAACAGAAAGAAAAAGAGTTGGCAGTGACCATCCATTCTTTTTGACTATTTTGACCACCACAGTGGAGATGATTTCTTCATTTCTCATTAAGAATGTTTCTCCATTTTGTCTCTGTGTGTGTGTGTGTGTGTACGCATGTGTGTGTTCTTTCTGGGCTAATTGGTTCATAAACAAAAATATATTTTTCCCTCATTTTTTAAAAATATTATTCAGTTGTCAATGGACCTTTATTTTATTTATTTATATGCAATGCTGAGAAGCAAACCAAGTGCCTCACACATGCCAGGCAAGCGCTCACCCCAGCCTCATCATTTTTAGCATTTTTTAATACAGTTATTTTCTTTGCTTTTTTGAGGGTTAGGGTTATTTGTTTGTTTAACTAGATTTAGTTCATGGTTATTTATTATTTTGGGTGTTGACAATTGCTGACTCCACATTTCCTGTTTTTTGTGTAATTATAGTTGTGGATGTTATAGTAAGAACCAAATATTTATTTTAATGCCATATATTGTTTGAATCAGTTGTTCCCCCTATCCTGTGAGGTTATAGACACTGCTGCTGAACTAAACTCAGCCAAAAGGCAGCACACATTGGTCTACACAAAAATTAATGACAATCAAACTTCAGCTATACTTTAATATAAAGAATAGAAGTGACAAAAAAAAACAAGGCCCTGGGAAGGAACAGTTAGGGGTGAACCCTCAAATCCCACTCACGAACATACACTAGTATAGCAAAAACAGACATAATTAGCATAAAGCCTGTGGAAACCACCCCTACAAGGGGTCTCAATCTAGATCACTCTAGGATACTTTGGTAAGAGAAGGCTGTGTCCGAAAATACGCACACAGAAGAGAAATATATTCCACAGATGCATAAAACCCAACAAAGGAATATAAGAAATATGAAAAAACAAGATAACATGACACCTCTTAAAGTTAATGATTCACCAGCAACTGACCCCAAATATAGTTTAAGCTCACAAAGTACCAGATAAAGAATCAAAATAGTGATCATAAAAATGATCAATGAATTCCAAGAGAATATATAATTACAACTGAATTAATTAAAGAGGTCAGTACAGGCTATGAAGGAGAAATTCAATAAGGAGGTAGAGCTATTAAAATTTAAATGTTCAGTCAAAAGTCTCTCTAATAGAGTAGACCATGCTGAAGACAGAATCTCAGATCTGGTAGACATAGTGGATAGACTTGAACACTCAAATAGTATTCAAGAAAGAAAATGAGTAACCATGATCAGCATATAAAACAACTCTGGGACAACAGTAAGAAACCAAATTCAAAAATAATTGAATCTAGGAAGTTTGTGAAATGCAGGTTAATGGAATGGATAGCCTTTTCAGGAAAATAATAACAGAAAAATTTTAAAACCTTAAGAATAAGATGGACATCCAGATACAGGAAGCATTCAGAACTCCAAATAGATAAGATTTAAAAAGAACCTCTTCACATTACATAATTAAAATGCCTAAAATACAAAACAAGGATAGAATTTTAAAAGCCTCCTCAAGAGAAAAACATCAGGTCATATTTAGAGGTAAGTCAATCAGAATTACTTGTGATTGTCCAGCACAAACTCTAAAAGCCAGAAGGGCTTGGAATGATGTGTTCCAAGTCCTGAAAGAAAATACCTGTCAACCAAGATTTCTACACCCAGCAAAACTATCCTTCGAAATTAAGGATGAAATAAAAATCTTCCAACCTAAGCAGAAACTAAATAATTCATGACTCCTAAATTGGCACTACAAAACTTACTAAAGAAATATTCCACACAGAAGAAATAAAAAACACATCCCAGGGCTCACATGAACAAATCTCATGAAGAGAAACTAAGCAAATAAGAAAAAAATAAAATTAACAATTAGAAATAAGTCGAAATACTAGGAATTAATAAACATCTCTGTATAATAAAATGTAAATTTTCTCAACTCTTCAGTTAAAAGACATTGGTTGGCAAAATGGATTAAAAACAAGACCAACTATATGTTGTTTCTAAGAGACTCACCTTACAGGCAAAGACAGACAAAGGCTAAAAGTAAAAGGATAGAAATTGATATACCATATGAATGAAGCCCCAAAACAAGAAGGGATAGCTACTCTCATATCTGACAAAGTAGAGCTCAAACCATAATTAACCAGAATAGACAAAGGAAGGTCACTTCATATTGGTAACAGAAACAATCCAACAAGAAGACATAATGATAATGAGTATTTATACCCCAAACTTGGGTGCAACTAATTGTATAAAAGAGGCACTACTTTAATTAAAGCCTTGAATAGACCCCAGTGCAATGACACTGCATGATTTTTTAACACACCTCTCTTACCATTAGAAAGAACATCAAAACATAACCTCAATAAAGACCCTTTGGACCTGAAAAATATTATAAATCAAATGGACTTAACAGACATCTATAAAATATTTAATTCAATAACAGCTGAATATACTTTCTTTCCAGCAGCTCATGGAACATTTTTCCAAAATAGACCATATTTTAGGCCATAAGACAACTTTTATAAAATACAAAAATATATATATAATTTCTATCAGATAATAATGGAATAAAATTAGAAATCAACACCAAAAAATCCTACAGAAACTATAAAGGCACAGGGATTGAACAATACAATTTTGAATAACAAATGTGTGATAAAAAAAAATCAGGGGGAAAATGTAAAAAATTCTTAGAATCAATACCAGTAAAAGGAAGAAAATAATTAATATCAGAGCTGAAATCAATGAAATTGAGAATAAAAAAAAATACAAAGGATCTGTATACGGGGTAAAAATGGGAGTTCATAACCCACTTGAATCAAAGTGTGAAATATGATATATCAAGAACTATGTAATGTTTTGAACAACCAACAATAAAAAATAAAAAATAAAAAAAAAATTTAAAACAATACAAAGGATCAAAGAAACAGAGGTGTTTCTGTGAAGAGAGAAATAAGACTTATAAGTCCTTAACTAAATTAACCAAAAGACAGAAGGCCAAATTAATAAAATTAGAACTGAAAAAGAAGAAACTACCACAAACATCACAGAAATCCAGTGGATCAAAAATGTATACTCCAATAAATTGGAAAACCTAGAAGAAATGTATATTTTTCTAGACACATATGACCTGCCAAAGCTGAATCAACAGGACATAGACCAATATCTCAACAGACCAATAAGTAAGTAATGAGATAGAAGCAATAATAAAAAGCTTTTCAGCAAAGAAAAGTCCAGGACCAAATAAATTCTCATCTGAATTCTATCAGACCATTAAAGAATAACTAATCCCAGGGCTGGGGATCTAGCTCAGTTGGTAGCATGCTTGCCTTGCATGCACAAGGTGCTGTGTTCAATCCCAAATACCACAAAAAAAAAAAGAATAACTAATCCCAATGTTCCTCAAATTATTCTATGAAATAGAAAGGGATGGAACACTTTCAAATTCATTCCATGAGGCCATCATCACACTTATACCAAAACTGGATAAGGACACATAAAGGAAGGAAAACTACCAACATTCCTGATGAAAATAGATGCAAAAATCCTTAATAAAATATTAACAAATTATATTCAACAATATTTAAGAAGACTGTAGATCATGACCAACTTGGTCTTGTCCCAGAGAAGCAAGGATGGTTAAACAAAAACAAATTAATAAGTATAATTCATCACATAGACAAAATTCAGGACAAAAATCACTTATTCATTTCAATAGATGCAGAGAAAGCCTTTGACAAAATTCAGCACCGATTCATGACAAAAACAGTGAAGAAACTAGGGACAGAGGACCTAAATATCATAAGAGATACCCACAAACACATACACACACGCAAAAAAAAAAAAAAAAAAAACCCAAAGCCAACCTCATAGAAAATGAGGAAAAACTGATAGCATTTCCTTTAAAATCTGAAACAAGACAAAGATGTTCACTCTCACCACTCCTATTTACTATAGTGCTAGAAATTCTAGCCAGAGAAATTAGATAAGAGAAGGAAATAAAAGAAATAAAAATAGGAAAAGAAGATGTTAAATTATCAGTTTGTTGATGATATGATCCTATGTTTAGGAGATCCAAAAAACTATGCCAAAATACTGCTAAAGCTAATAAGCCAATTCAGCAAAGTAGCAGGTTACAAAACCTACATATAAAAAATCAGTAGCTTTCCTGTATACCAACAATGAACCTGCTGGAAAGAAATAAGGAAAATAATCCCATTCAAAATAACCACCCCCCCCAAAAAGAAACTAAAAATAAATCTAACCAAGGAACTGAACAACTCTACAATGCAAACTATGAAACACTGAATATATATATTGAGGAAAATACTAGAAAATAGAAAGACCTCCCATATTAATGGATAAACAGAATTAATATTGTTAAAATGGCCATTCTATTAAATGCAATATACAGATTCAATATATCAAAATACCAATGACATTCTTCAAAAAACTAAAAAAAAAAAATACTCCTAAAATTCATTTGGAAGAATAAAAGTCCAGAATAGTCAAAGCAATTCTAAGCCAAAAA
This sequence comes from Marmota flaviventris, assembly GCF_047511675.1. Classification (NCBI taxonomy): domain Eukaryota; kingdom Metazoa; phylum Chordata; class Mammalia; order Rodentia; family Sciuridae; genus Marmota; species Marmota flaviventris. The sequence goes on along the minus strand of NC_092500.1, from coordinate 21,189,499 downwards.
AGCAATGCTGGAGGTGTCACAATACCTGTATACAAATTGTACTACAGAGCCACAGTAACAAATGACATAAAAAGACACATAGACCAATAGTACAGAAGACAAGAGACCAATATACATCTACAGTCATCTGGTCCTAGACAAAGGTGCCAAAAAGACATTGGAGAAAAGCAGCCTTTTTAACAAATGGTGCCAGGAAAACTGGTTATCCATATGTAGAGGAATGAGAGTAGACTTTTCTCTTTCACCCTGCACAAAATGCAACTCAGAATGGATCAAAGTCCTAGAAATTAGACCAGAAACTATGCAAATCCTAAGGGAGAAAATGGGTCAATACTCCAGCATATAGGTGCAGGCAACAACTTCCTCAGTAGGACCCCTAAAGTTCAGGAAATAATGCCAAGGTTTAATAAGTGAGATGGCATAAAATTAAAAATCTTCTGCACAGCAAAGGAAATAATAAGAATGTAAAGAGAGAACCTAAAGAATAGGAAAAAATCTTTGCTAGCTAATCTTCTAACAAAGTATTAATATGCAGAATATTTACAGAAATCAAAAATCTTAATACTAAAAATCAAATAACCCAATTAATAAATGGGTAAATGAATTATACAGACACTTCTCAAAAGAAAAATACTACTGGCCTATAAATATAGAAAAATAATGTTCAACATCATTAGCAATTAGGGAAACACAAATCAAAACTACACTGAGATTTTATCTCATACCAGTCAGAATAACAGACATCAATAAAACAAACAATACCAAAGTAATAAAATAATACAACAGTGTAAAGAACACTTTTACACTGTTGGTGGGATTGTAAATTCATACAACTACTATGGAAATCAATATGAAGTTTCCTCAGACAACTAGGCATGAAACCAACATGACCCAGTTACTGCACTCCTTGATATTTATCCTAAAGAATTAAAATCGGCATACTGTAGCGATACTTGCATACCCATGTTTATAACAGCACAATTCTAAATAGCCAAACTATGGAATCAGCCTAGGTGTCCATGAAAATGTGATATATATACACAACTGAATTTTATTCAGCCTTAAAGAAGAATGAAATTATGTCATTTGTCAGAAAATGAATGGACCTTGAAACCATTAGGTTAAGCAAATAAGTCAAATTCTCTCATCTGGAAGCTAGAAAGGAAAAGAAAAGTGGGGGGGTGATCACAAGAAAATCAAAGAGAGATCAGTAGAAAAAACAAAGACACTAGGGGGGTGGGAGAAGGAGAGGGAGTAAAAGTGCTGGGGAGGGATATTGGCCAAATTATATTATTTGTGTGCATGCAGTAATATGTAACAACAAATCTCACCGTTATGCACAAAAATAATACAATATTTTTTTAAATATGGAGAAAAAAACAAAAAAAAGAACATGCACACTAAAATAATATGCATCATCAATGGGGTACATCATAATATATAAGAATCATTAAAACTTGGGAGGAAAAAAAACAACATGTTCAGTGAAGCCCATTTTCCATATAATTAGATGAAAAAACTGCTTCAAAAATAGTCCTCTCAATTACACAGAATTATATGAAGGAATTCAAATATATTAAGGAATTTGAATATTAATAATATAAGTAATGAAACATAATTTCCTTTATTCTTATATTAATTTCCTTTACATATATTGGCAGGAATCAAATATGGTATTTGTAGTATGATATTTCCTTGTTATCAATGAGAAAGATAAATTATTACATAAGAAAGATATAACATGGCCTTAAATACTAGTGATTTGAAGTTATGAGAGAGTTGATAATTTACTTTAACTAGGTATTTCATTTTGTCTTCAAGACAAACTGGTGAGGAACTCATCCTTTGAAAAATCAATGAGTTACAAAACAGTTCATCTTAGAGCTCTTCTCACAGATCTGCATCAAAACGCAGGTCTCAAACAGACTTTTTCATGATTTATGTCCTGTTGTATCAATTCAATAAAAGTTTAGTAAGTATATCAGAGGGAGCTATACTAAAGATACACACACACATACATTGATATTTTCCATCATCAAGTAGTTTATAAGCAAATTCAAGAAAGACTATGCATAAATAATACCAAGCAGATTACAGAATTTATATACAGACTTATAAATATAACATAATGATATCTGATTTAAATTCTGGGTCTAAACAGAAAGATTTAAAAAGGTATTGTAAAGAATGGTTTTAAAAAGGTAAAGACTATAGAAAAAAGAATTCTATACAGATAAAACATTGTGAACATAGAAACAAATAAGTAAAGACAGTCATGCTTGGGAGTATCCTATTTTCCTGAAGCATTATGTTTATCTAAGACATTATTAAAAGACAAAGCCATAAGCCAGGTACAATGGCACACACCTGTAATCCCAGCAACTCAGAAGGCTGAAGCAGGAGAATCATGAATTAAAAGCCAGCTTCAGCATCTTGGTTAGGCCCTAAGCAACTCAGTGAGACCCTGTCTCTAATAAAATATAAAAAAGGAAAAAGGACTGGGGATGTGGCTCAGCAGTTAAGTGCCCCGGCTTCAATCCCTGGTACCAAAAAAAGATAAAGCCATAAATAAATACTGCAACTAGAAATTGAGGGGCTTGACTTTGAGTTAGAAGTTCACATTTAATTTTTACAGGGAGAACCAGTGCTAAGTTTGAGTAAGACAATGACAGGATCAGAACTGCACTTATGGCGTATTCATTTGGCAGCAGTGATCAGAATAAATTGGAGCAGATGGATATATAAGAGGCTCTTGCAATAATTGAGGTAAGAGGTAATGAAAGTCGAGGGCCACAAAAATGTCAGGGATGATGAAAAGGTAAGAGAAAGTCAATCTGGACAATACTAAGAAAAGTCAAAATTACCTAATGATTAGGATCATGAATTTGTAAAACATTAAACCTAAATTCGGATCTTAGATTTACCTTTCGGTAGCTTAAGTTGTTTTATTTCTAATTCCCAAATTGAGGACTAAATACAAAAACAAAAAAAAGCTGTCTTTGGGAATGTTGAGAGGAATAAAGAAATGATTTTATCATGCTTTTACAATGCCTAGTACCTAGTTGAAATTCTGTGTTTAATAAATGCTAGTGTCTAGTATTACAATTGTTTTTCAGACATCATAGTTTGTTAACTGTTTATTGACTTTTAGTGGCTGATTTTCACTGCTGGCTCACAGAGCAGCTGCTGTAACATAAATATCCCAAAACTTTTTTTTTTTTTTTTGAGATTGGATCTTTCTATGTTGCCCAAATAGGTCTTAAACTCCTGAGCTCAAGAGATTCTCCTGCCTCAGTTTCCCAAGTAGCTGGGACTACAGATAAGCACCACCATGTTTGACTTAAATATCTCCCAAATTTATATGAACTACCCTCCAAAAATAAATCTCTTCCATCTTGTACTTATACTAATGATTTTTTAGAAATCCAAACATAGGATTTTATATATATATATATATATATATATATATATATATATATATATATATATATATATACATATATATATATACATATATATATATATATACATATATATATATATACATATATATATATATATATATATGATATTTTATATTAATTCCCACTGAATTCTGTGTTTCTATCTTAAGCTCACAACTTTTAGATGATTTATCATGTAAGTTCAATATTTATTATATTATATATTCCTAAGGTGTCCAAGTTTGATTGAGACATACCTTTTTCAAAGTAAAATATTAAGACCAATCCAAGAACCAAAAAAATCTTTTTTTAACTAAATAACATTATCTGTGAGTTTTACCCCATATTTTTTTACTGGTGTATTACAGGTACACATAATGATGGGATTTGTTGTTACATATTTGTGCATGCACATGATGTAACAATATATTTGGCCAAAATCATTACCCAGTATTTCCCTTTTCCCTCCCCTCTTTCTTCCCTCTGGTACCTTTCCTCTACTATCTCTCTTCCATTTTCATGAGATTCCCCACCACACACACACTTTTCTTTTCCTTTTTCCTCTCTAGCACCTACATATGAGAGAAAACATATAACCCTGGACTTTCTGAGTTTGGCTTATTTCCCTTAACATAATAGTCTCAGTTCTATCCATTTTCCTGCAAATGACATAATTTCATTCTTCTTTATGGCTGAATAAAACTCCATTGACTATACCACATTTTCTTTATCCACTCGTCCACTGATGGACACTTCAGCTAGAACCAAATATTTGAAATGCCACTTAAGAAATCCTGTCTACATAAGCATTGATGAAATCAACAAATCTGAACAAAGTCTATAAAACACAAAAATTAAAACGGCATGTCTGTAGCAGCACAAAAGAAAATAAAATAGCTATTTTCTACAGCTGACAGAAAACTATAGTAATTTTGTTTTTAACTGATGAAAAGTTTTGGAAATATCAAATAACTTCTGAAGGTCACCCAATAGTAAGTAACTGAACAGTCTTGTAAAACCAAGTCTGCGACTCACAACCTCATACCTTAACTCTAAGACTATTTCCTCCCTAAGAAAGCTGAGATTCTGTGCTTGGTAAGAAAAATCTCTCCTTGAATTCTGTAATTCATCCCCAAATAATTAAACATGCTTTGCACTGCTGATGGTTTATTTACAAGAATATATGCACTTTTATATATCGTGTTTGTTGCCCTTTTATTCACTTATTCACCCAATGAACTTTGAGAGATCACCAAATGTAATGCACTGTGTTAGGCAGGATAAGATGACATATCAATTAAATAAAGATCCAACCATACAGGAGTCTATAACAAATAATATATAAATGTATACATCTATAAGACAAAGCAGAAAAAGATATATCTTGAAATGTAAAAGCAATTGTGTTAAAAGTTCAGAAGAATATCTCAAAAATCTACCTAGATTCACTATAGTTATAAAAAAGTTCTTACTGAGGTGAGTGTAAAGACAAAAATCTAACCATTCTGATTCCAGATTTTTACATGTAATATATGTGTGTGTGTGTGTGTGTGTGTGTATTTTAGAACATCTACATACTTCATATTGTTTCAAAGTATTACCACAGATCAACAGAATCCTAGTTCCATGTATTCCCTGATTCCTGGAAAATCTATTAAAAGAATCCAAGGCTTGGCTAAATACCCAGCAGCCTTGAGTCACAACTTTCAAAACCTGTTTAACTATATAAGACATGACTTGTTGGAGTTAAAAATTGTCTTCTGAACACCACATCTAATGAGATAATAGTTTGCACTGCTTAGGAATTAACTCCACTATTAAAAAATAATTCAATATGCTAATGAATCAGTTATAATCCTTTAAAAAACTCACTATTTATATTTTAGAATATTCACTTTCAAAGGAACTGTTTCTTACAAGAACTGGAAAAAAAAACAGTCATTAAGGACTCTGAAAATTCTAAAATTGGTACTGATCATAAGCTCTAGAAATTGAGTTAGCATGTGTTTGAAAGCAAACTTTGTTTCAGAAACACCATTTGTTTTTAGAAAATGTAATTTTACTCTATTGATGATTTTGGCACCAGATTAAGTATATTTCCAAAATCAGGAACCCTTCCTCTGGAAAGCACTCTCAAGATACTTTTTAGAAGCTTAGTATAAATGTAGATATTTCAAGGTGAATCTTGAAATCCTGACATACTAAAATAAAACATCTCATACTTCAAAGGGCTGAAATGTAATTACAGATGTTATGGAGGGAAAAAAAGTGAAATAGCAAAAAAGAAGTGTACTGGCTGTGTGATACTGCAACAAAACAAAAACACCAGTGCAACCCCTTTTAAACCAAATGTTCCGGATGCTGCTTATGTCCAGGTTCTCTCTAAGGAGAAAAAAGCATGCAGCATTTCATCCTGCAAGCTTCTTATTTATTTCTTAGAGACACAGGGTAGTGAGGTAAAAATGCTTTTTCCATTTTAAATCTAAGATAAAAAGTTTTCCTGAAAACTAGATCAAATCTGCCCTAATGTTCTTCATCAGCTTACCTTTGGCATGATGAGTTCACGTCTAAGAATTGCATACTTTGTTTATACATGTGGAGAGAAAAACAAACATAGGGCTTGGGAAAACAAATGAAGGTAACAGAAAATTTTTCCCAATAATTTTGTATTCTTTCAAAAACCTAAATTTCATGAGCTAGTAAAGAATGTGAAGATATTTATATTTCTTCAAAATCTACATTCTGTATTATATAATGTCCTAATCCAACTTAGAAAATGGATTCATATGCATATTACAAGAGTATTTAGAACAGACTGCTGGATTAAAACGTGTGTAAGACAAAGGTACTTTTAACTTGAACTGACCTTTACATTAAATACAAAGCCGCTGATTGAATAAATTCAATTGTAATAAGAATTTAATTTTGAATTCACTTATGTAGTAAAACTGTTCCAACTACCACCTTAATATTAATACTTATAAAACCAAAGAAATCCGGTACAAAAATAAAGTTCTTACATAAGATGGCTGATTTTATATTTGAATTCCTGACTCAGAGTGCCCTCTATTGGAAGAAAAGAGGCAATAAAAGTTACACTGACCTAAGAGCAAAAATACTCCCCAAATTCAAGTCACACCACTAGTATGTAAATACATTTGTGAATAACGGGAATGCTACAAAACATGTTTTCCTTTCATTTTATCTCATCTGAAATACTTTTGGAATTATTTTTCATATTACAATGAACAAGCCGATATTTAGTACCATCTTAAACACTGTGAACTTGGAAAGTCATTATAGCTCTCTGTGTGTGTGTTTCCACTTTCTCATCTATAAAATGGGAAGAATACTACAATCTCAGTAGTATTTTGAGTTCTCAATAAGTGGTAGGTATTATCTTTACTTATCCAACTTTATTTTCAAGTATTTTCAAAACCAATTCTCATAGTAAACCATTCTCTTCAAATTATATGCTAATTTTTTCCTATATGCTTTTCAATACGTTGTCTTTTAGGCTGAAACCTCTCATTCATTTCAACACAGGTATAAGGCACATTTCTCCTTCCTCCAGGACTCCATTTCAGTCCCTCCTTACCCATAAATGTAGCTTTCAATGAATACCTATAAATCTTCACTTATCTCTCCCTTTAAAAAAATTTTTTTCCTTTGGCCACAGGATACCTTACAATAAGAAATGTAGCTGGGAATTTAAAAATTGACTCTGATTTTAATCCTCATATGCCACTTACAATATGAGTCATTTCCTAAATCTATAACTTCACTGTTAGGATTGCTTAATAGGGCCTAAGTTATGTACAGCACTAGAATAGGAAATACCAAGTACCCACTAAATGTCAAATGGTAATATATATTTGTTTTATATGTTAGTCTTAACTATATTGAAGACTCTGTGAGACAGGCATTTTGAAATCAAGAACCATATTTCATTTTGATCTTAAAAATCTATAACTCCAAACACAGTAATAACCATCTATATTAAGTGCTTCATTAAGCTTCCTGCATAATTTGAGAGGATAATTCAAAACAATATTCCAGAAACACATTTTTGATGAATGGAAATAAATATATACAACTAAACAGGGAATAAAAACAAACAACACAGGTTATAGGGAAGGGCCAATGTAATTGGATTACTTTCTAAACATTCAATAACAAGTTTCTAAAATATTCATCTTCTGAAAGGCCAGTTCCATTGATGTCTTTTATCTGCCCAAAATCCCTTAGATTTTTCTCATTTCCTAAAAAATAAATACCAAAATTCTTAGCCTGACATTCAAAATTATCTATGACCTAACCTTACCTAGCCTTCTAATCTTATCTTTCATCTTTCCCCTTTCTAAATTCTACTACTCCGAATAAATAAATACTAGCTGTTAATATCATATATATTATCTGCTTTTCTGCCTTGGGTGACTTTTAATGTTTTCTATGACAACAGTTGCAAAAGCATTATAGGTTGTCATAGGAACAAAGAAAGGGTAGTGTAGGAACATATGGGTTCAAATTTCAAGGAGTTAAATTCAATTTATAAACAATCTTTCTCTTGCCACTATCATGATACAGTCTTCTGCTTATTAAAAAAAAAAATTAAAGCCAGAAAAGATTTTGGCCATCTCTTCCCCAAACTATCACCTTCTCATTATCAAAAGATCCTCCTATCGCCTCCTAAAAGTTTCTATCATGGTCTCCAAACAGAATGCACAGACCACAGAGAACATAAAATACTGATTAAAAGAAAAAAAATTACAGCTTCTATTCTTCTATTCCTTGCCTTCCTCATTTTGAATTTACTGGATAATAAATATCTCATAATTCACACCATATATTGTTAGGATAGTAATAGGTACACATAATTTGTAAACAAATACATTAGGGATGTGCACAAAATTTCTTTACTAAGGGTATATACAAAAAGAAAGGTTTAGAAACCACTGGTCTAAAAAATTAGGATTTTTGGAATAGCTTGAAAAGTTTTTGTAAGTTTAGAAATAAAGAGCAAGAAGATACCAGTTTAGAGAATGAGAGTCTGAATATAACAGATATAAAATATCTAATATATTAACAGATATAAAAATTCAAGCATCATGCATCAGTTTTGCAGGACAAACGTGTTTTAAATTCTAAGTAATAAATATGTTTTAATTTATAAGTGACTTTCAAAAAATGCTAAAATGCAACTGATTTGTAATTTCAAGATAGATATCATCTATTTTAGATTTCAAATGGAATTTTGTCTAACATCATAAGCATTTCATTAATATAAAATTTTTATTTTGTAAAACCTGTAAGTATTCATGTAAAAATTACTTTTTAACTATTCATAAATAATTTGGCAGGATGGTTAATAATATGATGCCTTACAAAATACAGTGCAGAAAAAAAAGGAAACAAAAAAAAAGGCAGGCATAGGAGGTAAGTTTAGCCATGGAACTAGATTAGCAAATGTATTCAGGGAAACAGTGCCATAACTTATTTAAGTAACTACATGAAATAAATGTTCTCAAAATAAATATGGATAGGGGTTGGGGCTGTGGCTCAGCAATAAAGCACTTGCCTGGCATGTGTGAGGCACTGGGTTCGATTCTCATCACCCCATTTAAATAAATGAAATAAAGGTCTATGAACAACTAAAAAAATTTATATATATATATATATATATATATATATATATATATATATATGGATAGTCATTATGCTTCATACTCTTTTAGTTTTCATAAATAATACGACATACTTAACACAGTCTATTATTGGCTTTTGTATAAAGTATAAAGTTTCTCTAAAGTTCTAAAAGTGAGTAAATGGTTTATATCATAATAATGTATTTTCTTTACTACTAGTAGATACTATCAATCCTTCCTCTATAGGACAAAAGTAGATTTATAAATCTTAATTTTAAGTTGATTGATTCTCTACAGTTTTGCTTGTTATTGTGTGTATATAAAAATCCATCATGAAGGCTGGCGATGTAGTTCAGTGGTAGAGCACTTGGCTAGCACATGTGAGGCACTGGGTTTGATTCTTAGGACCACATAAAAATGAATAAATTAAATAAAGGCATTGTGTTCATCTACAACTAAAAAAAATTTTAAATCCATAATGAGGGCTGAGATTGTGGCTCAGCAGTAGGGCAGGCGCTCACCTTGCATGTGCGAGGCCCTGGGTTCGATCCTTAGCACCACATAAAAATAAATAAATAAAACAAAGGTATTGTGTCCAACTACAACTAAAAAATAAGTATTTAAAAAATCCATAATAAACAAGAATCTCTAACTCATACTTTAGATTCTGAGATCATAAGGTAGAATCCCCTTGGGATTTGCAGATTTTTTAAATATACAGATTCAACTTTCCACATCTTTCTCCTACTATGACTTAAGGAGTGACTGAGGAGCTAGACACATGGCTTGGCTCTCTCAATCTTTTTGAAGAGGGATTAGACTTTTTTTATAGAGAAAATGGGGAATATTGACAAAGGGAATTTGCTTTGGGAACCAATAAAATTATGCTCCATAAAACTAAATGAACATAACTAAAGAAATTATGACTCCAAGTATTATGAGAGTCTGACAATAGAGAGACCATCACAAACTATAAGTTATACATCAAAGCATTTCTTCCACTGCACATTCAATGAGCATAGAACCCCAATGAAAATTAGAGAAAGACAAAGAGAGACTGGCATTCAATAGTGGTGGAATCTGATAATCTAACAATGACCAAATCCCATGCCATTTACGTGTACATACTGAACTACCAAAGACAAACACTTTGTCTTCATTTCCCCTCTTACTTACTACACTCTGGCTTCCATTTTTCCCAAGTTCTTCCTCTGAAATCTTGCTCAAGTTATCTAAGTAGTGATCTGATATTGTATGGCACAAATCTTCAAAAGAATAATCCTTTTCTTGACAGAGCTTTATTTCATCCAAGAGTTTTGATAGTTCTCCAGTCACAGTTTCACCTATAAAAAGATAGTAATTTTATCAGATTTGAACAAAGATTACTGCTGAAACTTAACATCAAATAATAAAAATCTGAAAACTCAAAATATGACAAATGAGAATAAGTAGAAGGTATTAAACTATAACACAAGAATATTAACAAACGGACAGAAAAGGCCCAGTGGCCCAGGGCGGGACAGAGCTTCCAATCACTTCTGCAAGGTAGGCGGGCCTGCGACCCACCGGCAGAAGAGGAGCAGCCGCCTGCTGAGAGGCTGAGCCGCCCCCTCCCCCTGTGCCGGCATAGTAGAGGGAACTGGGACCAAAGACAGAGCAGGCCCAGCGGCCTGCTGAGGGGCAGAGCCGCCCCCCACCCCCCTCGCCTGCCAGGTAGGGGAAGGGTGACCACCGACAGAAAAGGCCCAGTGGCCCAGGGCAGGACAGAGCTTCCAATCACTCCTGCAAGGTAGGCGGGCCTGCGACCCACCGGCAGAAGAGGAGCAGTCGCCTGCTGAGAGGCTGAGCCGCCCCCTCCCCCTGCGCCAGCATAGTAGAGGGAACTGGGACCAAACACAGAGCAGGCCCAGCGGCCGGCTGAGGGGCAGAGCCGCCCCCCACCCCCCTCGCCTGCCAGGTAGGGGAAGGGTGACCACCGACAGAAAAGGCCCAGTGGCCCAGGGCGGGACAGAGCTTCCAATCACTCCTGCAAGGTAGGCGGGCCTGCGACCCACTGGCAGAAGAGGAGCAGCCGCCTGCTGAGAGGCTGAGCCGCCCCCTCCCCCTGCGCTGGCATAGTAGACGGAATTGGGACCAATCACAGAGCAGGCCCAGTGGCCTGCTGAGGGGCAGAGCCGCCCCCCACCCCCCTCGCCTGCCAGGTAGGGGAAGGGTGACCACCGACAGAAAAGGCCCAGTGGCCCGCGGCGGGACAGAGCTTCCAATCACTCCTGCAAGGTAGGCGGGCCTGCGACCCACTGGCAGAAGAGGAGCAGCCGCCTGCTGAGAGGCTGAGCCGCCCCCTCCCCCTGCGCCGGCATAGTAGAGGGAACTGGGACCAAACACAGAGCGGGCCCAGCGGCCTGCTGAGGGGCAGAGCCGCCCCCCACCCCCCTCGCCTGCCAGGTAGGGGAAGGGTGACCACAGACAGAAAAGGCCCAGTGGCCCGCGGCGGGACAGAGCTTCCAATCACTCCTGCAAGGTAGGCGGGCCTGCGACCCACCGGCAGAAGAGGAGCAGCGGCCTGCTGAGAGGCAGAGCCGCCCCCTCCCCCCCGCGCCTGCAAGGTAGTCGGAACTGAGACCACCATCAGAACAGGTCAGACCTGCAACTGAGAGACAGAACAGGCCCAGTGGCCTGAGGAAGGGTAGAGCCGCACCCCCCCACACACCTGCAAAGTAGGCGGACCTGCGACCCACTGGCAGTACAGCCCCAGAGGCCTGCAGAGGGGCAGTGCCGCTGCCTGCGCCTGCAAAGTAGGCAGAACGGCGACCACCGACAGAACAAGCCTAGCGGCCCGCAGAGGGACAGAGCCGCCGCCCGTGCCTGCAAGGACGGTGGACCTGCTACCGACTGGCAGAGCAGGCCCAGCGGCCTGCCGGCGTGGTAGGCACATTGCCCCAATTGGCGGAGGGGCAGAGCCGCCGCCCGCGCCTGCGAGGGAGACTTTGCAACTATACAAGACCAATATAAATATATAGGGGGAAAATTCAATAGCACAACAGTTTCATCAAGAAGAAAGGAACGCGAACAGTATGAAGAGACAAGGAAAGAAAGGACCACAAGCATTGCAGGTCAACTCAACTTTAGAAGAGGTAATAGCTGCAGCTGATGGAATGTCAGATAAAGAATTCAGGATATACATGCTTCAGATGATCTGGAGTCTCAAGGAAGACATCAGACAGCAAAATCAGACAATGAAAGATCACTTCAACAATGAATTACATAAACAAATCCAAGAAGCAAAAGATCAACTATACAGGGAAATAGAGGTTATAAAAAACAAACAAACAGAAATCCTAGAAATGCAGGAAGCAATAAGCCAACTTAAAAACTCAATTGAGAATACTACCAGCAGAGTAGAACACTTAGAAGACAGAACATCAGACAATGAAGATAAAGTATTTCAACTTGAAAAGAACATAGACAGCTCAGCAAGACTGTTAAGAAACCATGAGCAGAACATCCAAGAAATATGGGATAACATCAAGAGACCAAATTTAAGAGTCATTGGGATACAGGAAGGAACAGAGTTTCAAACCAAAGGAATGAGCAATCTATTCAATGAAATAATTCGAGAAAACTTCCCAGACTTGAAGAATGAGACAGAACCCCAAATCCTAGAAGCCTACAGGATGCCGAATGTGCAAAATCATAAGAGACCCACACCTAGACACATTATAATGAAGATGCCCAACATACAGAACAAGGAGAGAATTTTAAAAGCTACAAGAGAAAGGAAGCAGATCACATATAGGGGTAAGCCAATCAGGATAACAGCTGATCTTTCAACACAGACTCTGAAAGCTAGAAGATCCTGGAATAACATATTTCAAACACTGAAAGAAAATGGGTTCCAACCAAGAATTGTGTTTCCAGCGAAATTAAGCTTCAGGATGGAAGATGAAATTAAAACCTTCCACGATAAACAAAAGTTAAAAGAATTTGCAGCTAGAAAACCATCTCTTCAAAACATCCTTGGCAAAACATTACAGGAAGAGGAAATGGAAAATAACAATGAAAACCAACAGTGGGAGGTAGGACACTAAAGGGGGGAAAATAATCAAAGTGGAAAACAAACCATGTTTAGTAACATAAATAAACAAATATGGCTGGAAGAACAACCCATATCTCAATAATAACCCTAAATGTTAATGGCTTAAACTCACCAATCAAGAGACACAGGCTAGTAGAATGGATCACAAAACAAGACCCAACAATATGCTGCCTACAGGAGACGCATTTGATAGGAAAAGACATACATAGGCTGAAGGTGAAAGGTTGGGAAAAATCATATCACTCATATGGACTTCGGAAACAAGCAGGAGTGTCCATACTCATATCAAATAAAATAGATTTTAAGCCAAAGTTAATCAAAAGGGATAAAGAGGGACACTACATACTGCTCAAGGGAACCATACACCAACAAGACATAACAATCATAAATATATATGCCCCAAACAATGGTGCAGCTATGTTCATCAAACAAACTCTTCTCAAGTTCAAGAGTCTAATAGACCACCATACAATAATCATGGGAGACTTCAACACACCTCTCTCACCACTGGACAGATCTTCCAAACAAAAGTTGAATAAGGAAACCATAGAACTCAATAACACAATTAATAACCTAGACTTAATTGACATATATAGAATATACCACCCAACATCAAACAGTTACACTTTTTTCTCAGCAGCACATGGATCCTTCTCAAAAATAGATCATATATTATGTCACAGGGAAACTCTTAGACAATACAAAGGAGTAGAGATAATACCATGCATCCTATCTGATCATAATGGAATGGAACTGAAAATCAACGATAAAAGAAGGAAGGAAAAAAGAATATATCACTTGGAGAATGAACAATAGGTTACTGAATGATCAATGGGTTATAGAAGACATCAAGGAGGAAATTAAAAAATTCTTAGAGATTAATGAAAACACAGACACAACATATCGGAATCTATGGGACACATTGAAAGCAGTTCTAAGAGGAAAATTCATTGCTTGGAGTTCATTCCTTAAAAAAAGAAAAAACCAACAAATAAATGATCTCATACTTCATCTCAAAATCCTAGAAAAAGAAGAGCAAAACAACAGCAAAAGAAGTAGAAGGCAAGAAATAATTAAAATCAGAGCTGAAATCAATGAAATCGAAACAAAAGAAACAATTGAAAAAATTGACAAAACTAAAAGTTGGTTCTTTGAAAAAATAAACAAAATCGACAGACCCTTAGCCATGCTAGCGAAGAGAAGAAGAGAGAGAACTCAAATCACTAACATACGGGATGAAAGAGGCAATATCACAACAGACACTTCAGAAATACAGAAGATAATCAAAAATTATTTTGAATCCTTATACTCCAATAAATTAGAAGATAGTGAAGGCATAGATAAATTTCTTAAGTCATATGATCTGCCCAGATTGAGTCAGGAGGATATAGACAACCTAAACAGACCAATATCAATTGAGGAAATAGAAGAAACCATCAAAGGACTACCAACTAAGAAAAGCCCAGGACCGGATGGGTATACAGCAGAGTTTTACAAAACCTTTAAAGAGGAACTAATACCAATACTTTTCAAGCTACTTCGGGAAATAGAAAAAGAGGGAGAACTTCCAAATTCATTCTACGAGGCCAACATCACCCTGATACCTAAACCAGACAAAGACACTTCAAAGAAAGAAAACTACAGACCAATATCTCTAATGAACCTAGATGCAAAAATCCTCAATAAAATTCTGGCCACTCGGATACAAAGGCACATCAAAAAAATTATGCACCATGATCAAGTAGGATTCATCCCTGGGATGCAAGGCTGGTTCAATATAAGGAAATCAATAAATGTTATTCACCACATCAATAGACTTAAAAATAAGAACCATATGATCATCTCGATAGATGCGGAAAAAGCATTCGACAAAGTACAGCATCCCTTTATGTTCAAAACTCTAGAAAAACTAGGGATAACAGGAACATACCTCAATATTGTAAAAGCAATCTATGCTAAGCCTCAGGCTAGCATCATTCTGAATGGAGAAAAATTGAAGGCATTCCCTCTAAAATCTGGAACAAGACAGGGATGCCCTCTCTCACCACTTCTGTTCAACATAGTTCTCGAAACACTGGCCAGAGCAATTAGACAGACGAAAGAAATTAAAGGCATCAAAATAGGAAAAGAAGAACTTAAATTATCACTATTTGCAGATGACATGATTCTATACCTAGCAGACCCAAAAGGGTCTACAAAGAAACTATTAGAGCTAATAAATGAATTCAGCAAAGTGGCAGGATATAAAATCAACACGCATAAATCAAAGGCATTCCTGTATATCAGCGACAAATCCTCTGAAATGGAAATGAGGACAACCACTCCATTCACAATATCTTCAAAAAAAATAAAATACTTGGGAATCAACCTAACAAAAGAGGTGAAAGACTTATACAATGAAAACTACAGAACCCTAAAGAGAGAAATAGAAGAAGATCTTAGAAGATGGAAAAATATACCCTGTTCATGGATAGGCAGAACTAACATCATCAAAATGGCGATATTACCAAAAGTTCTCTATAGGTTTAATGCAATGCCAATCAAAATCCCAACGGCATTTCTTGTAGAAATAGAGAAAGCAATCATGAAATTCATATGGAAAAATAAAAGACCCAGAATAGCAAAAACAATGCTAAGCAGGAAGTGTGAATCAGGCGGTATAGCGATACCAGACTTCAAACTATATTACAGAGCAATAGTAACAAAAACAGCATGGTACTGGTACCAAAACAGGCGGGTGGACCAATGGTACAGAATAGAGGACACAGAAACCAATCCACAAAACTACAACTATCTTATATTTGATAAAGGGTCTAAAAGCATGCAATGGAGGAAGGATAGCATCTTCAACAAATGGTGCTGGGAAAACTGGAAATCCATATGCAACAAAATGAAACTGAATCCCTTTCTCTCGCCATGCACAAAAGTTAATTCAAAATGGATCAAGGAGCTTGATATCAAATCAGAGACGCGCCGTCTGATAGAAGAAAAAGTTGGCTACGATCTACAGTCGGTGGGGTCGGGCTCCAAATTCCTCAATAGGACACCCATAGCACAAAAGTTAATAACTAGAATCAACAAATGGGACTTACTCAAACTAAAAAGTTTTTTCTCAGCAAAAGATACAATAAGAGAGGTAAATAGGGAGCCTACATCCTGGGAACAAATCTTTACTCCTCACACTTCAGATAGAGCCCTAATATCCAGAGTATACAAAGAGCTCAAAAAATTAGACAATAAGAGAACAAACAACCCAATCAACAAATGGGCCAAGGACCTGAACAGACACTTCTCAGAGGAGGACATACAGTCAATCAACAAGTACATGAAAAAATGCTCACCATCTCTAGCAGTCAGAGAAATGCAAATCAAAACCACCCTAAGATACCATCTCACTCCAGTTAGATTGGCAGCCATTATGAAGTCAAACAACAACAAGTGCTGGCGAGGATGTGGGGAAAAGGGTACACTTGTACATTGCTGGTGGGACTGCAAATTGGTGCAGCCAATTTGGAAAGCAGTATGGAGATTTCTTGGAAAGCTGGGAATGGAGCCACCATTTGACCCAGCTATTCCCCTTCTCGGTCTATTCCCTAAAGACCTAAAAAGAGCATGCTACAGGGACACTGCTACATCGATGTTCATAGCAGCACAATTCACAATAGCTAGACTGTGGAACCAACCTAGATGCCCTTCAATGGATGAATGGATAAAAAAAATGTGGCATTTATACACAATGGAGTATTACTCTGCATTAAAAAATGACAAAATCATAGAATTTACAGGGAAATGGATGGCATTAGAGCAGATTATGCTAAGTGAAGCTAGCCAATCCCTAAAAAACAAATGTCAAATGTCTTCTTTGATATAAGGAGAGTAGCTAAGAACAGAGTAGGGTCGAAGAGCATGAGAAGAAGATTAACATTAAACAGGGATGAGAGGTGGGAGGGAAAGGGAGAGAGAAGGGAAAATGCATGGAAATGGAAGGAGACCCTCAGAGGTATACAAAAGTACATACAAGAGGAAGTGAGGGGAAGGGGAAAAATAATACAAGGGGGACAAACGAATGTCAGTAAAGGGGGCAGAGAGAGAAGAGGGGAGGGGAGGGGAGGGGAGGGGAGGGGAGGGGGGATAGTAGAGGATAGGAAAGACAGCAGAATACAACAGACACTAGTATGGCAATATGTAAATCAATGGATGTGTAACTGATGTGATTCTGCAATCTGTATATGGGGTAAAAATGGGAGCTCATAACCCACTTGAATCAAATTGTGAAATATGATATATCAAGAACTATGTAATGTTTTGAACAGCCAACAATAAAAAAAAAAAAAGAATATTAACAAACAAGAGATTCCAATTTTGCCTGTATTTATTCTTTCTCAAATAGAAACAAGAAAAAGTTTACATAGTTGTAATACATAAAACACCTGGAATTATAATTCCTATAGCTTTATTTATTATAGGAATTAATTTTTCAGTAATCTTTTACTGGCACTTTACCTCACTGACAGAATCATCTGATGATTTATTAACAAATTTGAAATTGTACTGAGAGCCTACTTCCTAGCTTCAATAAACATAAATAGAACTTTAAACAAAAAAAATTAGAAAAGTAGATAATCATAACTTAAAAATGATATAAAGAGAAAACACAGAAGGAACAAATAACTAATACATATAACCTGCCAAACATGAATATTTCATAGGTTACATGCAAATATTAACTTTTCTTAGCAGTCTCAGAAAAGTAATTATTCCTCTAATTATTCTGAAAAACATTTCAAGCATTTATACTATAGATCTTATTATTTTTATTCTGAAATAAAAATATATTTAAGATCAGTTAACCATATATGTATGGGTTTATTTCTGGGTTTTTAAATTGTTTCATTGGTCTGTGTCTGTTTTTATACCAGTACTATGCTATTTTTATTACTATAGCTCTTCAACAAGTGTACCAAGAACTGAAAATACATAAAAAATGGTCTCTTTAATAAATGGTGTTTAAAAAATGGAATATATATATGTGTGTGTGTGTGTGTGTGTGTGTGTGTGTGTGTGTATCTCACATAAAATTGTACCCTTATCTTACACCATATACAAAAATCAATTAAAATAAATTAACTTAAATGTGGAAATTGAAACCACAAAACTCTCAGAAGAAAACACAGAGTAAAAGCTTCTTGACATTAATCTGAACTATGATTTCTATTTTTGATACAATAGCAAAAGTATAGATAACAAAATCAAAAATAGACAAGTAGGACTGGATCAAACTAAAAAGTATCTGTACAACAAAGGAAACAATCAGTGAAGTAAAAGGGCAACCTAAGAAACAGAAGAAAATATGTGCAAATCACAGATCTGATCGGGATTAATATCCAAAATGTATAAGGAACTCAAACGTCTCAATAGGAAAATATCAAAAACTTGAATAAAAAATGAGCTAAGGTCCTGAACAATCATTTCTCCAAAAAAGACATGCAAATGTGTCAACAGGTATAAGAGAAGGTATTCAACATAATTAATCATCAGGGAAATGTGAATCAAAACCACAATGAGATATTACCTCACATCTTTCTTAACAAAAAAAGATAAAATGAATGTTGATAAGACTGTGGAGAAAATAGTGGAAATGCAAAATGGTATTGCTATAATCAAAAATTATATGGTTCATTGTAGGGCATGGCTGCCTGCTTCCTATTCTTGAGGCCGCACATGTGGCTGGGAGGGCTCCTGGCAATCAGCCAGGAGGCGGTGCTGTGGGCGGTGATGGAGGAGGTGGACCATCTCCAGGATAGGTCCAGGACTCTTTCGCCCTCGTGGACAGCTCTTGCCTTCCCTTACAGACTATGGAATGGGTGTACACATGAACTTGCTCCACCGCTCTGACCTTTATTCTGATTGGCTCCTGTGCAGTATATAAGCTGTGTGTACTTCCTTATTAAATGAGATCCTGCTTTGACTGTTCTCCCTGGCACTTCTGATTGTCCTCCGGGGAGGGAAGGAGGGAGGGCTGGGTGTGGGCGGTTGGGGTCTGCTTTTCCCGCTTCTCCTGCTGGTGGGGGGGGGGCCTAAAAACCCCCACAGTTCATCAAAAATTTTAAAATAGAACTACCAGTGATCCCACTTGTATTTATTCAAAGCAAATATAATAATAACTTTAAAAGAGATATGTGTGCCCCCATGTTCATTGCAGCATTATTTAGAATAGCCAAGATATGGAAATAACCTAAGTGTTTATTGTTAAATGAACTGATAAAGAATATATTCTATGTGTGTGTGTGTGTGTGTGTGTGTGTGCGCACGCATTTGCACATAATACTGTCCATATTGTAATCCAGTGTCCTTTACTCTAAAAGAAGGACATCCTATCGTTTAGGACAATATGGATAAAACTGGAGGACATTTTGCTGAGTGAAGTAAGGCAGACACAGAAAGACAAATACTGTATGATCTCAATTATATGTAGAATCTAAAAATGTCTAACTCATAAATGCAGAGAGTAGAAAGGTGGTTGCCAAGGGATGGAGGGTGGAGATAATGGAGAAAGACTTATCGAAGGGTTAAAAATTTAGATAACAGGGGAATGAAAAAGTTCTGGAGATTTAATGTATAGCATGGTGACTATAGTTACTAATATTATATTATATACCTGGGATTTCCTAAGTTAGATCTTAAGTGTTCTCACCACTTTAAAAAAATTAACTATGTGAAGAGATAAATTTGTTAATTAGCTTTATTTTGATAATTAATTCACAATGTATTACATATACAACATTATATTGTATGCTGTAAACATAAACATAATTTGTTAAGTAAACCTCAATAAATCTAGAAAAAACAGATCTATTTTAAAAAGCTATAAAATATTACTTCATATGAACTTCATTACAGCAGGGGCTGCAATCTGCTTTGTCCACTGCTGTATGTCAGGGCTGCAAATAGTCCCCAGCGAGTAGTAGGGACTGTATAAATTTTGACTGAATAAATGTATAAAATATAGAGAATAGGATATGACTCATATGAGGTTTTCACAACTGATAGCCTTCTTATGCATACGTGACAAATTTGGACATACAAGTGTAATATAGTTTCAAGGCTTTGTAATTAGATACTCACTTTTGGTCTTTTGGGAAGGAGATTCAACAGGAGATGAAATGTGGGTTTCTTGTGTTGTATCTTCCTGTACATGCTCTTCAAGGGCTGTTGCTCTTCCCACGCCTTCTAAATATTCTGTGTATATATGTTTTTGAGATTACATACTTGAATTCATTTATGTTAAAAATCAAAAAGTAAACTTTTTTTTTACTTCTGATGATCCATTTTCCATTTATTTCCTCATATCTTAAGTATATCTTAAGTTTTCAAAGAACTTCAAAAAAACCATAAGAACTTCGTGATGTGTCATTAATTTGAGATCTTTAAATACAAAAGATACTTTGGGAAAAACTCATGAACCCTTTATTTTGAAAACTAAACTTATCCCATTATTTTCTTAAAATATATCTAAGGCTGGGGATATATAGCCCAATGGCAGAATGCTTACCTAGAAAGCATGAAGCCCTGGGTCAATCTCCAGTACCATACCAAATAAATAAATAAATAGAAAAATAAGTAAGTATAAGTAAATCTAGATGGATTTAATTTAAACTAGGATGTAATAGAATCCTAGTTTCCTTAAAATTTTTCAATCTGAAGGTTTAAAGCTCTCTGAAAGATACTTTGAATAGACCTGACTATTCAAACATTTCTGTTCACCTCTATTGAACAGAGATGTTCAATTCAGATGAATTCAATCACCTATCAGGTGATGTGAATGAAATTGGGTAAGTTTATTTCATAATAGTGTTATAATCTTTCAAGGTAGGCATAATTTGCATATTTAATTTTACTTCCACAAAGTAAATTCATTCCTATTATTCTTGGAGTTATGTCCCACACTCATTTTTACTTTTTTTTTAGTATTTTCGGTTGTCAATGGACCTTTGTTTTTTATATGCGGTGCTGAGAATCAAACTCTATGCCTCACACATACTAAGCAAGCACTCTACCATGGAGCTACTATCCCAGCTCCATCATTTT
The DNA here is from genome assembly GCF_047511675.1 of Marmota flaviventris. NCBI lineage: Eukaryota > Metazoa > Chordata > Mammalia > Rodentia > Sciuridae > Marmota > Marmota flaviventris. Next base: position 21,168,227 of record NC_092500.1, on the reverse strand, counting down.
TCCTTTTTTGATAGACATAATAATAATAATAGCAGTTAAAACATAAATACTGCTTACTATGCACACAATATTTGATATACTTAGAATCAAAGGACAATTCTACTGGACAAATTCTACTGGAAAAGAAAGCAACCTCTGGAATTCTGTCTTCAAAATTTCTGAACAATGTGGCAATTATGTAAACTGAATGACAATTTTGTAAGGTAGTAACTTTATCTATAAATTTTACTAAAAATTGGCCTTATTTTGATATCAAATTCTTTCATTAGATTTAAAATACAGCAGTGATGTGAAATCAAGGAATGTAAAAAATATAATATGTTTACATTCTGAAATTTGCCAACAATTTGAAAAATTTTAAGGGTGTCTCATATCCCTATTACAAACTCACGTATCTAATGACCCTTCACCATTTAAGGGAGCAGAGATAAGTTACTCCTATATATAATAACATATTCATGAGCCAGTGCAGTATGTTAAAAAAATGTGTAAAATTATGTCATGACCTCTTTTTAGTGGGAGACACCGTATTTTACTTCTCCCAAAGGGCACAAGGCTCAATTTTGATGTTTTGTTATACACAAGCTTCAGTTTTTTTGTGTTCTTAAGTTCAGCTAGACGCAACACAAGTGCCTTCAGGAGAAAAGGGATAAAAATTATGTGTACCACTTTTATTTTTTAGTTTTCATTCAACTTGATTTTAGCTTGAATTTATATGAAAAGTCATACTTGGATTCTCTGATTCATCTCTGTATGTATTTGACTTGCAATTAACTTCTTTATTGACAAGAAAATTGTAGGGACTTAAACTTCCATGAAAGGTTTTGGAAATAGAAACAGACTATAATGATCATTTATTCTTTATACCCCTCTTTGACCTTTGTTGACTCCTGTTTTTACATGTCCCCTGTCCTAGTTGGTTTTAAATCATTTATCTTGCTGCAAGTATAAAGGTTGTTAAGTTTCCCAATAGACTTCCAGTGAAACCTACTCCTCTTCATTCCTCTGTTATACACTGCTGACCAAGTAGAAGCCTATTAAAAAGGGCAAAAAGAACATCTGGATTTTTAATGTGACATGCTACATGCCAAGCCTAATCATCCAGCAAATGAGAACACATTTAAATCTAAATTTCTCATAAAAGTTTTAGATCAAATAGAGAAGTATACTATATAATTCTGCAATAAAAACTAGTACCTAAATAGTAGTCAAATCTTTGAGAAACCAAAACTGGAACTAACTACGAATGTTCTAAATGACCTTTATCAAAAACAAAGATTAGCAAAACTGAATTATCTTGTACTACTGGATTAGGAAGGAAAGAATTCATGTTCTTTCAGTTAAATACAATTTTTGTTGTTGTTAATCTATCATTTATGCACTAGCTCTGCCATTTAGCATAGCATATATGAATTTAAGCAAAACAATCTCTCAAGGCTTCTGCTTGCTTTATGTACAAAAAAGCAGAATAATATCTGATTTATCTGCTTCACAGAGTCATAGAAATCAGACAAAATGATAGAAAATCTCTAAAAAATCATTCACACATAAGATAATACTTAATCATCACTTTATATAACCTATTAAATTCAATTTCATCACTAAATATTTATTAGATGTTTTAAAAGGATTTTAATAATAAATAGTAAATAAATACTTCAATTTTTTAATACTAAGTACTTGGAAAACAGAAACAAAACATTTAAAAAGTATTATTACTTTTAAAATTTATTAGGAAAAAAAGCAAACAATAAGTTCATTCAAAGGTAAACACTAACTCAAAAAGCCTGAAACCGGGCTGGAGTTGTGGCTCAGTGATAGAGTGCTTGTCAGGCATGTGCAAGGCACTGGATTAGATTCTCAGCACCACATATAAATAAGTAAATAAAATAAAGGTCCATGAACAACTAAAAAACTTTTTTTAAAAAAGCCTGAAACCATGATAGTATTATTTTAATCTTGAATTTAAGCAGTACTTTTACCTTGTAAGAGTGTTGCAATCTGGAGAGATTTCTGAGATGGATGTTCTTTCAGAATATCTAAGACAGTTCTTCCTAAACTATCCTTTATGTTGGCATCAATTCCTGAAAGAAAAAGGAAAACCCACCAGATCTACATCAATAAAGGATCCTCACTATCGACGTAGAACTGCTATAATTTCAAACATATATAGACCAAGCACTGTAGATGATTTTAAACAAATTAAACACACACAAAGATTAAGCTACCAAAGATTAAGAACATTCTTGATAATGACTTAACTCTCAAAGGTCACTACCCCAATGCTTAAAACCGCTTTTCAGGGCCCTATAATTTCTTTGGGGTGATAGCTAGTTAACCAAATAGTACACTATCAAACTGAAAAATATTATTGATTTATAATGACAATTCCTAAAGTATAATTGGTCATGTGATTTATACTGTATCATATGGTGAAAATATTTAATAAATAATAAACATATACTATGTGAATATAAGGAGACTCTTATTCACAGAATTTTAAAAATATAATTATTTTGAACAATTGTCCAAATACTTTTTCTCCAATTACAAAGCCAAATACTCCCTGATACTTGTTTATGCTGGATTATGTTCAATGTCAGTCACATTTACCATTTAACTGAACAAACTTCTTGAACTGTATGACCAAAATACAGTAATTAAATATTTTAGTTCTGAAAATATTTATTATAATAAAAAATATATTTAATGTAGCAAATAGTTTGCAGTACCCCCCCAAAAAATTTATGAACTTTTCAAACACCAAACTGCAAACAAATTCATTGTAGGATCTGGTCCCAGATGTTAGTTCGTCATAAGATTATTAAGTATTTGCTTAAATGTGTGTTCAGATGTATGACCAGCACTTATTTAACTGAGTGTCTCAAATTATTTATTATATCACTACACTGCAGAATCAAACTTAACTATGCATGAAATGTTAACTTTGTACAAAAGCACATCACAGTACAATAGTTAGTCAATGTTTCTTATTTTATTTTTTTTACAGAGGAAAATAAACATGTGATAGTCTATAACATGAATGACTCACATTGATGATTAAATATGAATTTGTACTTTTTCAATTCTTAAAAATATCTGACCTCAATTCAAATTTTATTTCATCACAATCAGAATATACATATGAAGATTAAAAAGCCTACTGTGCTATTCCTTCAAAGCACTGCCTCTAAAAGGTTCCCTTTAAATGAAGTCACAGAACCAACAAACAATTGCTACTCAGTTGATGAAGTAACTAGAAGGAAAATTTACCTTAAGGAAAGGGAACTCAAATCTCTGTTTCCCATAGTTCACAAAAAAAAAAAAAAAAAAAAAAAAACACTAAGAGAAATATGATGTTCAACAAACGAAGCAAATTATTATAATTTCTCAGGGACCAATACCTTCTTCTTACAGAAAACAGAGATCTCTGTGTTAATTTCTCTAGTACATTTAAATGCAACTTAAATCTATAAAATAATAATTTTCAAGAACTTTTTAATGGATGCATCTATTGAATAAAAAAGTACACATTTATATCAATTTTATCTAAACACCAGAGGATCAATTCTACATCTCTGCAATTTGAAGAAAAGAAGAAGAATCATGAATAAAAATGTCACTTTCCTTTGTCTATTCCTGAAATAGAGTATTTGGGAGGACAGGCTCTATGAACCATGATAGCTACCTGTTTCTAACAGAATTCGCACAACATCCACCTTTCCAAACAAAGCTGCTTCATGAAGGGCACTCCCCTTTTCTGTCTGAAAAAAAGAAATCACAGTTGCATTTAGAATGCTTAGACATTTTATTATTCTGTCATTTTATGTATTCATGCATATTTTCTATAATCTCAGCACTCCCTGACTGAAAGGTACTATGAAATAAAGAAGAATTACTAGAAACAAAATCCAAACACTTGAGTTTGGAAATTTCCTTATCACGTCTGACCTTGTTATGTTAAAAAGAAACTCACCTTCTCTAAACTCTATTGTATGCAAGTATAAAATAAAGGTAAGTAATGCTTATTGTACAAGGCTTTTGTGAGTATCCACTGAGTTCACTCAATCACCACGGATTTATTAAACACCAGTTACATACCAAGAACAGCTGAAGGATGTTCTTAAGTATGGAACAATCATCCTGGCCCTCTTATATCCACATTCCAAGAGACAGATGCATAAGTAAATATTTATGACATATGGAATCTAAACAATTAAAGTGACTTACAAAATCTGGATGATGATCTCCAAGCTTTCCTCACCAGCCTCTCCTGTACACTAAAACCCTCTCTCAAACCTCCTACTCTCTCCTCCTAGCATACTGAACTTAAGTATATTAGTGTCATTTTCTATTTTCTTCCCCAAAGGTCACAAATGCTGGTCCCTTCAACTGGCAGGATCTATCTCGTAACCCTCTTGATCTGGCCATCACCCAAACCACTAGCATGAATCTAGGGAGTTGGCACTGGAAAAAAGAATCTGCCAACTCATGTAAACCCCAGCCTATTTTTTAAGCAGTCACTCAAGGTGGGAGTATGAGTACAAGAGACAAAGTTTGAAGTTGAAGCAAGTTAGAAGGCTACAAAATCCTTGGTAAAAATAAAATTTTAAAGTTTTACAGACGGAAGATATAGGAGTATCTACCTAGGTCTTAGTTCTAAGTGAAAGAGAGGGAAAGAAATAAATGCCTGCTCCCTGAAAGAATTCCAAAACACGTTTCAATACTCACATAGTGAATGTGGGGCAAAAACACACAATTCCTATGATCCCCAGATTGTAAACCAAAATGTAGAATAACATGGTCTAAGATTTGTAGTTTCAATGGAAGATATAAATGCTTAGCAGAAGATATAAATCCTCTCTAAAAATATAAACTTTATTCTCAAGTCTCCAACAGATAAAACTCTAAGAAAAAAATTAAAAATTAGAAATCACTAAATTAAAAAGGAAACAAGCCATCGTCAGTAAGAATTAATAGAAACAAACAAAAAATAAAAATACCAAAGAACAAAACCCACAAAAACTTTACATACTAAAATGGTTAGCAACATAATATAAAATATATATAAACAATATGGTGAAAGAACTAGAAGATACAAAATATGACTAAAGAACAAGATAACAATCAAATTTGACCAGATGTGAAAATTAACCAAATAGTAATTCTATAAATTGAAAATATAACATTTATAACAGATTAGTTTAATAATAGACAAGATATAGCTCAAAAAAGGGGCTGAAATAGATTATATATTTTAAGTCTGTAGTGCAATATAAAATAAAAAGGGAAAGAAATGTGAAAAGATAGAATAAGAAGATCCAACATTTGTCTAAACAGGAAATGATAAAAATAATTAATAGTCAATGGCTAAGAACTTTCTATATTGATAGTTCACTAATAATTTCTAGTAATACTAAGAAAGATAAATTAATACAGCTCAGACATATCACAGTGAAACTGCAAAACACATCTCAGTAAAACTATAAAACACCTAAGATAAAGACAACATGTTAAAAACACTCCAAGAGAAAAAAATAATTGTCTAAAACGAAAATCAGACCTACAGCTGACTTCTCAATAAAGCCAAAAGAAATAATATCTTCCTGTGACAAGAGAAAATCACTGTCAATCTAGCATTCTACTTCCAGCCAAATTATCTTCCAAGAATGAGGGTAAAATAGCATTTTAACCACATTAAAAATGAGTTGTGGATATGGACGTTTACTAAAAGAATCTCTATGTGATATAAGTAAGGAAAAAGATTAGAAATACAAAAAGTAATGATGAGTAAAGGGAATAATTAACTTAAGACAAAGCCTAAACAAACTATTATAACAATAATGTCTATTTTTCACAATAATTTGGTTCCCCAGATACTTAGATACAGCCCAGTATGAAATGGAAAAAGTGAAATGTATTACTCTATACATTGACTCTCCACCATAAATTTAAATTTCTCTTTCTGGAAGAGGTAGATATAGAAGATCTCAATTCCAGTAGAAACTTGACTTTTAGATGCTAATCTTTAGAAAAATCACTTAATATTTCTGAAAAATCATAAATCCTATGAACTATTTACTATATTTTTGAGGATAGGGTTTTTTTTGGGGGGAGGGGTTCTGGGAATTGAACCCAGGGCCTTGAGCATGTGAGCAAGCATTCTACCAACTGGCTATATCCCCAGCCCTACTATTATTTTTTTTAAATTGCTATTTACTCCAAATAGTTTAAATATGTCAAACTTATGGATTTTTCAAAACAGATTAATTCCATAAAAATTACTGTGACTATTAAGGAAGCACAATTCCACATTTTAAAAGGCGTTTGTTATATTTTATTCAGAATTTTCAAGTGTTTAAAAATTGTTGTTAGGTTATCCATCCACCAGAATACCAAAAGAGCAGACAAAAATGGATGTGAAGATGTCAGAGCTTGGCTATACCAGTTCCCCTTCCAATTTTAACATTCCAACCATAACCCTCCTTGAAAAATGCAAAAGAGCATGGCCCAATAAAGAAATAAGAATTCATACCCCCCCCCAAAAAAAGAAAGAACCATTCTTGATTATAGGAGAAAATATAGAGAGAATAATGATGACAAGATATAAAGTGTAATTGTAGTAATGATCAGTAGAGAAAATAGCACAAATAACATAAAAACTATGACAACCAAGACCAAATACTATTTTAATAATTAATAAGCAATTAATAAAGAAAATCTTCATGTAGATAAAGGAAGACAACTAGACTGGTATTTAACTTAGGAGTAAAAATCCCTGGTACCTTGGCTGGTACCAATTAGCCATTGTACCATCTCTTGGGAAAAAAGAACCAAAAGATAATAACATCCTAGTCTTTATAAACAAATATGATGTCTCAATGAGTTGGAAGGCAGCAGTTTTTATTTGGGGGATGTCCTGCATTGGCTAGACGACATCTAGAGCACTACATTTAATGTGGAAATTAAACTTTTACAGGACTATTAACATTCAAGAATGTATCCAGAGAAGAGTGTAAGAAATGAAAAGGACCTAGAAGAACACGTGAAGAACAGCTGATGGTAATAAGAATGTTTAGACTAGGGAAAATGGCACAAGAGAAATGTAACATGTCTTCAAATTCAAATATAACATTTCTCCCAAGCTTCTGTCTTTGCCTGTACTCTCTTCCTTCACTTCTCTCTCAAAGGAAGCATTTTTTTCTCCCCATTAAAACTAATCCTCCACTTGTGCTTTTATTCTCTGTTTCTTCTCAAAGTTTGCTCATCAAGTATCTTCACCATTTCTTTTTCATCTTCAATTTCAGTCTCTTCATTGCATCTTTCCATTCTCCATAAGCATATATACCTCTCCACTATCCAAAAACAAAAGAGACTTGCTATGACTTCAAGCTCCTATTCCATGTCTCAATTTTCTTTATACCATGTTTTATAGAGTCATCTTCCCTCTTGTGGCACAATTTTTGTCTAATTTTAATACTTCTATAACCTCTGACACATATTAATTAATGCCTGGCACATTGCAGGCTCTCAATAAATACATGGTCAATAGATGAACTGATGATATGAAATTACTGTCTTGGCATTCCTCTTCTAACTACTTTTTTTTACAGCTTTTTTTTTCCATTAACTCCCTACATATTCTTTACTCAGCTTCTTTTCTCTGTCTACATTCTCTTTCTAATATACCCATCTTTTCTGTTGTTTTGTCTCTCAATTCACTGGACCCAGCCCCTTAGGGGTTAGTTAGTATCATTCAAGTGGTATATTCAGAGAGAGGCCTCCCCTGGTCCTTAGATCTCAATTACAAACAAATTGAAAATAAGCTGTTTCCTTCATTGTACTTAATGCCATTTGAAGTTGTTGTTTGTATGTGTGTATTTTCCATCATCCTTACTAGTCAATCAATCCCATGAGGGCAGGAAACAAATTTTCTTATTCACATAGAATAGTGCTTGATAACCTGGCCTGAGAAGACGGAAAGGATAAGGAGTCTTTATAGGGAAACCCATTTCAGTTGAAAGTGAAAGAAAGGGAGTTGCTGGGATGATGAGATAGGCCAGGGAAGTCCTCCCTTTTAAGGTAATATCTGAGCAACACCTGAAAAAAAAAATAGTAGAAATCCTGTGGGTTGGTTAGTAAGGCAAAGGCCTGATATATGAGTACATACGTAGAGTGTTCCAACACAGTTAAGGCGACCACTGTGGCTAAAGCTAAGATTAAAAAAAAAAAGGCAAAGAGAAGGAGAGGGTAGCTTTATATATATATATAGAAAGTGGTACCTAGTCACACTAAGACAGTGTCAGCCACAGTAAAGACTCCAGGTTTTGCTCTGAGTGAAATGGAAAACCAGTGGAGTTTTTTGAGCAGAAAAGTGGAATAACAGACATAATTTAATGGAATCACTTCTCACTGCTATGTTGCAGACAGACTGAAGAGAATCTATTATGGACTGAACAACTGTGTCTCCCCCAAAAGTCACATATTAAACCCCTACCCCCCCCCCAGTGTGAATAGGTTTGAACACAGGGCCTTTACAGAAATAAAACAGTTAGGATTAAATTAGGTCACAAGGTTTGTGCCCTAATTCAATAGGACTGGTGTCCTTATATGAGGCGGAGGAGAAATCAGCAAATTCTCTCTCCGTTTGTATACAGAGGAAAGGACATATGAAAACACACCAAGAAGACAGATGATTTTTTTAAATTTGTTTTTAGATACACATGACACTACTGTATTTTGACATATTATATATACATAGGGTGCAACCCATTATAATTTTGATCCCATTCTTCTGGTTGAACATGATATGAAGTTACTCCGGTTGTGTATTCACATATGCTTATAGGAAAGTTATGGCCGATTCATTCTACAGTCTTTTCTATGCCCATCCTCCCTCCCTTCCCTTCATTCTCTTTGTCTAATCCAATTAACTTCTATACTTATGCACCCTTCCTTCCCTTCTTATGGGCTAGTATCCACATATCAAAGAGAACATTAGACCTTTGCTTTTGGGGAATTGACTTATCATGATATTCTCTACTTCTATCCACTTAGCAACAAATGCCACAATGTCATTCTTCTTTATAGCTCAGTAATATTCCACTGTGTATGTATGCCACATTTTCTTTATCCATTCATCTGTTGAAGGGCACCTAGGTTGGTTCCATAGCTTGGCTATTGTGAATTGAGTCACTATAAACATTGATGTGCCTACAAAACGATAGCATGGTTATTTTAAGTCCTTTGGGTATAAGCTGAGGAATGGGATAACTGGGTCAGATGATGGTTCCATTCCAAGTTTTCTGAGGAATATCCATACTGCTTCAGAGTGGTTGCACTAATTTGCAGTCCCACCAGCAATGTATGAGTGAACCTTTTTCCCCAAATCCTTGCCAACATTTATTGTTACTTTTATTCTTAATAATTGCCATTCTCATTGGAATGAGATGGAATGTAACATTTCTCTAAATGCTAGAGATGTTGAACATTTTTTTCATATATTTTTTTACACTCTTATTTCTTCTTCTGTGAAGTGCCTGTCCAGTTCCTTTGCCCATTTATTGACTGAGTTTTGGGTTTTCTGGTGTTAATTTTTTTAAATTTGTCTTAATTAGTTATACGTGACAGTACAATGACTTTGATACATCATACATTTGAATCAGATGGGATATAACTTCTCATTTCTCTGAGTGTACAAGTTGCAGAATCATATTGGTCAAGCAGTCACATATATACACATAGTAATAATAATTCTGTTTCATTCTACTATCTTTCCTATCCCCCATCCCCTCCCCTCCCCTCCCATCACTTCTCTCTACCTAAGGTAACGCTATTTTTTTTCCTCACATCTTCATACATGTATTTTGTATAACAATAAGGGTCTCCTCCCACCATCCATGCAATTCCCCTTCCCCCTCCCTTTCCCTCCCACCTGTCTTCCCTATCTAGAGGTAATCTTCTTCCCATGCTCTTCCTCCCTACCCCATTTTGAGTCACCCCCCTTATATCAGAGAAGACATTCCGCATTTGTTTTTTGGGGATCAGCTAACTTCACTTAGCATAATCTGCTCTAATGCCATCCATTTCCATGCAAAAGCCATGATCTTATTATTTTTTAGTGCTGATTAATATTCAATTGTGTATAAATGCCATATTTTTTATCCATTCATCCATTGAAGAGCATCTAGGTTGGCTCCACAGTCTAGCTATTATGAATTTTGCTGCTATAAACATTGATGTGGCTATGTCCCTGTAGGTCCTTTGGGTATAGTCCAAGAAGAGGAATAGCTGAGTCAAATGGTGGTTCCATTCCCAGCTTTCCAAAGAATCTCCACACTGCTTTGAGGATGTGGGGAAAAAGGTACACTCATACACTAATGGTGTTAAATTTTTTGAGTTCCTTTTATGTCCTGGAGATTAATACTCTCTATCTGAGTTGCAGGTGGTAAAGATTTTCTTCCATTCTCTAGGCTCTCTGCTTATGTTCTTGACTGTTTCCTTTGCTGAAAAGAAGGTTTTTAGTTTGATGCTACCCCATTTATTGATTCTTGATTTTACTTCTTAGGCTTTAGAGTCTTATTGTGGAAGTCTTTTCCTAAGCCCATATAACACAGAGTTGGGCTTACTTTTTCTTCCAGTAAGCACAGGGTCTCTGGCCTAATGCTAAAGTCCTTTATCCATTTTGAATTTTGTGCAGGGTGGGAAATAGGGGTTTAATTTCAATCTACTACATATGGATTCCCAGTTTTCCCAGCACCAGTTGTTGAAGAGGCTCTCTCTTATCCAATATATGTTTATGGCACCTTTGTCTAACATGAGATAACTGTATTTGTGTGGGTATGTCTCTGTGTCTTCTATTGTATTCCATTGGTCTTCAATTCTATTTTTGTGCCAATACTATGCTGTTTTTGGTAACATAGGTCTGAGTATAATTTAAGGTGTGGTATTGGGATGCCTCCTGCATTATTTTTCTCACTAAGGATTGATTTGGATATTCTGGCCTCTTATTTTTCCAATTGAATTTCATGATTGCTTCTTCTATTTTATGAAGAATGTCATTGGAATTTTAATAGGAACTGCATTAAATATGTATAGTGCTTTTGGTAGTATGGCCATTTGACAATATTAATTTTGCCTATCTAAGAACATGGGAGATCTTTCCATTTTCTAAGGTTTTTTTTTCAATTTCTTTCTTAGTGTTCTATAGTTTTCATTGTAGAGGTCTTTCACCTCATTTGTTAAATTGATTCCCAAGCATTTTTTTAGGCTACTGTGAATGGAATAGTTTTCCTGATTTCTCTTTCAGATGATTCATCATTGGTATATAGGAATACAATTAATTTATGGGTGTTAATTTTAAATCATGCTACTTTGCTAAATTCGTTTATGAGTTCAAGAAGCTTTTTGATGGAGTTTTGGGGGTCTTCTAAATATAGAATCATGTAATCCACAAAAAGAAATAGTTGAGCTCTTCTTTTTCTATTCATATCCCTTTAATTTCTTTGTTTTGCCTAATTGCTCTGGCTAGAGTTTCCAGGAATATGTTGAATAAAAGTGGTGAAAGAATTTTTGCATGCATGTTCATGAGGGATATTGGTCTGTTTTCTTTCCTTGATATGTCTTTGTCTGGTTTTGGTATCAGGGTGATACCAGCTTCATGGAATGGGTTTGGAAGGGTTCTCTCCTTTTCTATTTCATGGAATAATTTAAGGCGTATTGGCGTAAGTTCTTTGGAGAGCTGATAGAACTTGGTTGAGAATCCATCTGGTCCTGGGCTTTTCTTTGTTGGTAGGTTTTGTTTTTGTTTTTGTTTTTTAATATTTATTTTTTATTTGTAGTTGGACACAATGCTTTTATTCATTCTTATTAGTGCTGAGGATCAAATCCAAGGCCTTGCACATGCTAAGTGAGCACTCCAACGCTTCGCCGCAACTCCAGCCCGTTGGTAGGTTTTTGATGGCATCTTCAATTTCATTGCTTGAAATTGATTAAATTTTCTATGTTTCCCTGTTTCACTTTGGGTAGTCATATGTTTAGTTTGTTGATGTCATTCGCAATTTCATTGGAGTGTAGATTTTCAAAATAGTTTCTGATTATTGTCTGAATTTTAATAAAATCCATGGAGATATTTCCTTTTTCATCATGAATTTCAGTGATTTGAGTTTTCTCTCTTTTTCTTTATTACCTTGACTAATAAGGTAATCTTTTCTTTATTACCTTTATCAATTTTATCTATTGTTTCAAAGATAAAATGTCTATTTTGAAAATTTTTGTTTTTGTTGTTTCAATCCATTGATTTCAGCTCTGATTTTAATAATTTCCTGTCTTCTACAACTTTTAGTGTTAATCTGTTCTTTTTATAGGGCTTTGATATGTAATGTTAGGTTATTTATTTGGTGCCTTTCTATTCTTTTAAAGAACAGAAAGTATGTCTTATTGATGAATAATTCCCTTCAGCAGTATGAAATGATCTTCTTGGTCCACAAAGAAGATGTCTAACAAGCCAAGGAGGGACCACTTACCAAGAACTGAATTAGCTAGAATGCCAATATTGCATTTTCCAGCCTTCATAAAATAAATTTCTGTTGTTTAAGACACTTATTCTATGGTATTTTCTTATGGCATCCTGAGAAAAGAATATAGAGGCAAAGGGAAAAGCAGTGAAACAAGTTAAGAAGCAAGAAATGATCATTGGGCTATTGTAGGACTAGTGTGGCTAATGTAAATTAATGAAATTCTGGATACAATTTACACAGAGAACCAATAGGATGTCCTGAGAAAATGAATGTAACATGAAAGAAACCCTAAAATTTTGGAGCTAAACTACTAGAATAATGGCACTGTAATCTGTCAAAAATGTTAAGTGTAGAAAACAGGCAAATATGGAAAGAAAAGTGTATAAAAGCTAAATATTAAGTTCTGGTAATTTGAGTTTCAGATGCCTATTAGTCACCCAACAGATATGTACAGAAGACAGTTATATACACTAATGAGTTCAGAGTGAGGTCCAGGATGAAGAAATGAACTTGGTAGTTGTCAGATAAAGATGTCATAAGAGACTGGATAAGGTCAAATAGGAAATAAGCATAGACAGAGAAAAAGAGATGTCTGGAACACTCTCGTGCTTAGAGATAAGAAGGTTGACAGCAGTTAATCATAGTATGGGAACATGATAGAATATACTATTAGTGCCTCCTTTCATATGCCCTTTGCCGTATGAATTTATTCCATATACATAAATGAAGTTTATTTCCCTATTCTTTGATTTAGAATTTGGCTTTGTGACTTGCTTTAGCAAATGACAGTAAGCAACAGGATATAAGCAGAGACCCAAAATATGCTTGTTTGGTTGGGCTTGCTCTCTTCTGCTTAGGCCATACCCCTGCTATTCCCATGAGGAAGAAAATAGACACATGGAACTAATTTACAGTATCAAGGAGAGATTCCCCTAACCTCCAGCCTTTTAATGATAAACAAATGTCATTGTCTATTAATGTATGCCACAGAGATATCTTGATATATATATCAATATAGCCATACACTACTATAGGGAATTTTTCAGTTTTTCAAAGTAAATGTTTATTGGGAAAGAATGGAAGAAAGGTTCAGGAGGGAAGGTATGACTTTATAAAGAGGACAGAAAACAGAAAAGCTTAATTTTTGAGGAAATAAAATCAATAAAAGGTTTGTGAGGCCTGAAGGATTTATCTAGCTGTAAGACTGAAGGGCTCTACCTAAAATAAGATTTAAATAGACACCAGTGAAGTGTTAAGTGAGAAACATATGTGCTCAGAGATCAAAAGAAAAAAGTGGCTCAAGGAAGAGCATTTTGTCAATGCTGATAAAAAAAATCAAGTAAAAAAAATCATATTGGATCTAACAATATGACAGTTACTATCACCTTGAAAAAAAAAACAAGACTTTTAATAAAGTGAAGGAGTTGGGATGGCGTCACAAGATAATGGAGAAAAGGAATTTGATATAAAAACAAGCCTTTCTAAATATGTTGTTTTATGGAAAATCATATCTAACTAAATTTCAGCAATCTGAGTTAAATTTTTAGCTTTCCAAAATGGTGTTACATAGAAATTGGTCAGCACAAACTGTGAGGTTAATTCATTGTTAACATGGTTGTCTTTAAAGGATCTTAAAGGCAATGAGTAAATAGGAGCAGACCCAGTTAAAAATCAGTTCTATCTTAAGTGCTTCTGAGTTAGCTAGACTCAGGAAAAATTTTTAACTGATAGGTTGTACAATCATGATAATTTCAATAGAATTTGTTTGTATTTTAGGTTTTAGTGAAAAAAATGAATTAAATAATTTGGAAAATTACTTGGGGAAAAATGTGAGCACTCACATTATAAGTAGGAACATTTGAAAAAACTGGCATTACTGAGTGTCTTGTTCTGTATGCTACAGCGAATACTGACTTCAAAATCCATAAAAATAATTGCTAACTTTAAAAGAAAATTGTCAATTCAAGCCTACTGATTTTCTTTTTAAGTGATCTTTATTAGTGCATTATAGTTATACACAATTGAGGGGTTCATCTTGACATATTCATAAATATATGTAACATAATTTACTCCATTTCAATCCCCATACTTTCCCCCTTCCCTTTTCTCCTCCTTCTTCTTGATCCCCTTCTTCTCCTCTACTTGATCTTCCTTCCATTGATTTGTTTTTAATGAGTGCATTATAGTTATACATATATGTGAAATTTATTATGATATATTCATACATGTATATAGCATAACTTGATCAATTTAATTCCATAGTTTCTCTCCTTTTCCATATCTCCTCCCTCCCCCTAATCTTCTCCTTCTACTCAACTGTTTTCTCTTTTCATTAGATCTCCATTTTTTTTTTTTTTTAAAATCCTCTTTTCTCTCCAGCTTCTGCATATGAGAGAAAACATTCAACTCTTGACTTTTCTGTGTCTGGCTTATTTCACTTAGCATGATCTTCTCCAGTCCCAACCATTTACCAGCAAATGACGTAATTTCATTTTTCTTTATTGCTGAAAAAAAAATCCATTGAGTATATATACCACATTTTCTTTATCTAATTTTCTTTATTAAGAAATCTTTTAAGATTTAGGGTTCATAAGTAAATATAATAATATAAAACAGGTTGAGTATCACTAATCTGAAAAACCAAAATATGAAATGCTCCAAATCTTGAACTTTTCAAGGGCTGACATGATGCCACAAGTAGAAAATTCCACACCTGACCTCATGTCACAAGTCACAATCAAAATGCAGGTGTAGGTAGATACCATCAAAATATGTTACATGCATGTATGAAAATGTTACAAAGAAGCCCATTATTTTGTGTAATTAATATGTGCTAATTATTAAAAAAATGCAGATGCCCTTAAAATATATAAAATTACCTTCAAGCCATATGTATAAGGTGTATATGAAACATAAATGAATCTCAGGCTTAGATAATAACTCAATAGTATCTCATTATGAAAATTCAATTCTTCCAAAGTGAAAAAAAAGATCCAAAATCTGAAATACCTCTGGTCCAAAGTATTTTAGATAAGGGATATACAATCTTTATGAAATTCACCTAAATAGCAATTAAATTATTTTGTCTACTAGTTCAAATACATGTAACAATTTGGGAAATGATGTAGAAAACAAAAATTCAAGAGAAAATACAAACACAAATGCCACACTTAAAATATGTTATTATAAGGAAAAGATGAGATCTTCCAAAGTCATCCAAAAATTTTTAGAATTTATTCATAATAAACTGAACATAATTGAAGAATGAAAGTACATTATTATAATTTACCAAGTGGGATTACTTTTGACACTGCTAATATCCAACTGGTTAACTAGAACAATTTAATGAATATTAAAACAGTTTAAGATTACTAGCTGGTATTACTCCCTCTTAACCAGTGAGAATATCAACAAACAACTATATGATATTAAAAAATTTCTGCACAATCTGATAGGGAAAATTTGTCAACAGTTAATTTGAGTAATAAAATTAAATATTCATTCAAAAAAAGGCATTGGGTCCTATCCCAAAAACACTTCCTATGAACAAAGGAACAATAACAAACACAAAACATAACCAAGTCTAACTACAGCTGATGAGAAATTCACCTCATTGAGATGTATTTTTAAATACATTATCAATTCTTCCTAGAATTCTTTGCAAAGTGAAAGTAAATAAAATCTATTTTAGCAGCATAAAAGGTTGCCCTTCCTACCAAGGTACTGATGCTTCTGAGCAGGAAGCCACAGTGATCAGAATATATTATGTCCCTTTCCTCTGATGTATGGGTAACAAACTCAAATGCTGTCAGGGAACAAGTAAAAAAATCTAAAGAAATGATATACAGATATAAAAGAGTAGAAAGAGATTGGGACCTTGGAAATTATATGCTTCATCTAAAAGCATTCAAATTCAATATTTTAACACACTCTTTAGCAAAATAATATATATATGAGAGTTAAATTACACCAAAATTCAACTATTAGAGTTTCAAGGTCCTCTTAAAATATCACTTCCATCAATGTCTTCCCATATTCTTCTTCTTAAAGTCTGTATTTTCTTCACCTATATCTCCATAGCTCTCTGTTTTGGTATTTATTAAATGTTGTATATGGGGGTAATTGTTGCAAATTTTTTGTCTCACCCACTAAATTTGGCACAGAATTTTTTTTAAACTTTAATTCTCCAAAACACAAAACATAATGTTTTACATGAAAAAAGATGAGCCATATATATTTATAAAATCAAATTTAAACTTTTTCCTTCTGATCATGTCATCTAGTTCAAAACATGAAAAGATCTTGGCCATAGACACTGAAGGCTTACTGACTCAGTCATAATGAAAATCTTTGGTTATAAAGCTATCTGTGCATCCAAGTTTAGAAATATCCCAAAAGTATTATGAAAGCAGTAAATCCAGACTAGAGAAATATAATACTTAGACAATAAACATTTGCTTTTATTACTGAACAACCATTAAGAAAGTACCTTTGTGAGTCACCTACAAAAGAAATCGTGTATCTAATTTCAATACTGCTTTGAAGAAAGATTTTTTTGTTTCCTTAATATGAGGGCTAGGGAAATTGTTGTGCTTACTTATTTGCAAGGCTGCCGAAGTTGAATAAATAACAAATAGAGAAAAGATATCACAAATATCAAATAACTAAATAATGTAGACAATTCTCCAAAGGAAACTGACCTAGGATGGCAGCCTTAAACTTTAAATTGAAGGCCTAATATTTTCAGAAATTCACTAAAGAAAACTCTGAAGACACAGGATTCAACTGCTAAAAAGTTCCTTGGAAAACTAAACCCACAACACAGCATTATAATTTCACCTAAGTATGTGGAGTGTTTACAAAACTAGCCACATGTATTCCTTGTAGGAATTCATACCCTTTTTACAATTCACACCCTCTTCTAATATAAAGGTAAAATCTATTTTTATACTTCTTGAATTGGAATGGCCTTTAAGACTTGCTTTTGCCACTCAAATGTGGCAGAAGTGATGGTGCGCTTGGTCCAAGTCTAGGCCTCAAGAAACCTTGTACAATGGTGTTCTCTCTCTCTCTCTCAGAACTACATGACTGTCATGTAAATGAGGCCAAGCTGACCTAAGGGATCTTAATAGATGTAAGGTAATTTCACCCAGACAATATCCAGTCAACCTCTCAATAGAGGTACTTACCCGACTCACAAAGGATCCAGCACACATAAGAGAATCCAGCCAATATACATAAGAGAATCCAGAGATACATAGTTGAAGTTAACTAAATTGCCAAGCCCAGAATTATGAGCTATATATTGTTAATGTGTTAAAACATTACATTTGGGATAGTGCATAATGCAGCAATAACTTGTAATATACAGAGGAGAAGGCCAACTGACAGGAACCAAAATGGTCTTTGGAAACTTAGAATGTTTCCACAAACTTGGAAGCCAAGAAGCTATCATAAAAGCAAAAAAATGTTAGAAAGAAAGAAGGAAAGTGGGAAGGAAAAGACAGAGAAAGAAAGAATAACTGACTAACCTTGACACTGGGGCTAACATAAGATAGATAATAAAATTAGGCTGCCCTTTCCTAGTGAACACAGAAAACCTATCAAAACATTATTTTTCCTTCAAAGCTCAACCCAAATCACATTTCTTCAATTATTTTCTTTTCCGGCTCTCCATAGGCATAGTAATCCTGCCTTTGTTGTTTATGTATAAATGGTAAATTATATTTGAAAGAAGGCTGAGCTTTAATCAGCAAGTCTAAATTCAAATTCTGGTTTGAGCCAGATATAGTGGTGGTTGCCTATAATCCCAGCAGCTCGGAAGGCTGCAGGAGGATTGTGAGTTCAAAGCCAACATCAACAACTCAGCAAGGCCCTAAGCAACTTAGTAAGACTCTGCTTCAAAATAAAAATTTTAAAAAGGCTAGGGTCTTTCTCATGGTAAAGCACTCCTGGGTTCAATCACTAGTACCAAAAACAAAAGAAAAAAAAAATCCTGGTTTTTCAGCTATGTGTCCTCAGGCAAGTGTCTAAAATTTTTGACTCTGATTCCTAATCTCTTAACTGGCAATTAATAGATTTCCAATGTCACAGGATAGCTGTAAGAACGCAATTCAATTCAATTCAATTCTAAATATGTCAACATGCTAAACAAAAGTGTGTACTCAAAAATGTTAAAAGTACAATTTTTTTCATTAATTGCACTTTGACTGAATTTTTAATATGCTATACAGTAAAAAAAAGGAAACAATTACTAATTATACTACACACAACTGCTATCCAGTAATAAATTTTCACGTTTACAGCTCTCCAATTAGCATGAAGTTAGAGACTATGCTTTATATCGTCATATTTCCCAAAAGCATGTGGTGCAGCATCACCTTTAAAGCACAGCCAAAAGAAGACTCACTTGACAGCTCACATCCATTCCTGCCTCCAACAGCACCTGTACAACTGCTTTGTGACCGTTGCGAGCAGCAAGATGAAGCGGTGTGTGCTTTCGAGTGTTGCAGCTCATTAAATTAGGATGTGCACTGATGATCATTTTGACTACTCTAAGTCGTCCATAGAGTGCTGCCAGGTCCAGTGGTGTTTCAAGCTTGCTGTTCCTAATCGTAGGGTCAGTGAGCTCTTCTAGGAGGACAGCAACTACTTCTGAGTGTCCATACTGAGCTGCACAGTGTAGGGCAGTTTCATTTTCATTGTTCTGGTTGGAGCAAAGATACAAAAGACACATTTCCAAAAATCCAATTAGTTATTAAGATCTAAACACACAATTTAAAACCTAAGATACTTTGAAAATGTATATTTAAGACTAGTCTTACTGATTGATTGATTTACTGATGTGCATGCTAGGCAAGCACTATACCACTAAGCTACATCCTCAGCCCTAGATTAACCTATTTTACTAAGTAAATCTAACTGAATTTTATATTTAACAGAAGTATACATAATTTATTACATAAAAATGTTTCATATCACTTTAATACAAAAATATCAAACCTTTCCCTGCATCACGTCTTGTAATTTCCAAGAATGATAAATGATTTAGCCATGTTGGTCAGTAGCTTGGCCCTCCTGGGCCCAGATAGCCATTGTTCTCTCTCTACACCATGCATCACACATCCTTGACATTTGTTAAAAGAGATTAATATAACAATTATGACACATGTGTAATAGACTGGTTTTCCAAAACACAGTTAAGATGGTAAATTCTTGATTATGAAAGATTCATAGAAATGTTTCCCAAAATAAGTTTCATTTTATTTTCCACATTACAAATCACTGCCTCTTATGAAAAAGGAATGAAGACACTCTGGCCCTAAAATATATTATCTTTCTGAAACATAATTACAGAAAAGAGGCAGATCTAGACCCACGCCCAGTCAAGTTATCAGGAGTATCACAGTACTACTATGCAACTTATAAATGTTTCTGTTGCTATCAATGAGATTTTCCTAGAAATTTAGCAAGATAAGATAAAAACACTAAACCCAGATGCAAGGCAGATCAACCCTTCAGACCATTTGGGCAGATAACATAGTAGAAGGGATCTGGGTATGTCCAAAGGTGGAAGGGTTGGTCATTCAGGAAAAATATGAACAAGAAACTATAATCACAAAAATGAATGATCCTAAATGATCATTGACAGAAAGAGCAGCTGCCTTCATCAGAGCCATCATTATAGCTAACACTAGGTACCAGAAACAGTTGCATTTCATGTTTAGTCACTTAATACTTATTATGAAATAGACACTGCTATTACCGTTATTCTCATGTTAAAAATGAAGAAAATAAGGTACTGAGTCATTGAATAATGGGACATTGTTTATACATCCATTTAGTGATAGAAAGAGGCTTGAATCAAGTAGCCCAGACCTAATAGAGCTTTTAACCATCACACACACCACCTTCCTCATTAACAACTATCACCACTCCCATTTGCTAAGTGTCTAGAAACTTTATGTATATTGTCTCACTTAACTCTTACAGCAGTCTTACAAGACTGGTATTAATAACTCTATTGCATGAATGAGGAAACTAAAATTCAAAAAGTTTACATTACAAGTCAAAGACAGAATCAAGATCTTTGGGCACTTCCATCTGTCAAAATCCAAAACCCATGCTCTTTCCACTATTCCATACTGCTGGTTTATATATTGCTATGATGTCACAGAAGAAGTGGTGCTAGAATTTAGTGATCTGAAAGCAAAATTTCTACAGATTTTGTCTCAAAAAATACCAACTTAGTAGGAAGTGCCTGTTTAGACAGCTGTTACTATCAAAATGAAAGAACAGTGAAGGTTCAAACTAAACACAACTTATTGTTCCAGAAAGATACTCAGGCTTGTTCTGGATGATAGAAGAATATAGAAAGTAAATTGAGAGTTTAGAGGGAAGATTTGAAAACTTAAGAAGAGTGGTACGGGGAGGGGGCAGAAATACTAAGAAAGGCTTCTTACTACTCTGTTTCTAGTATCTAAAGAGGGCATTTGAAAGTTAAATCCACAGGGGGAAAAAACAGCTCCCTAGAGTTAGTGAATGAAAAGCTAAGATCTGATAGATGGGAATCCGGCTGAAGATCTTTCTTCTAGCATTTGTGGGGAATCATTCTTACGTTGGTTTGAATGTGTTATTATAATAACATACTTCCTCACAGAGACTAACAACATACAAGTTTAAACTCCTTGATTTGTTTTAATCTAGCTAAGTTTTGTAAATCTGACAAGAAAATAAAGCTAATTACTTTATAACATAAAAATATAAAACAGATATATGCCTCCTGACCAATCCAATTTCCCCTTGTTCTGAAAGAGGTTGAATCTCATTTTACCAATTACATTACCTCTTTGAGAACAGAGAAAGATAATTTTTTTAGTTGTGGATGAACAAAATACCTTTATTTTATTTACTTTTTTATATAGTGCTGAGAATCAAACCCAGTGCCTTGCATGTGCTAGGCAAGTGCTCTACCACTGAGTGACAACTCCAGCTCCAGAAAGACCTATTATGAAGTAAGAATTCTGAAAGATTTCTACTTTTCCAGAGGCCTTAGCCTAGGAAAACAAAAGAGCAAAATTGAAAATTTTTCTAATAACACCAATTAACACTGTTCAAGTCTCAAGAGAAATTATTCAATCATTTAAGACTTATTCAGGAGAAAATTTCATAGATTTTTATCCATGATCAACACATACTTGGATTGCTACATAAGTGGTGACCACAACTATGGTATCTTTACAAAGGCATGATTGTATAATACTTGTGTCTATACTCACTAGTGGTCTTTTAAAAACCATCTAATTTGAAATAAATAAGCTGTGATGAAGCACTGATTAATAATTGCTAGTATATCTACAGAGAATATTCTTAACAGGTTTTGAATTTTTTATAATGAATTAGATGTTCACTGAAAAATTTGGACACTTTCAGACAATGAGTAGCAGAATCAAACTGGCTGAAAAAAGCTATTTACCAAAAGATCTTGCTTACCCATGCCCAAAATCTAACACAATTTGAGTTCAGGTTTCAATAAATGCCAAAAGTAATGTATTTTTGAATTAAGAATCCTCTAGCTTTTGCCCCAATGTCAAAATAAAGGAATACAAAAGGAAAAGCAAAGGTGAAAGGAGTATTAAGAGGAATGTACACAGAACATGTATAACATAAGAAGAAAGCAATGATATTAGAAATCAATTGACAAAAGATAGGAAGGATGTGATACAATCAGGGAAGAGCCCACTTTATTCAAAATTATGTTCCTCTAAATTAACCAGTAATTCTAATGCAGAACAGAAGGGTGAACAGGACCTATATTGAAATGCTAATATGTCACTCATTAGCAACAATAAATCACTTGATCTATCCAAACCTAACTATCTTATTTGTACAATAAAAATATTACCTTCTCTATGAAATTTGCTGTGTGGTTTATTAACCAAAAGATATAACATAAGGAATGCTTTGTAAACTATAAATATTAAAATGTGAGATAGAACCATTTTTAAAGGAAGCTGTACAGTGGTCCCCAACCCCACCCATGATTGTCATCTGCAGTTTCAGTTACTTGCAGTCAACCAGCATTTGAAAACTTTACATAGAAAATTGCAGAAATAAACAATTCATAAGTTTATAATTGCACACTTTTCTGAGTATTGTGGTAAAATCTTGAGCCATTCCACTCCATCCCTCTCAAGAGGTGAATCATCCCTTTGTACACTGTATCTATATTCTATCTGCTACCTAGCCTCACCTAGCAGACATCTCAGTCATCAGATTAACTGTCATGGTAACACAAAGCTTGTGTTCAAGAAGCCCTATTTACTTAGTAAGTGTTGCAAAGGAGACACCCAGATATAAAATATGAAAGGACAGATGAATTCTGGTACTATGTGGCAATGTGTAGGGCATGCTAGAGAAAAAAAACAGTTTGGTATTATGGTTTCAAGCAATCACTAGGGTCTAAGAATGTATCCCCCATGGTAAAGGAATCTACTGGATTAGAAACCAAAGATAAATCCCAGAAATCAGAATGAACCCCTATGATTAGTAATTTCAGTATCATAATACATTACTGGTTAAGAGTTTGGACTTTGAATCAGAAAAGCTGTGTTAAAATACTGACTGTAGCTCAGTGGCAGAGCACTTGCCTAGCATGCACAAGGCACTGGGTTCAATCTTCAGCACCATATAAAAATAAACAAATAAAATAAAGGCATTATGTCCATCTAAAACTACAAAAAAAAAAAAAATACTGACTGTAGGCAGGTGTGATGGCCCACGCCCATAATCCCATGGACTATGTAGGCTGAGGCAGAAGGATTGTAAATTCAAGCTAGTCTCAGCATCTTAGCAAGGCCCTAAACAACTTAAGGAGACCCTGTCTCAAAATAAAAATGTAAGAAGGTCTGGGGATGAGGCTCAGTGGTTAGGCACCCTTGGGTTCAATCCCTGGTACAAGAAAACAAAATGAAAATACTGATTTCATTTCTTGGCATCTAAGATACTATGGGTAAGTTACTCCATCTCTTTAAAACTCTATCTCCATATATAGAGTAGGAATGATAATTAATTCTTACCTCATCAGGAGGGTAATATGGATGAAGTACTTTGCACAATGCTTGGCATATAGTAAACACTCCATAACTAATAGGATATAGGATGACAACTTCAATGTGCTATTGTGAAAGGCCCTGGAGTTCTGGACTCTGTCCAGAGTTCAAGTCTCAGTTTTGGTCATTCAATAATAGGAGGTCTTAAACAAGTTATTTATCTTTACAAAGCCTGATTGCTCATCTATAAAATGGGGATGATAATACCACTCCAAAAGATTCTTGTGAGAATTAATTAAATTACACTTTGCAGATAAAGTGCTTAGAACCATGCTTGGCTTATGTTTCAATAAATGTTGATTGGCATTCTCATTCCTTCCTTCTGTTGCTTAAATTCAAAAAGGTTTATAATTAGCTAGAACATTACTATACCATTCAGAAGGGGAAAAAAGGAATAAAGCTAAAATCAAGTTACTTATAAAAATAAAATTCCACACCAGAAACTTTTAGGAGAAACAGCATGGAGTGGGAGAACTATATCAGCATTATAGACACACACACATACACACACACACACACCAAAAAAAAAAAAAAAAACTCAAAAAATTTGAATTTGTTGCCAACAGTGTCTACAACATATAGGAATAGAAGTTAACATATAGGAACAGAAGCTAAAAAAATAACTTTGAATTATAATCTCCTTAAAAAGAAATATGTTATGATTGAATTGATCTATTCAATATTACCTGCCCAAAACAAGTGTTTCTCGTTAAAACATACCAATAGTTACCAAATGTTGTTTAAATTTTCAACCTTCAAATGTAAATGAATAATATGTGCTTTTTTATTTAATGTGATTTTAAACATCTTGTTTTTTTTTAACTAACATCCTCTTATTTAACCTTCGATTGTTTTTCCATTTTATTATTTTAAGTTTGCTCTGCGTCATTCAGACAATTTTAAGAATAACCACCAGATGGCTCATCCCAGAAATGATCTAACTTTTGGTTTTCTCAGGAATAGAATTCTCATAAATTCCTTTTGGCATGATATGATGATTAAGATAGCCATATCTGTAGTTTTTTTCCTGACTAGTCCTTTCAACACTGCATTTGGTTGAGAAAATATAATTTTTCTTCTCCTTACTGTTTATAGCTAGTATTATATTTTTATTTTTTAGTAAGAATTTCAGTTAAAGGTCTGCAAAGTCTATATCCATTTGAACAAAATGTTAATTGTACTTTATTAGATGTGCCTGCCCTAGAGTAACCTACTTGCATTGATGTTGGACAGCTGCCAACCTTCAGCTTAATGCCATGGTTGTAATTCAATTGTTAGACTACATGCTGGTTTTCAAATATAGTTTTACAAAACAGGAACAGTAGGGGGCATGCAGTGCTCAAGATGTTTGTTATCACACCGTATTAGGAGACCATATTTCACTTTCTGAAATCTATGGTATTAGCTATTTTAATACTTAGAATGGTATTACTTTTAAAAAATGTACACTATGTGTATAGATAGTATTCTCTCACAAATAATGATTTTACTTGTCAGAATCATACTGCTGCTTTGTGGTATTCTGCTCAACTTACTCTAGGCATATGTGTGTGTTTGTGTGTGTGTGTGTGTGTGTATACAGAAAATTTCTAACTTAATATGTGACTAGCAACTGTACACACTGAATTTTGCATTTTGATTTTCAAATAGTGTACGTAACTATGAAAATGTTATGTAAATGGTAAAGCACTATGCAAATGATAGCTATCATCATTGTTTCAGCATTTAAGATTTTATTAAGGAACACTCTAATTCTCATTACATATGTGAATGCTGATCTATCTTTAAATATTCAACAGCTATAAAATGAATGATTATATAAGGCAGGCAACTACTTCCTTTATGTGGGATATTCTTGTTAACAAAATATATTCATAAATGCCCAACTTAGTGCCTATGCATCCAAATGCCAAAGAATTTTTCAAATTTCTCCTGTAGGAAATGCAGCAGTGGAAAGTTTTGGCTGAGTAAAGATAAAAATATCATTTTTTCAATATGACTGCCTTTGCAAAACTCTAGAGTAAATTACAGCATGAGCAAACATATGACAAGTGCACCTGTTCATTGACTCTGGAATGTGATGGTCCATGATGAATAAGAATCTTCACAATTTCCACATCTCCTTTCCAGGCAGCCAGATGAATAGGAAAATAACCTTTGTTGTCTGCCACATTTGTTGATGCCTCATACTGAAGTAGTTTGAGAACTATTTCCCTAAGAAGGAACAAAAATAACAATAAGAGCACAAAAGAAAATACTGCTGAACAACACAGATTTTATTAGATAACTAATGAAAGTTTATTGAATAATTATTAGATAATTAATGAAAGTATAATAAAGTATATTAATGAAAGTATATTGAGCACCATGCAAAGTGCTAAAACATAATGTTGAGTTTAAGAGTTTGCCTATTCAACATGCTATTTTACTTACCTAGAAAACAATCACTGCTACATATGTGGTGCACACAATTAAACTATGTTTTGGTATTTTTCAGTGCTGGGGATCAAACCAGGGCCTTGTGCATGCTAGATAAGTGCTCTATCACTGAGCTAAGTCCCCAGCCCCAAGGAAACTACTTAATAGAATTTGGGCATAATATATCCTATCTCATTAACCAAATGAGTTAAGTAAAATTTTTTTAAATGATACTTCCTTCCATTATTTTTAAAAGGTCTTTCCAGATATCCCATATTTGAGATTTAGCACAGAAAAACAGTTACCATAATACCTCTGAGATACATTAATGGAACTTATATATCATGCTACAGAGAACTGAAATAAGTGATTTAAGACAAAAATAAAAGAAAAAGAGACAAGTAGGTAAAAGGCCCAACAAATTAGATACAGTACTAGCTCTGGTTTAAAAAAATTAATAACTTTTCAGTCATGGCATACAACATACTTTGAATGTGTGATGTTCACACTTTAGTATTCCCCTTTCTTCTCTAAGCACAAGAAATGATTTCTAGAGGAAAATTCATTTGAGAGATCAGTTCCACCACTGCCGTAATTTCAACACACAATATAATCAACTATAGGATTTTGTACTCAATCCCCACCTGGTTCTTTAAAAATCTTGAAATAAATACTCAATTTCATGAAGAATTGGTTGATAATTATTAGTATACATTACATTGAACTTTGTGTAAAACATTCAACAGCAGTAATCCTAAACATATACTGTATTTTTGTTTGAATGCTTTAAGAAGCAAATTCTAAAAATTCACTAAGCAAAATCTTAGACACACACACATATAAATACAGAAAGACATAATATACAATTACATTGTATACTAAAGTTATTTCTGATATAACAAATCACCAATGGAGAAAGTAAATGTAAAAAAAACTAAATTTTATTTTTTCATACAGACTCTATAAGATACAAATCAGAAAAGTTGAAGGAAGTTTGAATAAAAGCTGGGTTAGAACTCTGGTAGCTCCAAAGAAAAAATTCACATGATAAAATACAAGGTACTAGCAAATGGTAAAAACACTATCCAAATAATCTGGCCTAAACATTGGACTTAGATGCTATATGTATGAAATCATAATAAAGGAACAATGAATATGTTACTAGAAATATTTAGAAGGTTTCAAGGAGTCTATTTTTCTAATATTAAGATTTCTGAGAATTAAGAAATAAACTTTATCTTAGCATGGCTTTCTTAAACCCCAGTATTATTTTATAGGCTCTAAACTTAGAAGGCTTAGATTTGAGTCCCAGCTATGTAAACTACCTAATGTTGAAAAACTTATTTAGTCTCACTTTTTCTTTTCTGTATAAGATATTGTAGAATATCTACTATTCAAGACTAGTAAGAATATTAAATTACACAAGTCACTTGATAAATAGTAAAACATTATGTAACTATTAGTACGTGTCTCAAGCAAAAATAAAATCCTTCAGAAGTGAAAAATGCTTATAGAAAATCACCTTTAAAAAAGAGAATCTGAAAACCAGAAGGAAACTTGAGGACCATCCAATTCACGTGGTTCTTCTCATTTCTCTTCCACACAAGAGTTATTATATAAGGTCTCCCATTTTGAGATAAATAAATACCTATAGTGCAGTAATGATGATTCAATCAACACTTATGAATATCAAAAGCAGCTAAAACCCAGAGGATCTGGCTTGAAGTCCCAACTTTCTACTACTTGGTTACTACGAGCAAATAAAATAATCTCTATCTCTCCTTCAGCTATTGCTAATATAAAATTTAGAGATTATATCTTGTTGCCAGTCTCAAAGGGTTATGATAATTAAATGACAAAAATGAGACTGTAAAATTAAATACAATCAAAAGCTATTACTATGGCAGGTTATTGCAATGTTGAACAATTCCAGTAATTTTTTTAAATAGAAATATTTCAGCATTTAAAAGGTCAAACAGTGCTCAAGGAAACTAATCAAACTAAATATATGTGGATCTAAAAGGGAGAATTTATCCTACCACAATACAGACTTCCCCAAATTATTGTTAAAGACAATTGTCAGAATTTCTTAATGTCTAAGAAAATAAAATAAAAATTTTGAAACTTCCATACAGTATTTACTTTTGCTGTGTTTAGATAAAGTTTGAGCATGTTCCCACAGGGTTCATTGTTGAAATTTAATCCCCACTGAGGCATTAAGGTGGAAACCTAATATAACTATGGTAGTTAGAGATGGAGCCTTTGGAAAGTGGTTAAGCTTAGATAAGACCATCAGGGTAGCAGAATCTCCATGATTGAATCCTGGTGGCTTTATGAAATAACACCAGAAGAGAGACACAGACCCATACAACTACATCCTGTCCCTTGCCATGTGGTGGTACCCCATACCACCCTGGGCCTCTCCCAACAAGACAGTCATCACCAGATGCAAGACCTGACTCTGGACTAGAATTAAAAGCTAAATAAACCTATTTTCTTTATAAAGTTACCCAGCCTCGAGAACTTCACTATAATAATGCAAAACAGAATAATACAACTTTCAAAGGGTAAAGAGAAAAAAACTTATGGAATCACCAACTCTATTTCCTTTTACTCTGATTCAAACCATTCAGAATTTCATTTGTTCTTTGGCTCAAATTTTATTGATATTTTTAATAATATATGTGATATGAAATTATTATTCTTTATCAGGAATATATGATGTAGTAAAAATTTCCAATTTAAAAAACTGATTTATTTACTGATCACTTATACTGTATAGTATTACCACTAATATCTATATCAGAAAAGGGTAATCTGTATATTTATAAAACTGCCTTTGGCAAACAATAAGATCCTAACTAAATACTATATTTTAAGTTTTTTAATATATTTATTTTATTAAATGTTTTATTAAATTTATTTTTAAATTTGAATTTTCTTTTAAAGTTTTATTTGATTTGAGTTTTATGTCTTATTTAGCAATATCAACAAATGAACTGGTTGAGCTCAGATTTCTAGTGTGAAAATATAATTGTGAAATATAACTATATGTGATCAAGTACATGCCTATCAGTTTTACCAAATCATAAATATAATCAATAAATAGTCATTCATCTTTCTTATGCATAAGTAGTATGAATTAAATCAAATTTTTTATCCAGTTTCATTAAGAACAAATTAAATTTCAGGTACTTTCTATAATATCTAAATTAGAAGGGTATACAGTATTAGAATACTAATTCAGTATTATTGTTTTTTTTATTTTTATTGGTGTAAACTTCATATATTATTCAGAGGTATCTACAAATGAATATGTTAATTATACTTTGTTACTTGACATGAAATATTATACTGATTGATGTCTGCAATATAATCCCTAAAATCTTAAACATACACTAGCAATTTTTCTTATATCCAGCATTTGAAAAAACAGCAAATGCTCTAGGGGAATAGCTCAATGGTAGAGTTCATGCTTGGCATGTATGAAGCCATGGGTTCAATCCCCAGCAGATACACCCATGAGATGTTTTAACATTCTAATGTAAATGTGATAGGACCACAGGAAAAATAATTCCATTTCCAGGAGCAAAAAAAATATCAAATTAAATAATAATAATACAATTTAAATAATTTCAATATTTTGCAGCTTTTTAAATTAATATATGTAAATTCTGGGGGAAACTGAAATTCTAAAAGTATTGATTTCACTTCTATATTTAATTTGCATTTATTTTCTTATAGCTATCAATACATTTCTGATTAATATGAAATGTCTTTCAAGAAGTTCTCTAAGAGTACTAAACAAAATTAAATTAATTGCAAAGTTCAATAATCAAATTTCTTTGCCTCAATAGCAAAATTCCCTAAATTTAAATCACAACTAAATACTTGTTAGGAAACTACAAGGAACTTCAAAATAAATGCAAATCATCTTCATATGGAGGAAGGTTAGCCAATTGCTATTCAGAAGATAATTAAGGGATTCTCATTTGTAGTAGAAATACTTGAAACGATGAGTCTTCCATATTTTAAAGAAAAAACTGATATGTCTCTATACTATCTATCAAAATAACTTTTTCTAACATTTGATGATAATAACTTTCTAATCTATATTATAAATAACCCAGGAAATCACCAATAGAGTACATTTCCTATTGTATCCAGATCTGGTTACTTGAAGACAAATTTGCCAATATGAAATAATGCATTTCAGGTACAAACTGCTACTCCATTTGTGGATTAACTAGTGTGGAGAAACAAGGACTCTCAATAAAATGTACAAAATAGGAAGAACTGGGTTTAATTTAGTAGGAAGGCCTTAAATTATATGTTGGGGGCAGGGGGAAAACCAGTAATTCAAAAGAAAAACCCACACTGCCTCTAACATTCATTCCTTCCAGCTCTGATTCCAAGAACTTTAGCCTAGAAATTATAATGTTTATGGAAGCATTGTAGAGCTCAGGGATACAAAGGTCAACAGTAACAAACATGAAAATTAATCTGTTTCTATGTTGTCTGCTAAGGTTTACTCGGAAAGAATACAACATAATCAAATACTAATTACTAATACTAAGTGAGAAAAGCAAAGGCAAAGAATAGAAATATCATCCTTCTCTGTCTCTGGTGACATTTTTTTTCTCCTTCATATATCTTTTTTTACTTAAGCCAATATTAAAATTAGCATTCCACGTGAACAAGTATGTTCCCTTGATGATAAGGGAAAGTAATCCAGAAATACATTATGTGATACAGAAAAACTAGAAAATTCACACACAGAGGACAGCTAATGTAAAGTATGAGTAAAAGCCTTGACTTTCGTAAGCAGCACTTAGGTTACAGATATATCTCCTCCCCTTACTATATAAGTGGCCACTATGTCACTTATCCAAAAATGGCCTTGTTTCTCCATCTATAAAATGTGGGAGGTGAGTGGGATCAGGCAGAATAAATTATATCTACTTGTAAAAATCCACAAATAATTTAAATATGCAAAATCAAGAAACATATGCTATACATTAAAATTCAAATTTCAGAACTATAGCATCATAACAGATAACTTTGCCACAAGTAATACACAATACAGAATATCAAAAAAATGTTATAATTGCATGGAAAATGATGAATATATAGTGAATGTATTCAATACATTGAACTGAGGCCTAGAAATATTAAGAAAATGGGTTAAGGTCATACAACTAACAGAGGGAGATAAAATTAGAATTTTCCTGCTTTTTCCAATGCCTACAGGATGATGCTAAGTAAAATCTTATATATTAAAAAGTAAGGTAAAGAAAATCTTCAGAAGAATATCTGTAATAAAAAGGATCTTAAAAGATAGCTGGTCAAATTTGCAATCTCTTCATGATATTCTTTTTTTAATATTTATTTTTTAGTTGTAGTTGGACACATTACCCTTATTTATTTATTTTTATGTGATGCTGATGATCCAACCCAGGGCCTCACACATGCTAGGTGAGTATTCTACCGCAGCACAACCCCAGCCCTCTTTATGATATTCTTTTTTTTTTTTTAATCATACTCTTTTTTTGAGAGAGAGAGAATTTTTTTTAATATTTATTTTTTAGTTGTAGTTGGACACATTACCCTTATTTATTTATTTTTATGTGATGCTGATTATCCAACCCAGGGCCTCACACATGCTAGGTGAGTATTCTACCGCAGCACAACCCCAGCCCTCTTTATGATATTCTTTTTTTTTTTTTAATCATACTCTTTTTTTGAGAGAGAGAGAATTTTTTTTAATATTTATTTTTTAGTTTTCGGCGAACACAACATCTTTGTTTTGTATGTGGTGCTGAGGATGGAACCCAGGCAGCACGCATGCCAGGCGAGCGCCCTACCGCTTGAGCCACATCCCCAGCCCTATGATATTCTTAATGATTGTTATTCAGTTCCCTTAAATTATCTTCACTTTCTACATTGCCAATAGAAAAAAAAAATGCAATGAGAAAAAAAAAAACATATCTCAATGGCTAGAATTTCATATGGCTATCATGTACAAATCAATAATGTTTCCTAAACACTTCACTGAAAATCCATTTTGGGAAAATAATGTTTTGAGAAGTGCTTATAATACCAATCTGAGAAAGAACAAGAAAAGTAGTAGAGTTCAAGTGATCAGGCCCAAGATATCCTGCTAATTATATTTGATAGAGTTGATCTTCCTAAGTAGAATTAAGAAATATGGTACTACCTGAATCCACAATTAAGATAGCCAGCCAAGGAAGCCATCAGTAATCTGCCTTTGGCAAATTTAATTTGTCTTTGTTCCTGTTGACCCAGGTACAAAGAATAATAAATAATAACTTTCTCTTAAAAGAGTTAGATATGTAGACACATTTTCCATTCTACGGAAAGTTAAAAAAAAAAAAAAAGACCCAGCTCCATACCTTGCCTCCCAAACATTCTAAGTTAGATGGTATAAGATAACATAATATAAAAAGGGAGTGGATGAAAAGAAATTTATTTTGGGAATTCCAATACTCATCCAAATAAAAAACATTAAGTTTATAATATTTTATTAAATAGCTGATTCTTTAAACACACTGATAATGTTAGATTTACTCAATAAGTATAAAGAATAAAATTTCATGATGATAAATCATGATCAAAAAAAGTATATTTCTTGCTGTGAGGAGTTTTATGACCATTAAGCTTAAAATTAAGTAAAACTAAGTTATTTGTGTCTTAAATCACAGAATAAAACAAATGTTCTAGGATGGAAAACAAAAACTAACTACATTTTTAAAGCAGTAATTACCACATTCAAAACACTAAAGAGAAAAACAATAATCCAGATCTCAGAAAAATAACTTGGGTCATTCGTGAAAAGGAAAAATAGGGAGGAGGGATAAATACATTAAGAGGGACATTTTTCTTCTAGTGGAAATGAAAGGAAAATCTGAATCATTCAGAAGACTAAACTATTATGTTACCTAGCTAAAATACTGCATATAAAGTGGTGCTCATAGTTACACATTCCTTCATTCCCCAAATATACTATCACATTATTTGAAACATAATTCCATAAGTTTAAGAAAGTTTAGAGTTGAGAAGTTTAAAACCAGAAAGATGATCATTGGTGACAAAGAGAAAGCATTTAAGAAAACATGAAGGATTTTTAAAGTGAAAAAATCACTGAAAATATAAGAGCTTATAAGAGCAGGAATCTTATATTAAGATTTCCCTCCTAGTGAATATTTGGTGGGTGAGTACAGATAGATACCAAAAGAGACAGGAGGGTCCATGTTTGTATAAATATATCGAATATATACTGTCATGCATAACTCAAAAGAAGAATTAATTTTTTAAAATTTTTTAATAAACTAAATGGAGCTTCCGGGGGCGGGAAAAAGAGGTAGAAAGGTGTTATCAAGTGGTTTTATCCTTTTCTTTCCCCAAAGCTACAATGAATAATATGGTTATGTCACTTCTTCCATTCTCCCTACATGATATTTAACTATATCAGCATTTCTTTCAGTTTATACTGTGCACACAATCATTCTCAACAACATTCCTACCAAGTTTAACTTGGCATCTGGTGCCTCTCCAAATTCACCTAACAGTGGACTCATGACAGTACAGAAAGACACCATCAGATGTAATTAACTTCATTACATGTAACTAAATACCCAGGATTCCAGTCCAAATAAGTGACACTTACTTATGTCCATTTAAGGCTGCATGGTGTAAAGCAGTGTAACCGGAACTGTCAGTGCAGTTCACATTGGGGCCTCTCCAGATGCTGCAAATAAAGCACAAGCGCAGAGTTAACAGTTAAGCAGAATCGTGCTTTGAAAAACAAAAAGAAGCCTGATAGTTTCACAGTCAGCATCATGTTGTAAATGAAAATTTTAGTCACGTAGAAAATGATTGCCATATATCATGTTTCTTCTCAAAATAACTTCATTTGTTTAATTCAGGGAAATTAATAGGATTTATAACTATTCTGGAAATTATTAGTGAATGTGTGCTCACTGCCATGCATTGAAGTTTGGATACAAAAATTCCCTATTACTTTCTATTATTATTCATATATTATGTTCAGATACTATAATCCTACCAATGAATAAAGATTTATGACACCTGCCTCCTCCTCATTAACATACTCATTCTGATTTATGTAAGTTATAACATATTTTTGCATTATGGGAAGAACATAAACTCTTCTTGCTGTTCTACTGCTACCAAGAAAATATATTCAATATTTCACACTTAAAAATAAAACTGAAGATATGGACTATAATAAACCATAAGATGATCCCATCAAATTTGCAGTTATCATTGATTCTGCTACATGATATATTCTGGAGATAGCATGTAACTATATAAAAGAGTCCATTTTATCCTTGGTCACTATAATTAAAGAAATTATTTTTAGCTTTTGGAAAAATAAGGCATTAAAAGATACTCCTCTAAAGCAGACAAAATATGACTAATGTTTATGATACTAAAGTTAACCAAGATACTATCAAATGACAAAAATTCACAAAATATTTATTGCACATCAATTGTTGGTCACATATTAAGATAGGCACTGAGAGCATAAAATTATAGCTCAAAGTCCTTCTTTATAAGAATATAGTCTGATGGAGAAGACAGACATTAAACTAATAACTAAAAAGTACTAAGATAATTAAAGGGCCAGAAAGCACACAAGCCCAACTCTGAGAAGTGAATGAACAGCTATCCCAAATAAGAAATCATGAGAGAATTAAACTAAGGTAGAACAATGAGAATGAGTAGACTGTTAAGATTCAATTAAAAAAAAAAGAATCAATAAGATAAGAGGTTGCAGGGAGCAATAGTCCAAAATGACTCAGACTTCAGGCTTTGTTAACTAAAAGGAAAAGGAAAATATTAGCTAAGATGTGGGGAAAAAAAAAGAAGCAGATTTTCTGGTAACAAGACAATGAAGGAGGAAACAATGACTCTTATTTTGGAGACATTAAATTTTTACTATCTGACATAATAATAAAATTAAGGATTTCCAGAAGGCTATAAAAGTATACAGTAATTAGAAATATGGTTTTCAAGTTACACTACCTGAGTTCAAAATCTGTCCCAGTTACTTGTTGGAAGTAGCCCAGGATTTAAGAACTAACCCTCTCTGAAACTCAGTTCCTCATTTGCAAAATGGAGATAATAATTACAAATTATATTATTACCTTATAGTGTTTTTTTCAGGAACAAATGAATCAATATCTACAAAGCTCATAGTGAAGTACTAGAACACAATACTAGCATGTATTATTAAAATGTAAATAGTTAAAATGTAAAAGCATAGAAAAACCAAACAGGAATCAAAACAAAGCTGAATGGCTGGACAGAGAGTGTAGTTTAGTGGTGGAGTGCTTAGTTAGCAGGGGCAAGGGAGGGAGGGAGAGAGTAAAGTAGGGAGCAATGAAGGGAAGGAGGAAAAAAGCAGAATACTTTTATTAATATTAGACAAACTAGATTCAGAGCAAAGCTATTACATGGGGGTAGAGAGAATCATTTCATAAATGGGCAAAAATATTAAAACAATAAAATAATCCAAACATTTTTGGCATACAGTAAAACTTCAAAACAATGAATCATGCAGGCATGGTAGCCCACACCTGTAATCCTCATGCCTTGGTAGGCTAAGGCAGAAGGATGCAAGTTCAAAGCCAACCTTCACAATTTAGAGAAGCCCAAAGCAACTCAGCAAAACTCTTGTCTCTAAATAAAATATTAAAAAGAGCTGGGGGGCTGGGGTTGTGGCTCAGTGGCAAAGAACTTGTCTCACCTGCGTGGGGCACTGGGTTCAATCCTCAGCACCACATAAATAAATAAAAGATATTGTGCCATCTACATCAACATCTGGGGATATGGCCCAGTGCTTAAGCATCCTTGGGTTCCATCCCTGGTATCCAAAAAAAAAAGAAAAAATATATAAATATATATATATATGTATATGTGTGTGTGTGTGTGTGTGTATATATATATATATATATATATATATACACACACACACACATATATGAATCAAACTGATAAACTGCCAATATCCACATATATTTTAAGATTTAAATATCTCCTCTCTCAATAATTGATAAAACAAATAAACAGAAAAATCAACAATGGAATACAAGGCTTGAATAAATACTATCAACCAATTAGACCTAACTGAAATGTATTCAACACTGTACAGTTTAGATATGTTGTCCCCCAGAAAGCTCACGTGTGAGACAATGCAAGAAGGTTTGGAGGAGAAATGATTGGGTCATAGCCTTAACCTAATCAGTAAATTGATCCAGATGGGATTAACTGAGTGGTAACTGGAGGAAGGTGGGGATGGTTGGAGGAAGTGGTTCATTAGGGGCATGAATATGGGATATATATTTTGTATCTGGTGAGTGGAGTCTGCTTTCTGATCACCATGTGAGCTACTTCCCTCTGCCACAACGCCACCATGATGTTCCACCTCACCTTGTGCCCCAAGGAATGGAGAGGGCCTTCTATGGACTAAAACCTCTGAAACTATGAGCCATCAAATGAACTTTTCCTCCTCTAAAATTGTTCTGGTCTGATCCTTTAATCACAGCAGTGAAAAAGTTGACTAAAACAAACATTGTAACAATAACAGCAGAATACACATTCTTTGAAAAAAAAACTCAGGACATTTACCAAAATATAGCATCTTGTAGATCATAAAACAAGTCCCAATATATTTAAAATCATTAAAATCACATAAAATATATACTCTGACTCCAGGGGAATTAAATTAGAAATCAGTAACTAATTAGAAATCATCAATATTGAAAACTAAACATAAGTCAAAGAAGATATCAAAAAGAAAAATAAAAAAATATTTTGAACTAAAAGAAAGTAAATACAATATATCAAAACTTTTTAGGGCTGGGGTTGCAGGGCAGACACCTGCCAGAGCCTAGCCTCTGGGGCAGGATCGCCCATTCAGTCCAGCAGACTACCTGGAGCTGAGACCCAGCCAGACAGCCCACACCAGACCGCATGGGACCCAGGCTCACAATAGGCCCTGGTCTACCCCTCTTCCACCAGCAGGGCAGACACCTGCCAGAGCCTAGCCTCTGGCACAGGACCGCCCCTTCGGGAGTCAGGCCTGGCCCAGATCTGTCCACACTGACTTACACAGGACCCATGTCCAGAGTAGGTCCCAGTTCACCCCACACACACCTGGGAGCCTAAACCTAAGCCTAACCCATCTTGGAACACTGCAGTCATTGCCAAAGCCTTCCCCACCCAGTAGCCCCTAACTTTTTGAAAACAGATAGAGCCTACAAGCAGCTGCATCTCACAGCAGGCATCCTGAAGGGAGTATGAGGCCCAGTCTTGCAGCCCCATCTTTGTAAGACATTGCTTCCATCTTGAGGCACCTTAACTATTATCTCAAATTACCTCTGCTATTTCCACCACCAACCTTAGATGAAGTAGTATATACTGAGGGATACTGGCAGGGTCTGGAAGCCAACATCAAGGTGAGGTACAGACAATCTACATGGGTACTACAAGAATATAGGGAAGAAACTGTAATATTTCAGATCCACACTGCAAGAAAGGAAGATACATAGACATCATGAGAAAACAAGGGAGGAAAGTGCCCCAAATAAACCAGGATACTATAATAACAGAATCCAAGAACAGGGAAGTTGATGAAATGTCAGAGAAGGAATTCAGAAGATTCATAAATAAAATGATCTGTGAATTAAAGAATGACCTAAATGAGCAAATACAAGCAAAAACTGATCACTCCAACAAAGCAATAAGAGAGCAAATACAGGTAGCAAAAGATTACTTCAAGAGAGAGATAGAGACTCTGGGGAAAAAAAATGTCAAACGCTTTCTTTTTTAAAATATTTTTTTAATTGTTGATGGACTTTATTGTCTTTATTTTTATGTGGTGCTGAGAATCGAACCCAGTGTCTCATGCATGCTAGGCGAGCACAGTACCACTAAGCCACAATTCCAGCCCCACCAAATGCTTTCTTTGATATAAGGAGGCTGATCCATGGGATAGGGAAAGAGAGCATAAGAGGAACAGACATGCTTTCCCCTTAAGAACAAAAACAAGGCAAGGATTTCTGTTCTCGCTACTTCTATCCATCAATGAACTGGTGGTCCCAGCAAATGTACTGACTAGAAAATGCAATGACAAGAAAGAGAAATAAAAGCTATCAAGGTTATGTGGAAAGAAAAAAAAAATCATTGTAAGGCAAAATAACCAAATCCCATGGAATCTACACAAAACCTACCAAAACTAAACATAATTATGGGATTCTGTGTGAGAACGCTCAGACTATCACTTTTACTTCACTTCCATAAGTCTAAATTTAATTCAAAATAAAATGGTTTTTAAAAGTAAACCTTACTCCAAAAAAGCAACAAAATAAAGTGTATTTAGCCAAGTTGCAAGAAACAACTTAATATATAAACATTAACTATATTTCAATACACTAGTAAAAAACAGAAATTAAAACTTCTTGAAAATACTAGCCAGTTACCAAAAAAATACCATTTCATAAAAAAATTAAATGCTTAGGAATAAATTTGACATGAGATGTGCAAACATATACAATGAAAACTACAAAATATTGCTGAAAAAAATTTAAAAGTGCCTAAAAAATGGTGAGATATGCCAAATTGATCAGTCACAAGATGCAACTTTCAACAAATTGATATTTGGATTCAATGAAGTCAAGTCAAAATCCCAATAGCTGTTGTATAAACTAACTAGTTTTAAAATTCATATGGAAATGGAAAGAACTTAAAATACTCAAAGTAGCATTGAAAAGAGGAACAAAGTT
Organism: Marmota flaviventris; assembly: GCF_047511675.1. Taxonomy (NCBI): domain Eukaryota; kingdom Metazoa; phylum Chordata; class Mammalia; order Rodentia; family Sciuridae; genus Marmota; species Marmota flaviventris. Next base: position 21,129,350 of record NC_092500.1, on the reverse strand, counting down.
TGAGATTTACACTACCTGGTTTCAAAACTACAAGAAAGCTATAGTAAAGAAAATCTCATAGTGTCGTAGTTGGAGTAAAGACAGATTAATGGATCAGAAAGGAAGAATACAGTGTTTAGCTAGATAGATCCATCTTGTGCTCTCAGATTAGAAGAATTAATATTGTTAAACTGGCCATACAACACAAAGCACTATAAAGATTCACTACAATCTCCAATGGCATTCTCCACAGAAATAGAAAAAAATTCTAAAATTTATGGAAATCATAAAAGATAGTTAAAAAGCCGAAACAATTCTGAGAAAGGAAAATGAAGTTGGATATTTCACACTTCAAGATTTAGAAGTTTATATCAAAGCTAAGTAATCAAACAGTATGATACGGCATAAAAACACACGCATTACCAGTGAAACAGAATAGATAGCACAGAATAAACCCAAGCCTGTATGGAAAACAAATTTTTGAGAAGGATACCAAGAAGACAAAATGTGGAAAAGACATTCTCTTCAATAAATGGTAGCAGGAAAACTAGATTTATACATACAAAAGAATAAAATTTGATCCTTATCTTTCACAATACCTAAATATCAACTCAAAATGGATTAACAACAAAAAAACAAACAAAAAAAAACATAAATAGGCCTCAGGAACTTTAAAAAATTTTAAAAGAAAAAATAGTTGGGAAGTTCTTAGACACTGGCCTTGGCAATAATTGGGTATTCCACCAAATGCTTAAGCCACAAAAACAAAAATAAATAGATAGTATTATATCAAACTAAAAATCTTCTAAAAAAGCAAAGGTAACAATAAATGAAATAGCAGCCTGTGGATTGGGGAAACAAAATATCTACAAACTACATATCTGATAAGGGGTGAATATCTAAAATTTATGAAGAAATCATAGAACTCAAAAGCAGCAAAACAATCCAACTCAAAAATAAAAAGATGTGTTATCAAAGGGTATAAATAATAAATAGATATGTAGGATGAACAACTCTAGAAATCTAATTTACAACATGAGGACTATTGGTAATAAAACTGTACTATATGAGATTCAAGCTAAATGAATAGATTTTAGCTGCTTTATCTACAAAGAAAAAAAAGATAACTGAGATGATGGGTATATTCATTTGCTTTATTATAGTAACTTTTGTTTTTTATCAACTATATGAATCCCATAGAATAATGTTGTGTACCTTAAATATACACAATAGAATTTCTTTCTTTCTTCTTCCTCCCTCCCCCACCTCATCCCACTCTCTCTGTAGACAGGGTCTTGCTATATTGCTCAGGCTGGCCTGGAAGTCACCATCCTCCTACCTCAGCCTCTCAAGTAAAAGGGATAACAGGTTTGCTCTACCCCATCCAACTAAAATTTCTTTTTTTAAAAAAATTACAATAAGATACTACAACATATCTATCAGAATTGTATCATTAAAACAACTTCACATACATCTGTCAATGGGGTGTAAATCAAATAGAATACAAACACAGCTGGTAGACATGTAAATTAGTACCACCACTTTGGAAATAATTTGGCAGTTTCATTAAAAGTTATACAAATACCATACAATCCAACCATTGTACTCTAGGTATTTAGTTAAGAGAAATGAAATGCACGTGAATATTCATAACAGCTTAATTTTCACCACACAAAACTGAAACAACCCAAAAGTTCACTAGCAGGTGAACAGATAAAAAAATGATATCCATATACAGAATACTACTCAAAAATAAAAAGAATGAATTACTAAAATACCCAACATTATTGGTTGAAAATGCAAATCAATTAGATTCTCTAGTTTCCCTTGCCTTCTCAGAACAGCAGTGACTGCCCTCCATCTCCCTAGTGGCATGGATAATACACTTACATACTCTCAAGACTATAAGATAACAGGCACAGTTAAATGCAAATGTGCCAACTAGAGATGGGATCTAAAGAAATGTTTACATAAAACCTTCCTTGACTGGGCTTCTAAGAAACAATAGCAAGGCTTATATTCTCCAGGCAGTCCATTGGAATATTCTTATCTAGATAAAAACAAATAATCCAAAAGGACCCAAATACACTTACAGTGAAGTTCTCTCATTGATACCAAGATGGGTGAACACAGACCATCCTATGGTATAACTAGAATCCTAGGAAATACTTTACAACTCACAACACAAAAACATGTGGTGGCAGCAGGGTGGGGAGAGGGGTAGAAGAAGAGCCATAAGCCTTTATCATTTTCTTTGATAAATATCCAATAACTTTATCCAAATTGAGGCCATTTTACCTTTAGATGGGAAGAGCTAACAAAGGTATCTAACAAATCAAGCACACCACTGAAAGCCTACAATCTCCAAGTCCCAACACCATGAACTAAAACTTACCATTAACATTTGAAATCCTTCACTCTCGAATACAAACAACATCCAAAGACATCCATTCATCCAAGGAAAACCTCAATCAATAAAGAAGCCAAAACACAGAAAAAAATAGAAATAAACTTCAAAATAAAGAAACTTGGAAGAAATTTAGACTGCACAGGAAGAAGAAAAACTTTAAAATACTATCGTTAATATTCTCTAAAATAAGAAGATGAATGTAAGAAGAATTCAATAATAAAGAAAATCAATAAAGATGAGAGAAGAAGATGGCGGCGAGGGGAGTGCATTGCCCCCGTGTGCCGGGTCACTGTGTGGGAGTATGACGAGTCAGGACAGCTAAAGGCTATCTTGTTAGGAATTTCCAGCAATAGTGGGGTGCTCCGGAACCTGGAGGAAGGATTTCCATCGCACGAGGCTCGGCTACGGGGACTCAAACGCGAGAGATTTGTTACACGGAGGGTAACACTGCTTATTCAGCAAATCGCCCCGCGGCTAGAGTCTGCAGCGCTCGCTGGGAAACGAGGAGATAGCGGCGCAGGGATACAGCGCTGCAGTTTCTGCCAGCCGTGCAAGCACCGTACTCAGGGCTGAATTCTGGGTTCGAGACGGGGGAAGGAAGCGGTCCATTTCGGTTCTCCACACTGGTCAGACCACAGAGGAGGCCAGCGGACACCATCTTGGAGAGCTGACATCACCATCCCTGTTTTTGACTGACCGCAGCTCATTCAGCCATAGAACAGGTAATTTCAGGCTGCCATTCGCCTGCGGCTTGCAGACAGATTACTCAGGCTCAGTGCCTGAGTGCTTCTTGGAGCCTGCTCTTATCAGAGCATACACCGAGCACGGAGCGGCCGAGTTCCAGCTCCCGGAACTGCTCTGGCCCAGGGCTAAGGAGCCCGCGGAAACTACTTCTTGGAGCCTGCCTTATCAGAGCATACACCGAGCACGGAGCGGCCGAGTTCCAGCTCCCGGAACTGCTCTGGCCCAGGGCTAAGGAGCCCGCGGAAACTACTTCTTGGAGCCTGCCTTATCAGAGCATACACAGAGCACGGAGCGGCCGAGTTCCAGCTCCCGGAACTGCTCTGGCCCAGGGCTAAGGAGCCCGCGGAAACTGCTTCTCAGTCCGGGTCCTGCTGAGGGCCGGTCAGGAATCACCCGTTGCTTTGGTTACCTGGCAAAGGGAACGAAATGCTGCCATTTGCATAGGATACCAACACGGCAGAGATCTGATGTCATCAGAAAGTGGCGGAGGAGAGAACTTCATCAATACCAGCGGCGACAGAAACAGTTGGTCTCCTGGTAGGGAGGGTGAGGCACAGACACCCGAGTCTCTCTCGATTTGTCGTCGAGCCAGAGGGGAGGAGCCGGGCTGCCGCCCGCGCCCGGAGCAGGCCCAGCGGCTCACTGGAGTGGTGGTCGCGTCACCCCTTTTGGAGAGGGGGCGGAGCGGAGCCGCTACCCGCGCCCGCAAGGTGGGCAGACCCGTGACCCAGTGGTACATGGGCGTGGTAGGAGGGGCAGGGCAGAGCCGCTGCCCGTGCCTGCAAGGTAAGCAGACCTGCGACAGACTGGCGGGTCAGGCCCAGCGGCCTGCCAGCGTGGTACACACGTCACCCCAACTGGAGTAGGGGCAGAGCAGAGCCTTCGCCCGCACCCGGATCAGGCCCCGCCGGTGTGGTGGTCACGTGATCCCAATTGGAGTGGGGGCGGAGCGGAACCGCCACCCGAGCCCGCAGGGTGAGCAGACCTGCGACCAACCTGCAAATCAGGCCCAGCGGTCCGCAGGTGTGGTAGGACGGGCAGGGCAGAGCCGCCGCCCGCGCCTGCAAGGTAGGCAGACCTGCGACAGACCGGCGGATCAGGCCCAGGAGCCTGCCGGCGTGGTACACATGTCACCCCAATTGGAGTAGGGGCAGAGCAGAGTTGCCGCCCGTGCCAGGAACAAGCCCAGCGACCTGCCGGCGTGGTAGTCACGACACCCCAATTGGAGTAGGGGCAGAGCAGAGCCGCCACCCGTGCCCGAAAGGTGGGCAGACCTGTGACCGACCAGCGGGACAGGCCCAGTGGCCTGCCGGTGCGACAGACACGTCACCCCATTTGGAGTAGGGGCAGAGCAGAGCCGCCGCCCGTGCCAGCAAGGTAGGCAGACCTGCGACCGACTGGTGGAACAGACCCAGCGGCCGGCCGGGGTGGTAGGCACGTCACCCCAATTGGAGTAGGAACAGAACAGAGCCTTCGCCCGCGCCCGGAACAGGCCCAGCGGTCCGCGGGTGTGGTAGACAAGTCACACCAATTTGGGGGGGGGCATGCAGAGCCGCCGCCCGCGACTGCAGGGTAGGCAGACCTGCAACCGAACGGCGGATCAGGCCCGGTGGCCTGCCGGCGTGGTACACTCGTCACCCCAATTGGAGTAGGGGCAGAACAGAGCTGCCGCCCGCGCCCGGAACAGGCCCAGTGACCTGCCGGCATGGTAGTCACGACACTCCAATTGGAGTAAGGAGAGAGCAGAGGCGCCGCCCGCGCCTGCAAGGTAGGCAGACCGCTGCCCGACCCTGCAAGGGAGACTTTTCAACTATACAAGAGCAATATAAATATATAGGGGAAAAAAAACATTTCAAAAACACAACAGTTTCACCAAGCAGAAAGAAACGCAAGCAGTATGAAAAGACAAGGAAAGAAAGGACCACAAGCAATGCAGTTCAACGCAACTTTAGAAGAGATAACAGCTGCAGCAGATGGAATGTCAGATAAAGAATTCAGGATATACATGCTTCAGATGATCTGGAGTATCAAGGAAGACATTAGACAGCAAAATCAGACAATGAAAGATCACTTCGACAATGAATTACACAAACAAATCCAGGAAGCAAAGGATCAACTATACAGGGAGATAGAGGTTATAAAAAACAAACAAACAGAAATCCTAGAAATGCAGGAAGCAATAAACCAACTTAAAAACTCAATGGAGAATACTACCAGCAGAGTGGAACACTTAGAAGATAGAACATCAGACAATGAAGACAAAGTATTTCAACTTGAAAAGAACATAGACAGCTCAGCAAGACTGTTAAGAAACCATGAGCAGAACATCCAAGAAATATGGGATAACAGTAAGAGACCAAACTTAAGAGTCATTGGGATACAGGAAGGTACAGAACTCCAAACCAAAGGAATGAGCAATCTATTCAATGAAATAATACGAGAAAACTTCCCAGACTTGAAGAATGAGACAGAATCCCAAATCCTAGAAGCCTACAGGACGCCGAATGTGCAAAATCATAAGAGATCCACACCTAGACACATTATAATGAAGATGCCCAACATACAGAATAAGGAGAGAATGTTAAAAGCTACAAGAGAAAGGAAGCAGATTACATTTAGGGATAAGCCAATCAGGATAACAGCTGATCTTTCAACACAGACTCTGAAAGCTAGAAGATCCTGGAATAACATATTTCAAACACTGAAAGAAAATGGGTTCCAACCAAGAATTGTGTATCCAGTGAAAGTAAGTTTCAGGATGGAAGATGAAATTAAAACCTTCCACGATAAACAAAGTTAAAAGAATTTGCAGCTAGAAAACCATCTCTTCAAAACATCCTCGGCAAAACATTACAGGAAGAGGAAATGGAAAATAACAATGAAAACCAACAGTTGGAGGTAGGATAGTAAAGGGGGCAAAAATAATCAAAGAGGAAAACAAACCATGTTTAGGAACAGAAATAAACAAATGTGGCTGGAAGAACAACCCATATCTCAATAATAACCCTAAATGTTAATGGCTTAAACTCACCAATTAAGAGACACAGGCTAGTAGAATGGATCACAAAACAAGACCCAACAATATGCTGCCTACAGGAGACACATTTGATAGGAAAAGACATACATAGACTGAAGGTGAAAGGTTGGGAAAAATCATATCACTCATATGGACTTGGGAAACAAGCAGGAGTGTCCATACTCATATCAAATAAAATAGATTTCAAGCCAAAGTTAATCAAAAGGGATAAAGAGGGACACTACATACTGCTTAAGGGAACCATACACCAACAAGACATAACAATCATAAATATTTATGCCCCAAACAATGGTGCAGCTATGTTCATCAAACAAACTCTTCTCAAGTTCAAGAGTCTAATAGACCACCATACAATAATCATGGGAGACTTCAACACACCTCTCTCGCCACAGGACAGATCTTCCAAACAAAAGTTGAATAAGGAAACTATAGAACTCAATAACACAATTAATAACCTAGACTTACTTGACATATATACAATATACCACACAACATCAAGCAGTTACACTTTTTTCTCAGCAGCACATGGATCCTTCTCTAAAATAGATCATATATTATGTCACAGGGCATCTCTGAGACAATATAAAGGAGTAGAGATAATACCACGCATCTTATCTGATCATAATGGAATGAAACTGAAAATCAACGATAAAAGAAGGAAGGAAAAAGCATACATCACTTGGAGAATGAACAATAGGTTACTGAATGATCAATGGGTTATAGAAGACATCAAGGAGGAAATTAAAAAATTCTTAGAGATAAATGAAAACACAGACACAACATATCGGAATCTATGGGACACATTGAAAGCAGTTCTAAGAGGAAAATTCATTGCTTGGAGTTCATTCCTTAAAAAAAGAAAAAACCAACAAATAAATGATCTCATACTTCATCTCAAAATCCTAGAAAAAGAAGAGCAAAACAACAGCAAAAGAAGTAGAAGGCTAGAAATAATTAAAATCAGAGCTGAAATTAATGAAATCGAAACAAAAGAAACAATTGAAAAAATTGACAAAACTAAAAGTTGGTTCTTTGAAAAAATAAACAAAATCGACAGACCCTTAGCCATGCTAGCGAAGAGAAGAAGAGAGAGAACTCAAATTACTAGCATATGGGATGAAAAAGGCAATATCACAACAGACACTTCAGAAATACAGAAGATAATCAAAAATTATTTTGAATCCTTATACTCCAATAAATTAGAAGATAGTGAAGGCATCGATAAATTTCTTAAGTCATATGATCTGCCCAGATTGAGTCAGGAGGATATAGACAACCTAAACAGACCAATATCAATTGAGGAAATAGAAGAAACCATCAAAAGACTACCAACTAAGAAAAGCCCAGGACCGGATGGGTATACAGCAGAGTTTTACAAAAACTTTAAAGAGGAACTAATACCAATACTTTTCAAGCTACTTCAGGAAATAGAAAAAGAGGGAGAACTTCCAAATTCATTCTACGAGGCCAACATCACCCTGATACCTAAACCAGACAAAGACACTTCAAAGAAAGAAAACTACAGACCAATATCTCTAATGAACCTAGATGCAAAAATCCTCAATAAAATTTTGGCGAATCGGATACAAAAACATATCAAAAAAATTGTGCACCATGATCAAGTAGGATTCATCCCTGGGATGCAAGGCTGGTTCAATATAGGGAAATCAATAAATGTTATTCACCACATCAATAGACTTAAAAATAAGAACCATATGATCATCTCAACAGAAGCAGATAAAGCATTCAACAAAGTACTGCATCCCTTTATGTTCAAAACACTAGAAAAACTAGGGATAACAGGAACTTACCTCAACATTGTAAAAGCTGTCTATGCTAAGCCTCAGGCTAGCATCATTCTAAATGGAGAAAAATTGAAGGCATTCCCTCTAAAATCTGGAACAAGACAGGGATGCCCTCTCTCTCCACTTCTGTTCAACATAGTTCTCGAAACACTGGCCAGAGCAATTAGACAGACGAAAGAAATTAAAGGCATAAAAATAGGAAAAGAAGAACTTAAATTATCACTATTTGCAGGTGACATGATTCTATTCCTAGCAGACCCAAAAAGGTCTACAAAGAAACTATTAGAGCTAACAAATGAATTCAGCAAAGTGGCAGGATATAAAATCAACACGCATAAATCAAAGGCATTCCTGTATATCAGCGACAAATCCTCTGAAATGGAAATAAGGACAACCACCCCATTCACAATATCTTCAAAAAAAAATAAAATACTTGGGAATCAACCTAACAAAAGAGGTGAAAGACTTATACAATGAAAACTACAGAACCCTAAAGAGAGAAATAGAAGAAGATCTTAGAAGATGGAAAAATATATCCTGTTCATGGATAGGCAGAACTAACATCATCAAAATGGCGATATTACCAAAAGTTCTCTATAGGTTTAATGCAATGCCAATCAAAATCCCAATGGCATTTCTTGTAGAAATAGAGAAAGCAACCATGAAATTCATATGGAAAAATAAAAGGCCCAGAATAGCAAAAACAATGCTAAGCAGGAAGTCTGAATCAGGCGGTATAGCGATACCAGATTTCAAACTATACTACAGAGCAATAGTAACAAAAACAGTATGGTACTGGTACCAAAACAGGCGGGTGGACCAATGGTACAGAATAGAGGACACAGAAACCAATCCACAAAACTACAAGTATCTTATATTTGATAAAGGGGCTAAAACCATGCAATGGAGGAAGGATAGCATCTTCAACAAATGGTGCTGGGAAAACTGGAAATCCATATGCAACAAAATGAAACTGAATCCCTTTCTCTCACCATGCACAAAAGTTAATTCAAAATGGATCAAGGAGCTTGATATCAAATCAGAGACACGCCGTCTGATAGAAGAAAAATTTGGCTACGATCTACATACGGTGGGGTCGGGCTCCAAATTCCTCAATAGGACACCCATAGCACAAAAGTTAATAACTAGAATCAACAAATGGGACTTACTCAAACTAAAAAGTTTTTTCTCAGCAAAAGAAACAATAAGAGAGGTAAATAGGGAGCCTACACCCTGGGAACAAATCTTTACTCCTCACACTTCAGATAGAGCCCTAATATCCAGAGTATACAAAGAACTCCAAAAATTAGACAATAAGAAAACAAACAACCCAATCAACAAATGGGCCAAGGACCTGAACAGACACTTCTCAGAGGAGGACATACAGTCAATCAACAAGTACATGAAAAAATGCTCACCATCTCTAGCTGTCAGAGAAATGCAAATCAAAACCACCCTAAGATACCATCTCACTCCAGTAAGATTGGCAGCCATTATGAAGTCCAACAACAACAAGTGCTGGCGAGGATGTGGGGAAAAGGGTACACTTGTACATTGCTGGTGGGACTGCAAATTGGTGCAGCCAATTTGGAAAGCAGTATGGAGATTTCTTAGAAAGCTGGGAATGGAGCCACCATTTGACCCAGCTATTCCCCTTCTCGGTCTATTCCCTAAAGACCTAAAAAGAGCATGCTACAGGGACACTGCTACATTGATGTTCATAGCAGCACAATTCACAATAGCAAGACTGTGGAACCCACCTAGATGCCCTTCAATAGACAAATGGATTAAAAAAAATGTGGCATTTATACACAATGGAGTATTACTCTGCATTAAAAAATGACAAAATCATAGAATTTGCAGGGAAATGGATGGCACTAGAGCAGATTATGCTAAGTGAAGCTAGCCAATCCCTAAAAAACAAATGCCAAATTTCTTCTTTGATATAAGGAGAGTAACTAAGAACAGAGTAGGGACGAAGAGCATGAGAAGAAGATTAACATTAAACAGGGATGAGAGGTGGGAGGGAAAGGGAGAGAGAAGGGGAAATTGCATGGAAATGGAAGGAGACCCTCAGGGTTATACAAAAGTACATACAAGAGGAAGTGAGGGGAAAGGGAAAAATAATACAAGGGGGAGAAATGAATGACAGTAGAGGGGGTAGATAGAGAAGAGGGGAGGGGAGGGGAGGGGAGGGGGGATAGTAGAGGATAGGAAAGGCAGCAGAACACAACAGACACTAGTATGGCAATATGTAAATCAATGGATGTGTAACTGATGTGATTCTGCAATCTGTATATGGGGCAAAAATGGGAGTTCATAACCCACTTGAATCAAAGTGTGAAATATGATATATCAAGAAATTTGTAATGTTTTGAACAACCAACAATAAAAAATTTAAAAAAAAGAAAAAAGAAAATGAATAAAAATGATAAAAGAGTTTTTAAAAAATATGATGGCAGAAATCTAAAACTCAAAAGACTTGAAAATAAAGCTGAAATATTCCATAAAATTAGACAAAATGGCAGAGAGGTGAAAAATAAAAGGATATCATAAGTAAAGCATCCATTCAACAATGAATAATATAATTTTTAAAAACAATGAAAGAAATTATTTATGAAAAATTACCAAAACTGAATAACATTTATTTTCACATTGAAAAGTATATGGGTAGATTTGATAAATTAAAAAAAGAAAAAATAACTGATGTAGCCTTTAAAATTTCAATTAAACAGACAAACCAAAATTCTAAACCACTGAGATCCAGACTATTTTCTCAATATAAATTTTTCTTCTTTCTCTAGTAAATACCATCAAATTTTCACTACTTAGGGACCTAGAATAAAGAGAGGTTATTCATATTATTTCCACTTCAATCTTCAAGTTTCAATTATTAACACACACTCATCAAGTTCTTACTCTGTGCATGAAAATATGATGGATCCAAGAAATGAAAAACAAATAAGATAAAGTCTCAACTTGCAATCCCATTAGAGGAAAAATATACTCAGAGAAACCACAATATATGCAGTGAGCTTAGTGCCTATAGCACAGTAAATTTCCAATAACTTTATTAATCTTCTTATTCTTATAATAAAATAAATCCTCAACAGAAACATCTATAAATACTTAAATTAATAAATTTGTTTAAGGCATCTCTGTGTTAGTCGGCTCTTCATCACTGTGACCAAAACACCTGACAAGAACATCTCAGAGGAGGAAACATTTATCATGAGGTCACAGTTTTGGAGGTTCAGTTCATGGTTCAGTTCATCTCCATTGCTCTGGGCCACAGATTAAGGCAGAGCATCACAGTAAAATGGCATGACAGAGGAAAGCAGCTAACGACAAAGCAGCCAGGAAGCAGAGTAAAAGAGAAGAGGGTAGGTGTAGGGAGGTAGGGAGGAAGAAAGGGAAAGAGGAATGAACTTCAGGAAAGATGAATCCTTCCAGAGCATGCCCTCAGTGACCTAGACAACCCCACCTGCCTTCAGTTCCTCTATTCAAACTAGGATGGGCTGATTAGGTCACAGCTCTCATAATTTAATCATTTCACATCTGAATATTCCTGCATTAACACAGGATCTTTTGGGAACACTTCACATCCAAACCATAACAAAACTTCAGTAAAAATATTCATGGGATTTTTTTTTAAGGAAATCTTGACTAAGTTCTAAAGCGCATCTAGACAAATTTGCAGGGAAAAATGTGGGGAAAAAATGGGTTCTTTGTGCCACCAATTATTAAAACAAATTATTTTTAAAAATACCAAATATGTTATTCTTGTGTCAGAATACAGGCATCAATGAATGCGAGGGAACCTCTAGAAATGGCCCAGTGAATTACAAATCAAGCTGACATATGGAAAAAAGCAGGAAAAGGGAAAATCATTTAACAAATAGACCTGAGAAAATACGTGTTAATTATTGAAGAAGGAAAAATTGTGAAATTTCCTACCTCACACAAAATTAAATCCCACTTGCTATGACCTTAACTCAAACCTCAAACCTCATTTTTCTACCCTAATTTCCTCACACACCCTAACACCATGGACCCTCCTTAAAAACACAAGTATGCTTGCACCTTATAGCAGCTGCATTTTAAGTTCCGTGCCTACAAAACATTTTCTTTATGCAATCATAAGGCTCAATCTTTCTGTTCAAATGCTACCTTTTTAGAGACCACACCCCTCCTTCTCTGATTAGTGAAAAATAGAACCTATCATTATCCTCTTTAGCATTAGTTATGGGACTTAACACAATTTGATATTATATTATGTATTTGTTTATTATCTGTCTCCTTATCCAAATGCACACTCTACTACTCTATCATCAGTTCACAGAGTAGTGATTAAAATATTGTTTGGTGCCCAATATATATGTGGTAAATGAAATATAAATGGTGACCACATATATGAAAAATGTCAATCTCAAAAGCAATCGAAGGAAGTAAAAAACATAAACACCATTATATATTTTGTGTCAAACTGCAAAAAAGTCAATAAGGTTAAGTAATGAGTAAGATACAGAGAAAAAGCCCTTATAATAAATGTTGGTGAAAATTTAAATTTATATAATTTTTCTAGAAGATAATTTGACAATATATATTTAAAGGTCTTCATAGTGTGAAAACTTCTTACCTAGAAATTCCTCAAAAAAAGAACTATTTTAAGGAATTAATACTTTTCACAAATACTTAGCTAAGAGAATATTTATCACCATGTGACTTAGAATAGTAAAAACTATGGAATTGTCTAATATCCAGTGCTTCTTAGAATAGTTATTCTCTGTATCTTCTGGCTAGATGAAGAACACTGAGGGTCTCCAGATCTCAGGTACTAACCTTTCTCCCTATCAAATGAAAATTCCTTTTCTTTCTTCCTCTCTAGCTTTAGTATAAGGCTCCACAGCCTAGGGACTCAAGCTTCAACTGATCAGTTCATTTATCTTATGTCAACCCCTCTTGGAGGAGAAATCCCAAGAGAGCAGCCTGGGTTCTAAAGAGGGTGTACATTGAAAAAGTTTACATAACTATAATGTGTAACTATACAGCTCTAATTAAAAAAGAAAAGGAAAAGCCTCACACAATGGCTCAATCTATGTGACAAAGAGATACTACTATTCTATAATGTAAAAAATATGTAATAAAAACTACTTTAAAAACATAAAAGTAGAGGCTGGGGTTGTGGCTCAGTGGAAGACCACTTACCTAGCATGTACTGGGTTTATTCCTCAGCACCACATAAATAATAAATAAATAAATCAGAGGTTTAAAAAAACAGGAAAGTAGCACAGGATATAAACAAGCAATTCACAAATCAAGAAATGTAAGCACCTCATAAACATTGAAAATAAACTTAATCTCACTTATGGCCTAAAAAGTGCAAAATAAAACAGTGGTAATCTATTTTTTTTTCTTTTTTTTTTATTGGTTGTTCAAAACATTACAAAGCTCTTGACATATCATATGTCATACATTTGATTCAAGTGGGTTATGAACTCCCATTTTTACCCCAAATACAGATTGCAGAATCACATCGGTTACACATCCACATTTTTGCATATTGCCATACTAGTGACTGTTGTATTCTGCTACCTTTCCTATCCTCTACTATCCCCCCTCCCCTCCCATCTTCTCTCTCTACCCCATCTACTATAATTCATTTCTCTCCCTTTTTTTCTTTCCCCTCACATCCTCTTATATGTAATTTTGTATAACAATGAGGTCTCCTTCCATTTCCATGCAATTTCCCTTCTCTCTCCCTTTCCCTCCCACCTCTCGTCCCTATTTAATGTTAATCTTTTTCTCATGCTCTTCCTCCCTGCTCTGTTCTTAGTTGCTCTCCTTATATCAAAGAAGACATTTAGCATTTGTTTTTTTTAGGGATTGGCTAGCTTCACTTAGCATAATCTGCTCTAATGCCATCCATTTCCCTGCAAATGCCATGATTTTGTCATTTTTTACTGCTGAGTAATACTCCATTGTGTATAAATGCCACATTTTTTTTATCCACTCATCTATTGAAGGGCATCTAGGTTGGTTCCACAGTCTAGCTATTGTGAATTGTGCTGCTATGAACATCAATGTAGCAGTATCCCTATAGTACGCTCTTTTAAGGTCTTTAGGGAATAGTCCAAGAAGGGCAATAGCTAGGTCAAATGGTGGTTCCATTCCCAGCTTTCCCAGGAATCTCCATACTGCTTTCCAAATTGGCCGCACCAATTTGCAGTCCCACCAGCAATGTACAAGTGTACCCTTTTCCCCACATCCTCTCCAGAACTTGTTGTTGTTTGACTTCATAATGGCTGCCAATTTTACTGGAGTGAGATGGTATCTTAGGGTGGTTTTGATTTGCATTTCTCTGACTGCTAGAGATGGTGAGCATTTTTTCATGTACTTGTTGATTGATTGTATGTCCTCCTCTGAGAAGTGTCTATTCAGGTCCTTGGCCCATTTGTTGACTGGGTTATTTGTTTTCTTATTGTTTAATTTTTTGAGTTCTTTGTATACTCTGGATATTAGGGCTCTATCTGAAGTGTGAGGAGTAAAGATTTGTTCCCAGGATGTAGGCTCCCTATTTACCTCTCTTATTGTTTCTTTTGCTGAGAAAAAACTTTTTAGTTTGAGTAAGTCCCATTTGTTGATTCTTGTTTTTAACTCTTGTGCTATGGGTGTCCTATTAAGGAATTTGGAGCCCGACCCCACAATATGTAGATCGGAGCCAACTTTTTCTTCTATCAGACACAGAGTCTCTGATTTGATATCAAGCTCTTTGATTCATTTTGAGTTAACTTTTGTGCATGGCGAGAGAAAGGGATTCAGTTTCATTTCGTTGCATATGGATTTCCAGTTTTCCCAGCACCATTTGTTGAAGATGCTATCCTTCCTCCATTGCATGCTTTTAGCCCCTTTATCAAATATAAGATAGTTGTAATTTTGTGGATTAGTCTCTGTGTCCTCTATTCTGTACCATTGGTCCACCCGCCTGTTTTGGTACCAGTACCATACTGTTTTTGTTACTATTGCTCTGTAGTACAGTTTGAAATCTGGTATCGCTGTAACTCCTGATTCACAATTCCTGCTTAGAATTGCTTTTGCTATTCTGGGTCTTTCATTTTTCCATATGAATTTCATGATTGCTTTCTCTATTTCTATAAGAAATGCCATTGGGATTTTGATTGGCATCTCATTAAACCTATAGAGAACTTTTGGTAATATCGCCATTTTGATGTTGTTAGTTCTGCCTATCCATGAACAGGGTATATTTTTCCATCTTCTAAGATCTTCTATTTCTCTCTTTAGGGTTCTGTAGTTTTCATTGTATAAGTCTTTCACCTCTTTTGTTAGGTTGATTCCCAAGTATTTTTTTTTTTTGAGGATATTGTGAATGGGGTGGTTTTCCTCATTTCCATTTCAGAAGATTTGTCGCTGATATACAGGGAATGCCTTTGATTTATGCGTGTTGATTTTATATCCTGCCACTTTGCTGAATTCATTTATTAGCTCTAATAGTTTCTTTGTAGACCCTTTCGGGTCTCTAGGTATAAGATCATATCATTCGCAAATAGTGATAGTTTAATTTCTTCTTTTCCTATCTTAATGCCTTTAATTTCTTTTGTCTGTCTAATTGTTCTGGTCAGTATTTCGAGAACTATATTGAATAGAAGTGGTGAGAGAGGGCATCCCTGTCTTGTTCCAGATTTTAGAGGGAATGCCTTCAGTTTTTCTCCATTTAGAATGATGCTAGCCTGAGGCTTAGCATAGACAGCTTTTACAATGTTGAGGTAAGTTCCTGTTATCCCTAGTTTTTCTAGTGTTTTGAACATAAAGGGATGCAGTACTTTGTTGAATGCTTTATCTGCTTCTGTCGAGATGATCATATGGTTCTTATCTTTAAGTCTATTGATGTGGTGAATAACGTTTATTGATTTCCGTATATTGAACCAGCCTTGCATCCCAGGGATGAATCCTACTTGATCATGGTGTACAATTTTTTTGATGTGCTTTTGTATCCAATTCGCCAGAATTTTATTGAGGATTTTTGCATCTAGGTTCATTAGAGATAAAAATTGGTCTGTAGTTTTCTTTCTTTGAAGTGTCTTTGTCTGGTTTCGGGATCAGGGTGATGTTGGCCTCATAGAATGAATTTGGAAGAGCTCCTTCTTTTTCTATTTCCTGAAATAACTTGAAAAGCATTGGTATTAACTCTTCTTTAAAGGTTTTGTAAAACTCCGCTGTATACCCATCCGGTCCTGGGCTTTTCTTGGTTGGAAGTCTTTTGATGGCTTCTTCTATTTCCTCTTTTGATATTGGTCTGTTTAAATTGTGTGTATCTTCCTGACTCAATCTGGGCAAATCATATGACTTAACACATTTATCAATATCTTCACTATCTTCTATTTTATTGGAATATAGGGTTTCAAAATAATTTCTAATTATCTTCTGTATTTCTGTAGCGTCTCTTGTGATATTGCCTTTTTCATCCCGTATGTTAGTAATTTGAGTTCTCTCTCTTCTTCTCTTTGTTAGCATGGCTAAGGGTCTGTCGATCTTTTTTTTTTTTTTTGAAAAACCAACTTTTAGTTTTGTCAATTTTTTCCATGGTTTCTTTTGTTTCAATTTCATTGATTTCCACTCTAATTTTAATTATTTCTTGCCTTCTGCTACCTTTGCTGTTGTTTTGCTCTTCCTTTTCCAGGGTTTTGAGATGAAGTGTGAGCTCATTTATTTGTTGTTTTTTTCTTTTTTTGAGGAATGAACTCCAGGCAGTGAATATCCCTCTTAAAACTTCTTTCATTGTGTCCCATAGATTCCGATATGTTGTGTCTGTATTTTCATTTATCTCTAAGAATTTTTTGATTTCCTTCTTTATGTCTTCTGTAACCCATTGATCATTCAGTAACATACTGTTCGTTTTCCAGGTGATGCAGGATTTTTCCTTCCTTCTTTTATATTTGATTTCCAGTTTCGTTCCATTATGATCAGATAAGATGCATGGTATTATCTCCACACCTTTATATTTACTAAGAGTTGCCCTATGGCATAATATATGGTCTATCTTTGAGAAGGATCCATGTGCTGCTGAGAAGAACGTACACCCACTTGATGATGGTTGATATATTCTATATATGTCAGTTAAGTCTAGGTTATTGATTGTGTTATTGTGTTCTATAGTTTCTTTATTCAGCTTTTGTTTGGAGGATCTGTCCAACGGTGAGAGTGGTGTGTTGAAGTCACCCATAATTATTGTGTTGTGGTCTATTTGATTCTTGAACTTAGGAGAGTTTGTTTTATGAACGTTGCAGCACCATTATTTGGTGCATACATATTGATAATTGTTATGTCTTGTTGGTGAATGGTTGCTTTTAACAGTATATAGTGTCCTTCTTTATCCCTTTTGATTAACTTAGGTTTGAAGTTGATTTTATTCGATATGAGTATGGCCACTCCTGCTTGCTTCCGAGGACCATATGAGTGGTATGATTTTTCCCAACTTTTCACCTTCAGCCTGTGTATATGTCTTTTCCTGTCAGATTAGTCTCCTGAAAGCAGCATATTGTTGGGTCTGTTTTTTTAATCCAAATTACTAGTCTATGTTGCTTTATTGTTGAGTTTAAGCCATTAACGTTTAGGGTTACTATTGATATAATGTTTGTACTTTCAGTCATGTTTATTGATTGATTGATTGATTGATTGATTGGTTTTAATTTGGCTTGTTTTTCCTCTTTGGTTGTTCCCCCCCCCCCCTTTACTGAGTTACCTCCCACTGTTAGTTTTGGGTGCTGTTTTTCATTTCCTCTTCTTGTAATGTTTTGCTCAAAATGCTTTGAAGTGCTGGTTTTCTTTTAACTTTTGTTTATCGTGATATATTTTAATTTCATTGTCAAACCTGAAGCTTAATTTTGCTGGATACACTATTCTTGGTTGGAATCCATTATTTTTCAGCATTTGAAATACGTTGTTCCAGGATCTTCTCGCTTTCAACGTCTGTGATGAAAAATCAGCCGTTAACCTAATTGGTTTAACCCTGAATGTAATCTGCCTCCTTTCTCTTGTAGCTTTTAATATTCTCTCCTTGTTCTGTATGTTGGATATATTCATAATAATGTGTCTTGGAGTTGGTCTATTATGTTTTGTATGTTTGGGGTCCTGTAGGCTTCCAGAATTTGGCAGTCCATTCCATCTTTCATTTCTGGAAAGTTTTCTAAGATTATTTCATTCAATAGGTTGCTCATTCTTTTGGTTTGGACCTCTATACCTTCTTCTATCCCAATGACTCTTAAGTTTGGTTTTTTTATGACATACCATATCTCTTGGATGTTTTGCTTGTGATTTCCTACCAGCATTTCTGCAGTGGCTATAGTCTTTTCGAGTTGATAAACTTTGTCTTCATTATATGATATTCTGACTTCTACTTGATCCAGTCTATTTGTAATATTCTCATTTGGGTTTTTGATTTGGATTATGGTTTCCTGCAATTCTAGGATTACTGTTTGATTTTTTTTAAAATCTCTATCTCCTGATAGAGTTCATTTTTTGCTACTTGAATCTGCTTATGTAATTCATTTTCAAAATATTCTTTCATTGTTTGGACTTGCTGTCTAATGACTTCTTTAAGATTCCATTCCATCTGAGTCAGGTATGCCTTGAGTTCTTTCTCTGTCCATTTTTTTGATGCCTCTAGGTTCTCCTGTTAATTTAAGTTATCCTGCATTGTTTGTAATCCTTTTTTCCCTTGTTTTTTCATGGTGCTCACGTTACTTTCCAACTCTGTTTGCTGCGTTTCTGTTTTCTCCTATAAATTTGTTTTAGTTTTGTATAGCTCCAAGATCTCTCCTTTGTGTTGGGAGACAATGTTTAGAGATGTTGGATTTAATTGTGATTTAAGGTAAATTCATTAGTTTCATTAAAGGCCTACAGATTTTGATGGCATATAGAGAATTGAGGTTTGAACTTAGGATTTTATGTTAAGGTCGGGCGATTTGATGGTATGGAGGTTAGTATATCTTAGCTTCTTTGGGGGCTTGCTCAAATGCAGGCAGATATTAACAAGAGAATAGACAGGAGTACTTGGGGGGTAGTTAAGGGCTTAGGCGGACTATAGACCGTCTCGTAATATTCATCTATTTGTATTTAGTAAATTACACGTAATCGGAGTGGTCATGCTTGGGAGGAAAGATAGGGAAAAGGTAAGGAAGCAAACCAAGAAAGAGAGAGGGAGAGAAGAAAGAAAGAGAAAAAAATAGAAAAGAAAAAGAAGAAATGATAAATTAAAAAAATAATAAAATAAAGTAAAATAAAAATTACAATTTTAAAAATAAAAGCACTGTTAGGCTTCTATTTTCTTCGCTTCCAGTAGGTGGTGCTGTGCCTTCCGGACCAAGATTTTGCCCTCTGGCTGTAGGACACAATCCGTATGAGGCCGCTCCCTCCTCCCCCACCTGGTGTCTCTCCAATCCTGTTCACTTAGGTTTATTCCTGCCCTCTAGTCTCCTCGCTTCTCCCGCCTGACAGGCCTTCCCCAGTGTGACACCTCTCCACAGTTCAAGCTACACTCTGGGCCTGCAGTTTCCTGGATGTGGAGCACGGCTATTGGGAACCGGCCCCCTACTGTTTTGATTCCCTCCGATAGCCACTCCTCCAGGAGCTGGCGAGACAGGTTTCGTTTTCGCCGCTGGTGGAAGGGGGGAGTTGGAGGTCAGGTGCCTTTACCTTTCCCCATGCCTCTATTCACGCTCACTCTGATAATCACGCCCCCAGAAAGCCGGGGAGAGATTTTATGCGATTTCCCCGCTGTATGGGAGAAGAGCTAAATGTCACATACCTGTTCTATCGCTGAACTTGCTGCGATGAGGTTGGATCTGTCGGAAACTGGCGATGGTGACGTCAGCTCTCCAAGATGGTGGCCACTGGCTTCCTCGGTGGGGTATCCGGTGTGGAGGGCAGATCTGGACTGCTTCTCTCCCCATCTCAAACCCAGAACTCAGCCTGGAGCACTGTGAGGGCACAGTTGGCAGGACCCCACAGAATCCGTAGCACTGTTTCTCTGTGTTGCTGGCACGTTGGCACACAGGCTCTGGCTGTGGGGCTGGCCGCTGATCAATCAGCCTGAGTCTCCAGGCGCACGGTTCACTCGCGATTGAGCCGCAGAAACTGATCCTCGGGTGTTGGAAATCCTTCCTCTAGGTTTCAGTGCACCCCAATTTTGCTGGAAATTCCTAACAAGATAGTTTCTGGCCGTTCTAACCTCGCTATTCGCCTGCGCAGTGACGCGGTACACGGGGGTGACGCACTCTATTCGCCGCCATCTTCGGACCTAATTATTCCCTTTCTTAATGTCCTGAGTACTAAAAGGGCAAGTTCCAAGTTCATATTTATTGTGCTGGGGTTGTGCTCAGCGATAGAGCGCTCGCCTAGCATGGGCAGGAGCCAGATTCGATACTCAGCACCACATAAAAAAAACAAAGGCATTGTGTTGTGTCCATCTACACCTTTGTGACTGCTTCAGTTGTGGGAAGGGGGTTCGCTCTGTAACAGGGCCATGTGCTCCTTTTGTATCTCCTTGTAATGCTCAGCCCATGGGTGACACTTAGTACATGTCAACTGGCAATTGCCTTCTTACAGACAGATGCACATGCTCCTTGGCAGTGGTCAGGACACCATGGAGTGTTGCCCTGTGACTTTTTCTTTGGGGTCCTGTGACGGCTCCTCTGACCGTAAGGATCCGTAGAAAGAGCGGTAATCTATTTTTAATCAATCAGATGACTACAGAATTTTAAAGAAATAATTGCTGACCAACAATGGAGGCAAAAATGTGACTGGATTGCAGCAATTTTCTTAAAAAGTAACATGGCATCCTTATTAAAATTTCAAATGGTATTACTCTTTGCCCCAACAACTCCACTTTTTGGAAGTGGTACGTATGAAATGACAGTATTAACGTGAATACAATACACAAAAATTTTTACTGTGGGATTTTAATATTGTTGTTAGGAGCCAGGCTATACAGACAAAGACTAAACAGACTCCATTTTACCCTGAGACTCCATGTCATGTAAGAAATGCTCCTCCCATGGGAACACGCCGCCTCTGTACCCATTAACAGTTGCTTAGGATAGCATGTTTGGCAATACAAAATGGCAATTCTTATACAATGTAAAATTGTTCTCTTTTTGGTTCCCATTTTTCTTCAACAATGTACCCTGTCAAAGAATGATTGTCCAGACGTTAGTAACCATTCTTTAACTTGTACTCAACTAGGGTTATTTTGACCCACTCCCGCTTCTGCTTATGACCTCATGATGTTTGTTTATGGTCTTGAATCATATCAACAGCCACTTACGATTAATGTACTAACATGATTTACTTATGGTATAAAAGGTGTACTCAAATCCCTGGAGGGGGTCAAAGGGTATAGACTTGCAGTCAGCTCCTTGGCCCTCCAGCTGGTGGATCTGGACTGCCAGCTGGTGAATAAAGATGGTTCCATCTCCTGCTTTAAAATTGACTTAGTGATTTATTGCAATCTCGCCATAGCATTATAAAAGAACAAGCTCATAAATTCCCATCAAAAAAGGAACATTTAATTAATATTAATACTATGGAAAATTATGCAACTATTTTAATAAATAACTTATCTATTTGTACATGACCTTTGTACTAAAAAGTATTGAGAAAAGCAAACTGCCAAATATTGTGACTCAATATCCTAAATTCTTTATGTGTACTAACTCATTCTATAACAGAGATAATTTTATTATTTCCATTGTTTAGATGAGAACTGTTTGCATAAACATAAAAAAATACATGCAAAAGTACGTTATTCATTCTCTGAATGTTTAAATAGCGGAAATTATCTTGTACTTCATTAAAGGGAAAAAGAGCAATAAAATAGAAAGGGAGAAAAGAGAGTTGTGCTCCTCCTAATGTGTAAAGAAGCTTAGACTTCTGTAGGTAACTTGCAACTAAACAGTTATCAAAAAGACATTAAGCATATTTCTGGCATGATCAAAATTTTTTTTGTCTGTCTGTACTTGGGTTTTTGTTTTTGTAGTACTAGGGACAGAAAGGTCAGTATTTTAGAATGAGAGTTCTTATGAAAGGTACAAGTAGCAAGACATGAGGGATCAGGTTAACAGCCTGCTTTAACAGACCAAAGGAGAAACAAAGAAATTAGAACTAATGAAGATATACTAATGAATATAGGGAAGAGGAAGGAAATTCAAACAGGCAGATATATTTAAAATAAGACCTATAACCTATAGGAGACGGTGTCCAATATGGATAGGATAAGAGTAAGAGAATGATTTGAGTTTTCCACCATGAAAAGTGCATAGATGATGAGAAGATTCCACCAGAGAGAACTGCAAGGGGAATGGTTTCTTTTGAGGGCACCAAATTTCACTTGAAGCTGCTTAGAACAATATGTTGCTCAGAATACCTCAAACAAAGGATAGAAAAGAAATAAGAAAATACTATGAATTAATTCATGTATTTTAAAATTTTCCTTAATGTTAATAGACCTTAAAAATAGTATACTGATACTTATAAGATACTGGGAAGATGTGAAAAGATACTGATATTTATAACTAAAATAATAACCATGGCCTATATATTTCATTTACCTACATCATCTCAGTTCTCTATTATGAGGGGAAAAAAAGAATTATAATGGCAGCATGAAAAAATATCTCCAATAAATGTCTCCTAACTAGAATGGATGCAGATACATCTTTTTTTAAAATAAGGAGGGTTAGAATAGAAATTTAGCATATATGTTTTTTCCTATTATACCTATTGACAGAGTACATATCCATAGAATATCTATATGTATTTGAATCACTATAAATTATGCCAAACCCAAAATCACCAAGTAAAAACTTAATTTAAAAAAAGACACTTTATTTTGTTTTGTTTTGTTTTGTTTTTTGGGGGGGGGTGTATTGGGGATTCAACTCAGGGTCACTCAACCACTTAGCCCTATTTTGTATTTTACTGAGAAAGGGTCTCAACTCAGCTAGTTGTTGAGGCTGGCTTTGAACTCTCGAACCTTCTGCTTCAGCCTCCCCAGCCTGGAATTACAGGCATGTGCCACCACATCCAGCAGAAACCTTTACATTTAAAAGTCAGATTTCAACCTCATGCTCCATTTCATTCCAACTTTTTTGTAGTATTTTCCTCTCTTTACTCCAACATATCCTCAAATTAAAAGAGGGCCTATAAAACCTTGATTAAGTTGTTTTAGAAAATGCACAAATTTCTAGGTCTTTAAGAAATGACTTTTAAAAGTTTAAAATGCTTATTACATTTTTAAGTATAATTTAGAGATCTTGGTCTTAGTCTAATACAAAATCAAATACCATTTTCCATACCTATTTCTCAATACTTTAAATTCTGTACTTGAGATTTCTTGTCTTAAATGAATGCTCTAAGACAATGTAAGATCCTCAATTGTAAAAAATTTAATTTCCTTAAAATTAAATGTAAAAATTTACATTAGTATTATGTGTATAATGTAAAAGCCATATTAATATATTTTAAAATACAAATGGATATGTTTTCTACAGAACTTTCGAAAACCCTGGACATTCATTCACTAGAATATTTTATTCCCTGATCTTTCACATATTAAAGAAGATTATTCTTATATAAAATGTAAGTCTGAGTTTCTTGAGTAATATCCATATGTGTAGCAAATATGATTTAAGGCACATTAAATCTTATTTAGACTTAATAAGAGGGACCATCCCAGCAGTTGAGGAGGCTCCTTTTGCTTCGAGGGAACTCCCACCTTCTCTCCCTGACGGCTATAGGGCTATAGGTTGCTCCATTGTGGTCCACTTTGAGAAAAAGGAAACTGAACTCAGTGAAGTCACTGCACCTTTGGCCATTTGCATGATTCTTGCCCTATGTATACTTTGTCCAGTCACCTGCCATCTACCACTGTGGACCTCTGGACTGCTCTGATGCTACATAGGCCTTCACTGTCCATGCCTCTCTGACAAAAACAAGGACTTTGGGTTACTTCCCCCAACTTTGCAGTCTGGAGATGTTGTTGCCCATTTTTCCATAGAAATTGATAGAGTGGAAATGTAACAGTGGTCCACTTTATACTTTGAATATAGCCCTTGCTGCTCTGCTACTGCAATCTATTTTTAAAATGAATATGTTTCTTTCTCTTCCTTACTCCCCGCTCCTCTCTAATCTCTCCCCCTCTCTAATCTCAGAGGAAACAGAATTACATTTCTATCCCATTTTAGACAGAGTTATCTGTACTTGAGCAATCACCACCATAGGCATAAAGTAATCCAGACTTTAGGGATGGCACCAGAAGATTTCAAAAATGACAGTCTCCCAAATTAACAAGAACATGTGGAATGCAGTCTTTGAATCACCTTTTTAAAAGCTCTGTTCCTGCTGATGGGTAGAATCACTGCCTCTGGGACAGGAGTCCCCTGTATTTCTCCTTTGCTATCAAAGCAATAAACCTTATTTATCCTTTTTCTCAAAAAAAAAAAAAAAAAAGATTTAAGGCACAGCTACTTCACAAATTGATCATCACTAGTTCTTCCACCAATCTATGGGGAAAATTCATCAGGAACAACATACGACTGCATCAACATTTGTTGATTTTTCTATGAATCTTGACATATAGATCATTCCAGGGCACAAGATATGAAAGTTCATACGGAATATGTACCTAAGGACCCAGGCAGGGTCAGAGTATGTAGTAGTGGTATTCTAACAGATCAGATAATTTCAAACAATGAAAAATGAAGTTCCTTTTTTTTCCAAATTGTATCTTAATAGTTAGCTTCCATGGACACATGCTACTGAATACTACAAATTCTCATCTTTATAATGATGAGATAATTTTATTATCATTGCTAGAAGCATCTCACTTAGTTCAAGTGGGTCTATATCAACACTATCAGCAGAAATTCAATATAAGCCATATATATTAATTTAAGTTTTATATTCTATTTAACCTAGAAGAACAAAAATACTATTTCAACACATAATCCATATAAAATTATTGAGTTATCTTACATTCCTTTTTTGTATTTGTAAAAAAAAATTACTGCTTATTTTACACTTATACTGCATTACAATTAACACAAGCCACGTTTCTAGTGCTTACTGGCCTAAAGTAGACAGTGGTTATTGTATTTTACAGCCCAAGGCAGTTCTATCTAATTATTCCTGGGGTTGGGGGTAAAAAAAAAAAAAAGCTTAAGATTAACCCCAATAATTTTAATAAAATGGTTTCTAAAAATAACTAAAAACACTAACTTTGTAGAAAATAAATGACCAAATGAGGGCTGGGGATGTGGCTCAAGTGGTAGTGTGCTCGCCTAGCATGCGAAGGGCGCTGGGTTCGATGATCCTCAGCGCCACATAAAAATAAAATAAAGATATTGTGTCCACCGAAAACTAAAAAAATAAACATTAAAAAATTATTTCTCTCTCTCTCAAAAAAAAAAATGACCAAATGATCAAATCACAATTTCTTAAAGATTTCTTAAGATCAAAAATACATAAAAGTCATATTGTATAGTATAATACACACGTACATAAAACCCAATACATTAGGAAGCATCACAGCCAAAATTATACTGACAAATATTTTCTAAGGGATTATGTCCATTGTGAATTACTTGATGCAATTTCCAGTAACATGTTTGCACACAGCAAACCAGAATTGGCTTACTGTGAACAAAAATAACTCCTTGAGTAATAATTGTGAAATTTATGATGGCTCCTCAATATATACATTATGTGCCACAGATAGAATTTTGAATATAAGAATTTGAAAACATACAGTCATAGAGTCAAGGAAATATGACAGAAAACCACAGCATCCACATCAAACTTGTTTCAACTGTCACTAGTGCTAAAATTGTAACACATTCCTACCAGCCCATTTCTTCTCCTCTCCAAGTGGATAAAAATGCTTAAAAAATAAACAGACATGGCAGATTAATCTCTCATTATGCAAACACTATTTTGGTGGCAATTGTTCCTCTTACTTCATATTCTCTTCCTAGGTAACAATAATTCAACAATGTTGTGATAGGCCAAATCATGTCCAGTAGAAACTCTTATTGTACTTTAGTCATGAATGGCAAATAAAGCCAATTAGATTTTTCAATTAAATTTGGTATGATTTTGTCTTTTTGACACTTTTCCCTCTTTTAGTTTTTTTATCACTGTTTTATTTCTTTATTCCTCTTTACCTGTTTTTCCTTAGCATTTTATTTCTATTATAATTGCCTTTACTTTTGAAAACACATTAAACCTATATTTCTTTTTCTTTTCTCCCCAGCCTGCCTCCTAATGCTGGGGACTGAACACAGGCAGTGCATGCTAACTAGGTACAAGCTCTACCTAGTAGCTACACCCCCAACACAAACCTATATTTCTTACTGATATCAAATATTAAATTTTAACTATGTCCATCCTCAACAAATTCTAACTAGCATCTTTTTCTGCTTTCTGCCCAGATTTTAATCAAGTGATGTAGAATTTTAATGCTGTTATAATTTTCTATTTATGACTTTTATTTTAGAAACCTTTCTTAATGATTGTGTTGAATTTAACAATGATATTACCAACAGTGATTTACTACTTTCACTGTTCACCACAGTTTCTTGTATATTTAAAAAGATTATAGGAAATACTGGTTGGTATCTTTTGATGCCATGAGGTTATGAAAAGGTACAGAAATTATAATCAAGATACTGCCATATTCACAAACATCTTAGATACTAGAATGGAATTCTCCCACCCTAAAGCTGCAAGGGGTCATTGACTGAGAGAGATCAAAGACTTGAGGACATAATATGGATTGCAATTTTAAGGATGTTTAAGGATTGCAATCTTTGTAGAAAGGCTCTCTGATCGTTTCTCCCATAGGAAGAGGATAAAAAAAATAATCAACCGGTTTTGTTCTCAAATTCTAGGGAAGGGAAGACCAGGAAAAAGTTGAAACTTGTATGAATGAAGGAATAACTGACAAACTCAATCCATGATAGAATATTTTCTTTGCTTGACTTACCCTACAACATCTTGAGTTAAGGCAGAATGGGAATGGAGGAAGACAGAGAACACAATGGACTGAAAAGGACAAACTATCCCTGAACAGGAAGAATCAGGAAGCACAGTTTCTAAAATGTATAGAATAAGAATCATGCCCAGAATAAGGGGAGCTGGAATTGCAGCAACAAATGATTGATGAGATTGAAAGCAACAGGCTGACCATCAATCAATGCAGTAAGAGAAGAGCAAATAGAAGAAAACAGCCCAAGTCCACCTGCTGAGTATGACAGCATCTGTCAGTGGGAATCTATTGACAAATCCACTTTGGAGTAAAAACAAACAAAAAAAAAAGGTGGGGGGGGGGGGCAGTCAGAAACCTTGCCAGGGGCAGCCACATAGTATAAGAATATGTACTTTTTTCCCCTTTGCCCTCTTTTCTGCAAAGGGGGAGTAGAGTCTCAGGCAGTTGGAAACAGGAAACAATAGTTGGAATAGGAGAGGAGAGCATGAATGGCACTTTCATTAGAACACAGTTGCAGCAGAAATTGGAAAAATACAACTGTTTTGTGTTACTCCTCATGACTTAAGAAATTTCAGTTATATTAACTAGTCTTGTCTTTTCTTAAAAATTCATGGTATTGAAGACATGCTATCCCAAAGTATGGCACCTTGGCATTTCAGAAAATAGCAGAAGCAGAACAGTCTTTCTGTAACATTCTCTCCCTCCTTCTCCAGTAAAATGGGCCATAAAACCTAGTTTATCGTCTGCTGAAAGTAGGCCATTAGACCCTCATTTCTAAAGGATCCTGCCCATACTCAGAGGGAAAGAATATCACCATCTCTGAAAACAGAGATGCCAAGGAGAATCTGAACACTAAACAGGTCTTGCCAAGCCTGCTCCAATCATTAAATTATACCCTTCTGTCCTCAAATCATATTTCTGCATGGCTGTTCATGAAAACAGTTTTTCCTGATTCTTTGCATCTTCATTTCTGAAGGCTCCCATTCACATAAAACTTCCATTATATAAATTTTAATGAGTTTTCTCTTATTAATAAATCTGTCTTTTGTTATACAGGCCTCAGCCATGAATCTTGCAATGGATGAGGAAACAAAACACTACTTTTCTCCTATATACAATCTGAATTCTAATTCAACTTCATTTGGCCACAGGACTTCCTTGAAGGATTTTGTCTGAAATATCTCTTAGAATCACCAAGAATATCTAAAGTATGTCCTCATACACATCTATAAATTAAATGCATGTGAGACTCAGAATGTTTCTCCCTTGAAACTCTGAATAAATATATTGTTCCATTGTCTTCTAGTATCTAGTGTAACAGATAAGAAAACCAATGTCAGTGGGTTCTTTCTTCTTTTGGAAAGTTTCTGATTTTCATCCCAGTATTATAAAATAATATCTTTGTCATGAGATTCAGAAATTCCATCAGAATATATTTAAATGCAGATCTTTCCTCATCCCCTATTCTCAATAGTTTGTTAACACTTTCTCTGCATTTCCAATTGAAAGATTCAAGTTTGTCTTCACTTCAGGAGAATGTTTCTTTATTTTATCTTATTGTTTCTTCTATCTACTTTATTCTCCCTTTGAAGAACATCTATACTGTAATAAATAAAATAAAGTCCATTGACAACTAAAAAAAGTATTTTAAAATAAATAAATAAATAAATAAAAAGATGCATATTATATATCCATGGACCACTATAGGTCCCTGGATATATAATATGCATCTTTTTTTCTCTCATATTTCTTTTTGTATATTTTCCTCTGGCTTCTAAAATAATTATGTAAATAATAATATTATAGTTGCATCTTAAATAACTGGCTTATTTTTCAATAACTGGTTTATAATTGTCAATGCTTTTTTTTGGTGGAGGGGTATCAGGAATTGAACTCAGGGGCACTCAACCACTAAGCCACATCCCCAGCCCTATTTTTTGTATTTTATTTAGAGACAAAATCTCATTGAGTTGCTTAGGGCCTCTCTGTTGCTAAGGCTGGCTTTGAACTTGCCATCCTCCTGCCTCCGCCTCACAAGCTTCTGGGATTACAGGTGTGCACCACAGTGCCCTGCTAATTATCAATGCACTTTAAATTGTTTCTTGGGCTGGGGTTGTGGCTCAGTGGTAGAGCGCTTCCCTAGCATGTGTGAAGCACTGGGTTCAATTCTCAGCACCATATATAAATAAATAAAATAAAGTCCATTGACAAATAAAAAAGTATTTTAAAATAAATAAATAAATAGATTGTTTCTTCTCCCTAACATTCATCTTAAACCCCCTAGTAAAAGTTCCATTCATTTGCTATAGCCTTTATGTTATATATGCAACTTTGAAGTAAACCAGATTCTCTAATCCAAATTTTCCATATACAAAATACATCAATAATTCTAGGTTTTTACAAATATAAAATAGATGATTCTGCCTTCCATTTTTATCCCTACAAACTAGTTGGAAGCATTTTACAGTCCCAAGCAGAAATACCCCAATTTTGTTAAATGACTCAACTGCTAGAGTTAATTTGTATGAAGAGATTAAATTGGCTTAATTGGTCTTTTTTCAAAGAAGATTATGCTAATGTCAAATTTAAAACTGATAGCTTTATTTGCTTTTGACAAAAATATATGGGAGAAATTCTTCTCATCTAGTTTAATATACTCTAAATCAGCCACATATATAAACATCAGTCCAAGTTTCACACAAAAAATCAGAAGAATTAGATTAAAAATCCAGGAATTAATACAATGAAAATGAAACTTACAAGTCAATGATATGTTCCTTCTAATTTTTTTTTTTGTTTGTTTGACTCTGCATAAAAATCTGCACCAATGGGAGGCACCTATATTTTTACTTAAAGAGTAAATTTTGGAATCCCAGTAGTTTGGGAGGCTGAGGCAGGAGGATCCCAAGTTCAAAACCAGCATCAGTGATTTAGCAAAGCACTAAGCAACTCACTGAGAGCCTGTCTCTAAATAAAATACTAAAAAGGGCTGGAGAAGTGGCTCAGTGGTTGAGTGTCCCCGAGTTCAATCCCCAGTACTTTTTTTTTTTAAAGTAAGTTTTGGTTCTCCATGATATAACAATGACCACATATTCTAAATGAAGAGTTACTCTCCCCCACCACAGTTCCCAGCTCCAGTAAGTCACCCCAAGTAGACTTGAAATGAAGTTTTCTATCCAGACCACAATAAATCCCCCAAATCATCAAGGTACATAAAACAACTATGCTGGAATGGCAGGAATACTAAAAAAAAAAAAAAAATGAGAAAAGTGCTAAGCAGAACATGTTTAGAGAATTCAAATCTAAAAGTTTTACTCAGAAGATGCCTTCTTCTGCTTCAGACACCCGATATCCCTACAATTCAAGTCCTCTGAAGTTTTCTGGTCTTGTCCTACCCCACCTGATCACCATGAAAAAACTAGGACAAAAGTATCAATTCTTATTAAAGCATTCAAAGTATTAACATATCTACTTTTCCATTTCACAATTCTAGTCCTACTAATCAAGGAGGAAATACTAAAAATCTAAATTATTTTTAACCTTGAGAATTTAGAACATTACATTAAGACACGCTTGAGGTTATTCAAGGAAAAATATCATTTAGTAATTTGGAAGAGGTGGAATGCTTTTTCTACAGAGGTCACAAGGGTCACAAATTTCAATCTCCAGCACTAGAAAAAATAAATAAATAAAATAAAGGGATCACAAAGAAGTAAATAATTGTGGCAACAATAATAATATTGATGATGAACTATCTTTAAATGAAAGATATTGCTAATCCAGATAAACCAATACACGTGTTTCAAAAGAAGAAACTCCTATGCAACACTATGAGATACAATTAACTATGTAATATGTATCAAGGAACAATGTGGTTTAATATACATTTGACCATATAAATTCTATTAAATTTCATCTCACAACTTTTCCTTTTAACACTATTCTTTTCACATAACCACTTAAAATATGAGAAGAAAATCAATTAAAAAAATTTTTTTGAATGGTGAACATGGTAGTTGCACATGAGTATTTGTTTTCATTCATGTCTCAAACCATTTATTTAATAAATAAATTGAGAACCTTAAAAAAAATGTCTTTTTCTTTGAGCCAGTGTGGCACACACCTTTAATACCAGATACTGGGGTGGCTGAAGCAGGAAGATCATTATGTTTAAAGCCAGCCTGAGCAACTTAGTGAGACCCTGCCCTAAAATTTAAATTTGTTAAAAAGAATAAGGGATGTAGTTCAGTGGTGGAGCACCCCTAGATTCAATTCCAATACCTGTATGCATAATTTCTTTGTATAATAAATCAAGTTATTAAGAAGGGCAATTTA
This sequence comes from Marmota flaviventris, assembly GCF_047511675.1. Taxonomy (NCBI): domain Eukaryota; kingdom Metazoa; phylum Chordata; class Mammalia; order Rodentia; family Sciuridae; genus Marmota; species Marmota flaviventris. The sequence goes on along the minus strand of NC_092500.1, from coordinate 21,097,980 downwards.
TTTTAAAAGAGATAGATGTTTATTTACATTATCAATGGCTCTCTTAAGGAAACTATAAAACTTTATTCATTTTATAGAGTCTCTTTACCCTTTTGATCCAGATCAACACGCAATTTAAAACATCATAGAATTGATATTACCTTCAATTGTGCATAAGTAATTTATTACTATTTTTATTTCAGATTATAGTTTAGGAAAGCCATTTATTATAGGATCATCTATGAATAATAATCAGTCTTTCACAAAACTAAAAGCTCTTTTTTGAGCTTTTTTGCCTCCCCCATCATCCCATTGCTGTTGATAGTGTTATGCAGATTTTGTAAACAATTAAATTTTTTCACATGCAAATAATTTTGGTTTCATTAACAACAAAGGAGTTCACATTTATGTTCTTCATGATCTACCCATGATCCTTTTAAAAGCATTCTAATATATCCTATTATATATTCCAAAGCTGTTATACATAAGTGAATAGTCTTTTTAAAATTCTTTTGAAGTGCCATTGGAACAGTTCCAGAAAAAAAATAACACTTTTGGGGAATTTTGCTGCATCTCTTTTGGTAGCCGAATGGGGGAAGGGGAACAAAGATTAAAATAAATGCATTATTCATTTTTAACATGGTAGATTTTTCTCTCATTTTTCATTGTAATAGCTCTAGAACTAATTTTACTGTTAACACTGAGTTTTTAAAGTGGTGTTGTACAAATCATTTTTATAAAGAAAGCTAAAAAGATTTTCTGCTCACCATCAGTGCACAAAACTGAATAAGCAATAATCTTCACACACAATATGCTTCCACTGAGCATGCTCTTATGCATAAAAAAAAGGAAACAAAGCACTTCAGGATTGTATTTATAAAAGGATTTTTTTTAAAGAAGACCACAGAGCAAATTTCAAAGTAGAAAAACATGAAAGGCTGTCCAATAATCAAATTCATCACTAGATTTTCCTTTTTTTAAGCAACATTTAAAGCAGGATATTCATGTTATTTACATACTACTGATGATAAGAAGAAGCACAAAGATAGACTTAAGATAACTGAAGAGCCTACCTCATATGCAACAAAGTATTCCTTATGTTTATTTCTCTAAAGGACACTTAACAAGGATGCTATTATTCTGCCACCTTGAGTATGTCCTAAAAATGGTCTCATGTTTTATATGATGACTAGTTTAGCTTTTTCATGTGTCTTATTTAATGCAGCTAAAACTATGTTATGCAGTTATCCAAGACAAAGCATACCACTGAAGTTTAGAAAATTACTATGATCTTTAATATAGATTAATAAATTATTCCCATGTACTGCCAAATGTTATATAACCCATTATATTTTTTTCCTTGTATCATACCACCAAAAATGTTTACCAATAAACAAAATATGTGAGAATTTGGGATCCAAGTAGGGGAAAGAAGGAGTGAAATTATATCGATGTAAAGGAGGAGATGCTGACTGACTCAAGAGAAGGAAAAACTGAATTTGTCTCCCTTGGATTCATGGTTAACTTTTATTAAACATCCCAGGAAACTCACCCAGTATTCCTAGACCAGATGGAAAGAATAGCTGGATAAAGAATTCTCTAGCCCTACACACAGCTATCATAAGAAATGGAGAGGCAACCCAAGTAAGGAGCAAACAGTTGACACTGTTCATATGGGCTGCATCACTCATTCACATACAGGCTAATCTCTATATGGTAATTTTTGTTGTTGGTTGTGATGGTACTGATTGATTGGGGTTTTTTGTTGTTGTTGTTGTCTGTTTTTATTTGTTTTGTTTGCTACTTTTTTGTATGTGTGCTTCTCAAATTTCTATCAATCTTTGACCTCTCTCCAATGCCCAATCATATATTTGCATGTTTTGTCAATGATCTCCTTATACTTTTAACTCAACATCTCCAGAAATCAAACTAATTTTCCTCTACATCTGTTGTAATCAGCCTTTTGCTGCTGTGACTAAAGGACCCGACCAGAACAACTATAGAAAAGGAAAAGTTTATTTAGAGGCTCACAGTTTCAGAGGTCTTAGTCCATAGAAGGCTGGCTCCATTCCTGGGGCTCGAGGTAAGGCAGAACATCATAATGTAAAAGTGTGGCAGAGGAAAGCAGCTCACATGGTGTTCAGGAAGCAGAGAGAGAGGTCTCCACTTTCCAGATACAAATATATACCCTAAAGCCATGCCCAATTCCCACCTCCTTCAGCTGTACCCTACCACTTCAGTTACCACTCAGTTAATCCCAATTAGGAGATTAATTCAGTGACTGGGTTAAGACTCTCACAACCCAATCATTTTTCCTCTGAACCTTCTTGCATTGTGTCACACATAAACATTTGGGGAACACCTCACATCCAAACCATAACAACATCTGAAAATAAAAAGTTCTACTACTTGACCATTTCCCCTATCATTAGAAACACCATTCTCTCAATCCTTATAAGCTTTACATTTCAACTGATAATTGGGTTTTCCTCTGTGTCTCCCATGATATCAAGATATTGCTAGATTATATTAAACCTAATAGACAAAGGTTTGTTAAAAGTATATCCTATCTTTTCTAATTTCCACTATGATCCCATCTCAAAATTTGGTTTATCAAACTCTCTCACTTAAATTTTCACAAATACCTAACTAGTTTCCTTACCTCCAATCTCTTTGTCCCTAATTCATCATATCCACTGCTATAAAATTCATATTCTATAGCACAACTGTGATCCTACCCCTTCAATGCTCAAAAACCTTCACAGAGTTCACATGACTTCTGAAAATATTTAAAATCCTTTACCCTAACCATCAAAGGTTTCCTTGATCTCACCTCAATCTAAATTTCCATAATGATCTCATAATTTCCTTCACATACTCCATGTCTGAACCACTAGATTACATATTATTAAGTGCAATGGAGCTTGTGTATCTTGTGACTTTTTTCACACTATTTCCTCCACTAATCTTTCACCTTTGCTTACTCTGTAATAAATACTGTGCTAGAAAATAAGATAAAAATGAATAATATGAATAATAGGTCTTACATAGATTTTTAAGCTTCTTGGAGAAAGCATCATGGACTTTAGTATTACATAAGACTAACGTAAAAGAATTTAGATTGAGCACATTAGCAGCTGTGTGACTTGGGGCAAGTTCTTCATCTATGAAGCAGTTTCCTAACTTGTGAAATTAGAACTATAAGGTCTACCTTGAAGAGATGACAGTGAATATACATACATATACATTAGATATTTTTGAAACCTGATTTAATGTCTTGCACATAAGTAAATCTCCATACTTAGATATCATTATTAGCTTCCCAAGTAGAATGCACTGACATTAATGAGTTAGTTCAAACCTGCCAATAAATCCAAAAATTGAAGCTCTGACAAGAACATTGAGAAGATGTGTCTGTTGTAACACTCAGAGCCTGGTGTCTGGCCTTTACCTTAACCCGTGAACTACCTGATAGTCTCCCAATAAATTCCTTTTGTGTTTCCTTATCCAGAATTGGTTTCTAATGATGGTAACAATAAACCCCAGATGTAGAGTTGAAATCTTTTGGCCTAATTCTATGCCTGATCTTTCCAACTGGAAAACATATATACTTTAAAATGAAAATACCCTGTACTACAGTGGGTTTTTATGGCTCTATTATAGAAGTACTTAGCATACTTACAATTTTTAAACATAGAGCACTTAGAATGCACATTTTTGTTTACCTATTCTTCTCCATTCATTTCTCATTGTTCCCTGCCACATTTCCTCATTACACAAACTTCTTCATATTTGGGCCAGGGTTTACTATATATATGGTTAGCTGTTTGATTTATGTGTGCATTTCCTGTCCCAAGCACTTACATAATTTGAGTGGCTCACATTTTGGTTTAAATGTTGAATTACTTTATTCTCCTCAGCAGTTCAAAACCATTGCTCCTCATTCCAATTTCTTTTCCCAAAAAATGTATATTTAATTAAAAGTAATTTGTCAAAAATTGTTAAAGTTATGCCAACAGTATTGCTCCTCTAAAACTCTTCTATGAAATATACTACCATAAAAAATATCTAAATTTGTAAGTTAGTCTATAAATTAACAGAAATTAGAAGTTTGAAAAAATGTAGTGATCACCTAACCTAAGGTCATCGTTTTTCAGGTGAGGGAATTATAAGGCCAATCTCCTTGATTTCTAGCATTACCATTGATTTATTTGGTTTTTATATATTTTCCATCACTGTCAGGTGGTTCAAAAAAGAAGATAGTAGTAATTATGCTCAATAATCCTTCTTAGACAAGATGACATGTCTACTCAAGTCAGTACCAGTAATCTCTTTGTAACTTAAAGGCCAAAGCTTACAATTATCTCAAATTCATTCCTAGATCTTTTCTTTAATCTTCAATTCACCAGACCACTGTCAAGATGAAATGAAAGCAGTCTGTAAACTAGGAAATGTTACATATAAAGATTTTGTTAATATTGCTGTAATTTGTCTTTTCCCTTCCCATTGCACCAGCCTAGTCAAGACTGTCATCACCTTACATCAAACTGTAACACATAACCATCCTACAGACAACACTTTATACTAATCTTTAAATTCTAAAAAAAATCTAAGAAAAGAATAATATCAAAATTACACCTATTCTTCCAGAGAACAGGAAGATATTAAATACTTACATACATATATTTATTTTTAGTTGTAGGTGGACTCAATACCTTTATTTTATTTTTATGTGGTGTTGAGGATGGAACCCAGTGCCTCATACATGCTAGGTTGAGTGCTCTACCACTGTGCCCCAGCCTGACAAATGTGACTTTTAAGGACAGGATAAAATTAATCAAAACCTCACAAGAACATTGCAAGAAAGAAAAACTATAGTAAAATCATACTTTTGAAATATGAGTATGAAAGAAAATATATGGAAATCTAATCTTGTGACATATATCCATGACCAAGTTAGGTTAATTTCTCATAATGTAGAATTATTTACTACAGTCACAATATGTAGGAGAAAAAATCATATCATCTCACTAGATGCCAAAAAAAGCATTCTATAGCATTCAACACCAATTAAAAATTTACCAAAAATGACATTCTAGCAAGTTTAGCAAGAAAATAGAACTACCTTAAGCTGAAAGAGTATCTAAAGCCTTTAGACACCAGGAGAGTGGTTATCTTCTGGGAATGATTGGAATATGTTTTTGTATGCAATTTCTCAGTATTTTTTTAAAGAGAGAGAGTGTGTGAGAGAGAGAGAATTTTTTAATATTTATTTTTTTTTAGTTCTCGGCAGACACAACATCTTTGTATGTGGTGCTGAGGATCGAAACCGGGCCGCACGCATGCCAGGCGAGCGAGCTACCGCTTGAGCCACATCCCCAGCCTGCAATTTGTCAGTATTTAATTAAGAATTTTTGCATCTATATTCATCAGGGATAGGTTCTTTCCTTGACGTGACTTTGGTTTTGGTATCAGTGATACTGGCTTCATATAATCAGTATGGCAGAGTTCCCTCATTTTCTATTTCATGGAATAATTTGAGGAGGATTGGTATTAGGTCTTTTTTAAAGGTCTGGTACAGTTCAGCTGAGAATCCATCCAGTCCTAGCTTTTCTTTGTTAGAAGGCTTTTGATGGCTGCCTCAATTTCATTATTAGAAATTGATCTGTTTAAGTTTTCTATGTCTTCCTGGTTCAATTTGGGTAGAACATGTCTCTCTAGGAATTTGTCCATATCTTCAAGATTTTCTAGCTATTGTAGCATTAATTTTCTAAATAGTTACTGATGATTCTTAGGATTTCAGAAGTATATGTAGTGACATTTCCTTTTGCACCTTGGATTTTGATAATTTGAGATTTTTCTCACATTCTTTTCATTAGTTTGGGTAAGGGTTTATCCTTTTTTCTTTATCTTTTCAAAAAACCAACTCTTTGTTCCATTGATCTCTTGTATTAGTTTTTTAAAATCCCAATTTCATTGATTCCAGCTCTAATTTTAATTTCTCCTTTCTTCTCCTGATTTTTGTGTTGGTTTATTCTTCTTTATCTAAGGCCATGAGATATAATGTAGGTTATTTATTTGGTATCTTTCTATTCTTTTAATGTCTGAGCTCAGTGCTATCAACTGTCCTCTTAGAACTGACCTTCATACTGTCCTAGAGATTTTGATATGTTACATCACTGAACACAGATGAAAAAATTCTTAATCAAATACTGAAAAATCACATACAAAAACATATTCTAATCACTCCCAGAGGATAACCACTCTCCTGGTATCTAATTTACCTCTAAGTATTTTAAGAAGATAACCACTCTCCTGCTCTCATTTACCTTTAAGTATTTTTTTATTTCTCTCCTGATTTCTTCTGCTACCCATCAGTCATTCAAGAGTGTACTATTTAATCTTCAACTGTTAGAGTGATTTCTATTTTTTATCTTATCATTTCTAATCTCATTCCAATGATCAGACAAAATGCAAGGTAAAATCTTTTGTTGTTGTTGTTTTACATTGCTAAGATTTACTTTGTGACCTAAAATATGGTGTATTTTAGAAAATGTTCCACATGCTCTTGAGAAGAAAGTGAATTCAGTCATTGATGGATGAAATATTCTAAAGATGTCTATTAGGTCCAAAATATTAACTACATCTTTTAGTTCTATAGAACCTTTACTTAGTTTTTGCTTAGATGATCTATCCAATAGTAAGAGAGGTATGTTATAGTCTCCCAGTATTATTGTATTGTGTTCTGTTTTTCTTTTAATATTGAGAAGGATTTGTTTGATGTACATAGATGCTCCATTACTGGGAGTATAAATATTTAGAATCGTTATCTCTTGTTGTATGATTCCCTTAGGAATTTATGAAATGACCTTCTTTGTCTCTTCTGATTAATTTTAGCTTGAAGTGCGCTTTATGAGATCCTTGCTTATGAGATCCATGTGATAGTATGTTTTCACATCCTTTCAACTTCAGTCTGCAGATGTCTTTGCCTGTGAAGTGAGTTTCTAGCAGACATTATATTGTTGGTCTTGTTACTAATCCATTCTGCCAAACAATATCTTTTGATTGAAGAGTTTAGACCACTTACATTCAATGTTATCATTGAGAGATGATTTTTATTTTTTGCCATATTTATTTGTTTTTAGTGTTTAAATTGGATTTGATTCTCTTTGACTGACAATTCTTCTCGTGTAATATCTCCCTATGTTTGTTCTCATTTTTATTTTTCATTTCTTCTTCATGAAATACTTTATTATGTTGTCTAATGCAGGCTTTCTAGTTACACATCCTTTAACTTTTGTTTATCATGGGAAGAATTTATTTCATTGTCAATTTTAAAGCTTAATTTTGATGGGTATAGTATTCTTGGTTGGCATCCATTATCTTTCAGAGCTTGGTAAATATTATTCCAAGACCTCCTAACTTTGAGGGTCTGGGTTGAGAAATCAGCTGAGTTCTGGATTAGTTTCTCTTTAAATGTTACCTGTCTTTTTTTCTCTGGCAGACTTTAAAATTCTATCTTTATCCTGTATGGTAGGCATTTTCACAATAATGTATCTTGCAATAGATCTATTATGATTTTATATATTTGACATCCTAAATGCCTCCTATGTTTTAATTTTAATTGCATTCTTAAAGTTTGGAAAATTGTCTGATATTTTTCAATTATTTAATTGAAAAAAAATTGTGCATTCCTTTAGTCTGTGTTTCAGTGCCTTTATTTATCCCAATTAAACTGAAATTTAGCCTTTTAATGTTATCCCAGATTTCCTGAATAATCTGTTCATGGTCTCTTAACATCTCTTCTTTATGATTAACTTTATTTTCAAGATCATATACTTTATCTTTGAAAATCTCAAAGTGTTCTAATATATTAGTGATGCTTCCCATTGAATTTTTAGTTTGATTTATTGATTCCTTCATTTTTAAGATTTGTTTAATTCTTTTTCAGAAACTCTCTTTATTAGAGTGATCTTTCACTTCTTATATTTTCTAATTTCACTCCTTATATCATCTTTTAGCTAATAGAACAGTTTAACTTTGAATTTTCTAAATTCCTTCTGTGACATTTCCTCCATTGTGGTGTCAATAAAGTCTGTTGTTAAAGCATTATGTGTTGTTTATGATGGTTTGTTCCCTTGCTTTTTCATATTGCTTGTATATCTATCCATCTACCAGTATATTTCTGACTACTTATGTTAAGTGAAGGATTACTATGTGAACTTGTTTTTCTTAAGAGCCCCTGGTTGGGTGCATAGCTAGATAATAATATTTTAATTAAATTTGTGACCTCTGCTGATCACAATATCAGCTCTACTTTAAGAGATACCACTAAGCCCTATTTCCTATAATCACTTCTGAGCCAACTCTCATACTATTCAACCTTGTAAGAACAAAAACTTGTTGCAATTGTTCTTGATGGTTCCTCAAATTCAGGTATAAACCTATAATAAAGTTCTGGAACAAGGTCAAAAGTCAGTTAAATTTAGTAAACTTACTATAAACAAGTGAGTGCCAAAAGGAGGGAGGAATGGGCTGGGGATGTGGCTCAAGCGGTAGCGTGCTCGCCTGGCATGCGCGTGGCACTGGGTTTGATCCTCAGCACCACATACAAATAAAATAAAGAAGTTGTGTCTGCCGAAAACTAAACAATAAATATTAAAAATTCTCTCTCTCTCTCTCTCTCTCTCTCTCTCTGAAAAAAGGAGGGAGGAAGAAAATTTGGGCAAACGGGGGAGGGAAAAAGAAAAGAAAGGGAGGGAGCTATAAAATGGTAATTTATACCAAGGTAAAAAGGAAAAATAGATGAATGGGTGTTACTTGAGGTAGCAATGGACAGTGCAAAAGGATGAGTAGAAGGTAAGATAAGCAGATATAAACTAGAGATAGGAAAACACAGGAAGATTTATTCCAATTAATGTTTTAAACCATTAGATGAATAACATTCAAAGGGGTTATAGGTACAAAGTTGACTATTGGATTAACAATTATTCAAGTTAAGAAGTTATTTATATGATCCAAGTTGACATTTTAGTTTTTTATAGTCTCAGAAGGTGCAGTGTTGGCTGATTCTAATATTGCAGAAGTTCAGGATGCAGGATCTGAAGTGCCTCTGTGTTTTCTGTGGGTCATCTATTCCTATCTGCTAGGTTCCTTTCATGGTAATGAAGCTCCCAGTAGCTGTCTGTGTGTATAGGAAAATTGGTTGTGGGTTTTCCAGAGGTGTTCTGTGGTGCAGGAGTATTCCCCCTGCTGCCTTCACTTTATGAGGTGCTATAGTGAAGGGTTTCTGGTGGTTCACCTGGACTCTAGTTTCCACAGCCCCAGGCTATAAATGGTGGGCACTGATTTGCTGCTTAGTAAGTCAGACGCAAGGTCCCACAAATATCCAAACAATACCCTGTTGCTTGCCAGTTGCAATCACAGTGTACCTATTAAGGCTGATGTCCAGCCCTTTCTGCTGAGTAGCCTCTGGCAATTTCCCACTGGATCTGAATGTCTCTAGATATTCAGGAAGTTTCCCTTGTGTATGGTGTGCAGTGACCCTGGGGAGTACTCCTAGGCTTCCCATAGTGCTCCCCCAGTGCCAGCGCTCCCCAAGTAGCAGTGCTCAGGGCCTAGTAAATCAACTTTCCTTTGTTCAGAGCCAAAGCTGCTTAATTGAAGCTTCTGAGTTAAACAAACCTGTATAGAGCTTTTGGCCCGTGCCTAAGTCACAGGCTGAGAGGGGTAAGACATGCATTTCTCTGGCCTAGGTACTCTTGTTAGTGGTGACGGGGAGGAGTTTTCTGAGATTGATGGCTAGTAGTGATCCTTCTAGAAGTTCTTTCTGTCTAAATTCTTAAAGAGGGCCCATTGCAGAGGGGCTTCCCTCTGGTTTAATTTGCGGATGTCTGGGCATGGGAAGACACCATGCTGTTAAGAGGGTGACTGGTCAGCTGTGGGGTGCACAGATGGCTGCGTCCCACCCTCTTAGCTTTCTCTTCATGATTTGATTTTAAGCAGCGTATGCTGGTTCAAGGAGCCTTCTGCATTTTAAATTTTGGCTGTCTTTCCAACCATTTTCCAACAGTTTTTAAGGTATGCACTTAAAAAGACTATCTACACTCCCTCTCTTTTTCTATTACCCCTTTCCCCCTCATCCACAGGTTCGGGTTAGGGCACTTTGACTTTTGTCTTCTGCTAGAGTAACCTATTTTCCAGTCTCTCCAGGTCTGTATGTAGCATCAAGTCTTAAGAGATTTTATTTTGTCACCAACCTCTCAATTCTACTTTTGTTCACTGTCTCCTTTCCATGTTGTGAGGAGACTGGGACTTGCTGCATCACTCATCTCTGCCATCTTCCTCTGGAGCTTAATTTTTTTTTTTAATACGCATTCTTAACATCATATAAAAACAAATTCCTAACAATAATAGACCTAACTATTAAAAAACAACTAACTTCTTTAACATGAAAGGACTCATGGCCTTGAGGTAAGCAAAAATTTCTTAAACTGGATTCAAAAAGCATAAACCAGAGGGGGCATGGGGACAAAAAGATGGTGGAATGGGAAGGACATCACTACCCTAGGTACATGTATGACTGCACATATGGTGCAACACTACAACACATACAGAGAAATGAAAATTTGTGCTGCCATTGTGTAGAATGAATCAAAATGCATTCTGCTATCATATATACCTAAATAAAATAAATTAATTACTTAAAAAAAAAACTCAAGACTCACAGACACTGAATATCGCTGTTTTCAACCACTTATTTCTAACATTGGTAAGAGAAAGCTTCAGATATTGCATCCTGAACTTCTGCAACATTTTTTCCCCATGAAGTTTAAACTGTCAAGAAAAAAACTCTCCCTGAGCACAGAAGGGGTTCTACCTTCCCTTATGAGTGACATGAGACCTTTGGAGCAGTACAGGACTCTAGGGAGAATTTAGTGCAACTTAATAGATGCACAGAGGCTTAGGGAAACCAGATAACTTGCATAAGATCCTCCAGGAAGCAGCAGAATATGGACTTCTGTGCAGACCTTCTAAAAGTGGGACCAAGTCCCATGGAGCCCCAATGTCTACCTTCATGTAACACGCTATTCAGGGCAGGGAATCTTTCAGGACCTGCCTGAAAGAGCCACTGGTGGGTCCATTGTTACATTTTTAGGACACTGTTGAAGGGACAAACATAAACCTCAGCTACCAAAGAGAAGGAATTCTGACCTGGGTCAGAAACATTAGCATACTGGTAAGGTACACTGGCTAAGTATCTTTTAAGGTCAATTTTCTGAAGAACTTCCATGAGTTATCAGAGGTTTTGAGTAGATATTGTACCTGTTTGGGACTTGGTTAAAATGATAAAACAAAAGCATAAACCATGGAGGGAAATATTAATAATTTGAACTAGTTAAAATTAACAGCTACTATAAAGACAACATTGGAAAATTAAAAGGTAAAACAAAAATGGAAAAAAAAATACACATGTGGGCTGGGGTTGTAGCTCAGTGGTAGAGTGTTTGCCTCACTTGTGTGAGGCCCTGGGTTCAATCCTCAGCACCACATAAAAATAAATAAATAAAAATAAAGATATTGTCTCCATCTACAACAAAAAAAAATATTTTTAAAAAATACACATGCTAGAATGGCCAAAATTTAAAAAGACTGTCAATACCAAATGGTTTGGATAGGGACCACTCAGCTATTTGTAGAAGTAATACACCTTTACAATCTCTCTAGAGAAAAAGCTGTTTAAACAAATACATAAACTATAATCTAGCAATATCATTCCTAGGTATATATCCAACAAAAATATGTGTGTGTGTGTGTGCGCGCGCGCGCATGCGTGTATACACTACCAATAAGAAACATGAAGGTTGTTTCTAAGTGATGGTAATGTTCTATTTATTATTCCAGGTGGTATTTTCATGAGCGTTTCCTCTGAAATAATTCATAAAGTTGTGCACTTAAAACGAGTGCCCTTTTATGTATATTTCAATTTTTTAAAAAAGCAAGGAGAATAGAAAATAGGGAGGATATAAAATCATTAATGTAAAACAAAATCAGAAGTGCCCTTTCAGGAACCTAAAAAACATTTCTCATTGGCACAAACTATCCAGTGATAAAGTAAGTAATTAATATTTAGGCAAAAATAAAAACTTGATGTTTTAATTAATCTGCATAGTGTTAGTAAAGTTAAATATGTAAATTCATTAAGCATTCCGAAAAACTGAAAAGAATTTTAGAAGACTCATATCTAATATTGTTTTTGTATATCCCTTGACATTCACAAACCTCAGATTTGGAATGAGTGCCATTGAATGAAAATAAAATCAGATCACCAGACAAAAAATATTCAGGAAAATTTCCTCTTCTATCTATAATCTGTTAAATTATCTCTGTTAGGAAAATATAGGATCCCAAGGAAACATTTTAAAATAAAATTATAAAATCTTGTTCTTGACTCTTAGCCAATAGCAGGCATATTATAAGATGAAGTTTCTTTCCTATAACCTCCAAATCTATGTACTTTTCTAGTGTGTGTTCAAATATTAGCTTAATCATATACAAACGTTTTGACCTTGGGTAAATTTCTTAATCTGTGCTTCAATTCCACATCTGGAAAATGGGGCTGATTTAACTAGTACCTAATTCATAGGGCTATTACAAGAATTAAATACAATAATCCATGTAAATCACTTATCACTGTACCTAATATAGATAAGTCATTACTATTACTACTATCATCTCTGCCAAACTATTTTTTTCCAAAAATGAAACATTAAAATTATAGTTACAAATCTGTGAGCATCCCTCTAATATGTGGATGCTAACACACAATAGAAGTTCATTGGATTAGACAAAGGGGAAAGGAGGGGGGATGGGAATAGGAAAGACTGTAGAATGAATCAAACATAACTTTCCTATGTTCATATATGAATACATAACCAGTGAAACTCCATATCATATACAACCAAGAATGAGATCCTAATTAGAATAAGTTATATTCCATGTATGTATAATATGTCAAAATACTCTTACGTATATCTAAAAAGAACAATTTTTAAAAAAAGAAGTCATCTGTGATCATGAGGGGTATTACAGACACAAGGACATCACTTTTGAGTAATTCATTTGGAAGTCTTTTGACTTCCATGAGCTACTCAGTTATTTCAGGGATGAATAAATTAATCTACTGGGAAAGTACCTGCCTAGCTGCTAAAATCATACAAAGGAATGGAATAGGTGGCTAACTGTTCAATACCTAAATTTTCTATCTATTCCCTTGTTTTCTGCCTCAAGATTCATGACCTAACTTCATCTCTACCTAGTATCTATAAGCTCCTCAAAAATTTAAAGATAGCCATTACTTTCTTATGAGTCTTCTCAAGTTAGACACACATATCTCCTTCAACTATCTACAGACCATTTTTTAAACTAATTCATTCACTAAAGAAATACCTATTGAATGCCTTTACTGTAGTGGTTGATTTTATTTTTCAGCTTGGCTGGGACATAGTACCCAGACAAAATCATTCTAGATGTTTTTGTGATTGCATTTTTAAGATTAAGTCAATATTTAAATTAGTAGACTTTACAATAAGGCAGATTACCCTCCATAATGTAAGTGGGCCTCATCCAATCAGATGAAGGTCTTACCAAACTGACTTTCCCAAAAGAAGAAGGAATTCTGCCAGCAGACTAGCTATAGACTTGAACTATAGCTCTTGGCCCCAAGTCCCCAGCCCGGCAGTATACCCTGCAAATTTTGAACTTGCCAAGTTCCTATAGTTCAGGTGAACCAATTCCTTAAAAAAAATTTCTTTGTATCAACACAGAGATGCACATCCTGTTGGTTCTATTGTTCTGAAGAACCTTGAGTAAATACATCCAGGACCCAGCCTAAATTCATTTAATTATGTTCACATAACTCTTAAAATTGTTCCTGAACCACACACACTATTCCAAAGACAATCTGATCAGAATATGAAATAAAAGAAACTGAGACTTTTGTCACCTAATTCTAGCTACTTTAATAACTTTAATGCAACCAAAGAGCAACCTAATCTCCATCATTATTTATATTGAGCTTGGCAAGATAAAAGCTCAAACTTTCCCAAAAATTACCATGCTACATATTACCAGTTCTATATTTGCATCATTGCTTTGGGGCACATGCACAATATATGTACTATTTGTTCCTGCTTCATATTGTCCTTTGAAATTTAGTTTCTTATTGAACGTTGTCCAGATCTTTTAGAATACTATTCTCTCATTCAATATATTTTAAATAATCTGAACTTCATATTAATGAAATAATAGTCTTTATCAAACTTAAAAAGGCATAACTATGATAAAGAGAAATCTCTAACATCTCAAAGTTAAACAAAATCTTAACTCGAACAGTAGTGATATAAATATACTCCCACTGAAGTTCTCAGCAAATATTTGACACATAAGGAAGGCAGGATATATGCTGCTCCAGATATCCTGATATCAAGTGCTGGTTCAAAATTTATAAGTTTTATAACAGGACAAATTTCTTATTCCTCAAAACAGCTTAATTTCCTTTTCAGTAAAATGGGGGGGGGGGGAATCACAGGATTGGTGTGAGGATTAAAATACACATAAAGCACTTGACACAATGCTTAGTACATAGAAGTATTTTATGTGCTTATACTTTAAAACATGCAATAAGAACTCATCACGTTCTCTTGAGTCAGTCTATAGCTAAAACACGTGGCTTCTACTGACCTTGGGGTAAGACTAAGCACAACATGAGAGAAAAAGAGGAATAAAGATAGAAAGAAAAGGAAAAAATGGAGGAAAGGGTGAATGACTTGAAGTTACTGCACGAAAATGATACGTAAATTATTATTTTAATGCATGAATGAATATGTCAAAATGAATCCCCTTATTATAAATAACTATAGTGCATTAGTAAAAACATTTTTTAAAGAGATCACTATTAAAGTTGAAAATTCTTTTGAAGATTTCAAATAGTTTAGAAAGATACTTTGATTCAGTTTCTTGGTAAACTCTAATTTCTAGTCAAAAAGGAATCAATGTAGTGATGCTTAGGATTTGGTTAAACATTTAAATTGCATTTCAAAATGCTGAATTTGGCAAAATCTACAATAAATTTTGCCAAGTCCTTAACATTTTAACTTGCATGTATTCAAGGGAAAGCCAGCTTGTAGATCTGAATCATTTAGATTTGAAACTCATTAAAATGTATAAAGTACTTTATCCAGGCACAAAAACTCTGCCCCAAATCACTTAGAGTTTAACACAGAAAAAAAAAAAGTATTACATAAACCAAAGCTCTGTACACTAAGTTGCTGAGACTCAAAAGAAGAGATTAACTCAGGCCTCATGAAAGAAAGAAATTTTGAAGAGGTAATTAAAGAAGTGAAATAGCACTGAATATACAGGAAATGAAAAGCCATGCCCAGTATGCAGACAGAAGTGATATTACATAATAGCTGATAAGGACAATATGCAAAATCTGTGATTGGATTTGATTTAAAGATATTTTTCTAAAATGTCTGAAAGAACAACTGGATTTTCAGGAGCATCCATAAACAATCATCAGGATATATTCATTCGATGAATGTTTATTGCATATCTCCAAATGAAAGGTTATCTAATAAGTACTGAAACACAATGCTAAATAAGACAGATGTGTCCTTCCCCTATGGAAGTTTAGAGTCTTTGGGGAAGACAGATTTAAAAAAAAAAGTGAAGACAAAATAATTACAAATGCCAATAAGAGCTGGGAAGGATTAAGATATAGGGAGTAGTCTTATTATTCTGGATTTTAATTGCAATGTTGGGGCAATTAATAAAAAAGAATCAAGACAATTTTAAACTCTTAGGGACCTTCAAGTTCATCACATCCAGTTTTTCCAAGAGGAAATCTATAGCACTGATAAGTAAAGTGCTTTGATCAAGATGAGGAGTAAAGAGAAGCAAAGCCAGCCCTTTATACAAGTTTCCTAATTCTATATTGAACATTAATTCCCTCCTTTAATTATCTCTTCAAAATTTCTTTCTTTCATGAGGCCTGAGTTAATCTCATCTTCTGAGTCTCAGCAACTAAGTGTACAAAGCTGTGGATTACATAGTACTTTTTTTCCCCTGAATTAAAATGTAAATGATTTGAGGCAGAGTTTTTGTGCACTTTTACTGAATGTTATGGTTTAAATATGAGTAGTCCCCCAAAACTGTGATAACCAATGAAACAAAGTTTAGAGGTATTAGAATAAGGTATACTCCATGTTTGTATAAATGTGTCAAAATATACTCTACTATCATGTGTAACCTAAAAAGAACAAATTTAAAAATTAAGCTAAAAAAAGAAAGTTTAGAGATGAAATAATGGAACTGTGAGAGCCTTAACCTAAACCGTGTATTAATACAGCTGAATGGATTTACTGGGTGATAACCATAGGCAGGCAGGCTGTGGTTGGAGAAGGTAGATCACTGGGGGTGTGACTTCGGGGTACAATATTTTGTCCCTGGATAGCAGAGCTCACTCTCTCTCTGCTTACTGGTTGCCATATCCTGAGCTGCTTTCCTCCATCACACCACTCAGCAATGTCTTGGGCCTGGAGCAATGAAGCCAGCAGTCTATGAACTGAGACCTCTAAAACCCTGAGCACCAAATAAACTTCTCTCAAACTGTTCTTGTCAGGTCTTTTGGTCACAGCAGTCAAAAAAAAAAAAAACTGACTAAAACACTATAATGAGGTCTAGTGCGAAATGCTGCAAAGGAGGCAAAAATTTGAAAACCACTACCTAACTCAATGCTGAATAACCTTGAAAAAAATCACCAAAAGATAAACCACGCAACAGAAAATTGCACAATGTTTTGTAGCACTGAGAAGGGAGACCCAAATTCTGCTTAGGAAGATGGGTTCACTTCTTCAGCTAAATCATATTAAATCAGTAGAGTTTTCTTAGAAATACAAAAGGAAGGGGGCTGGGATTGTGGCTCAGTGGTAGAGTGCTTGCCTAGCAAGTGTGAGCAAGGCCCTGGGTTCGATCCTCAGCACCACATAAAATAAAATAAATAAATAAAATAAAGGTATTGTGACCAACTACAACCAAAAAAAATAAATATTTTTTTTAAAAAAGAAAGAAGAGCATGTCAGAAAGAGGAAAAAGAAAGAACACTGTATATTCAACAAATCTAAGTACAAAAAGTATAAATTTCCTCTATTTCTGAGCTTTATTTTTCCTTTTTTTTTTTTTCAAAATAAAATTTACTATGAAAAGACTCAAACCTCAGCAGTCCCATGACAACCACTCTGGAGGTCACCTTACCATCAAGGCTTTCTCATTCCCTGATATAACTATGCTAACTAAACTCATTTAGCTGCTGCTTTGGGCATTTGACTCCATGCTTCAAAATCATGTGTATATACTGATATATTGGTATCTTACATGGTACGAGGAATTCTGCTTTATAATCACTTCGTCTTCCCCACCCTAGTCTCCCAATATGGTTGAAAAACAGTTTGGGGGTATATTAATATTTGTTACTATGACTAATACTGCTTATTGATTGAAGTATCATGTTTTAGATATGAATTGTCTCCCAAAAAACTCCAATGTTAATGCAGGAATATTCAGAGACAAAATGATTAAGATTATGAGAGCTGTAACCTAATAAGTCTACCTTAGTTTGGACTAACTGGGTGGTAATTGCAGGCAGTGAGGACATGGCTGGAGAAGATAGGTCACTGGGGCACTCCCTAGGATTTGTATCTTGTCCCCCTGACTCTTTATATACATACATACATACACACACACACACACACACACACACACACACACTCTCTCTCTCTCTCTCTCTCTCTCTCTCTCTCTCTCTCTCTCTGCTTTTGAGCCAAATATAAGTAGAGAAGCACTCCTCCATCATGTTCTACCACCGTGATGTTCTGCTTCACCTTGGGCCCAGAGAAATAGAGTTGGCTGACCATGGACCAACCTCTGGAACCATGAGACAAAAATAAACTTTTCCTCCTCTGAGTTGTTCTTGTCAGGTAATTTGGTCACAGCAATGAAAACCTGAGTATCACAGGGAGTATATCCATAATTGTTGTTAGGACAAAATAAATAGAGCTTCCTGATTTAAGTATTATATACAACTATATTTCCTTTCTGTAATATTTTTAATTTCTTCTAATGTTTATTTGCTTATACTTCATTCATTTTACACTTTTCTTTTTTAATTTTAATTGATTTTATTTTTAAAATACATGACAGCAGAATACATTACAATTCTTATTCCACATATAGAGCACAATTTTTCATATCTCTGTTTGTATATAAAGTATGGTCACAACAATTCATGTCTTCATACATGTACTTTGGATAATGATGTCCATCACATTCCACTATCATTGCTAACCCCCTGCCCCCTCTCTTCCCTTCCCACCCCTTTGCCCTATCTAGAGTTCGCCTTTTCCTCCCATGCTACACCCACCCCGCATACCCCACTATAAGTCAGTCACCTTATACCAGAGAAAACATTCAGCATTTGGTTATTTTGGAATTGCCTAACTTCACTTAGCATTATCTTCTCCAACTCCATCCAGGGCATTATGCATGCAAGGCAAGCACTCTACCAACTGAGCTATATCCCAGGCAAAATACACTTTTTCTTAAAATCAGACCTATCAGATCATTTATTTTTCCCCCTTAGACTATGCTCCCTAGAAACTTCTGTTTCTTCTCCAATCTGCCCTGGTCCCTTAAGTTTCTCCAGGAATTCCTTTTGCTCCTCATCTGTGTTAGAGCCCATGCTTCCCAGATCCTATTTGTTGTTTTAACATCTTTGCTTTGGTAGACCCTACCTTCCACTAGCTTCCTATGAAAGGTACACGAGAGGTAAATATTTAAAATTTTGCCTATCTCTTGTCAGTTACACTTGACTGATATTTTGACAATGTAAAAAAATTCATGCTTGAAAATTACTTTCCTTCAGATTATTCAATCATTGTTCTATCATCTTCTAGTTTCTAATGCTACTTTGATGAAATGTGATCACACTTTTACTCAAAAACTTTATGTGTGATTTATTTTCTTTTTGTTCTCTGGAAGTATGAGTTAGAATTATGTTTAGTTTTAGGTAAAAGAAAATCCAACCTGATGTGGAAAAAAAGGTACACTCATATACTGCTGGTGGAACTGCAAATTTGTGCAACCAATATGGAAAGCAGTATGGAGATTTCTTGAAAAATTGAAAATGGAACCACCATTTGACCTAGCTATCCCTCTCTTCAGTCTATACCCAAAGGGCCTAAAAAAAAGCATACTACAGGGACACAGCCACATCAATGTGTATAGCAGCACAATTCACAAACGTAGAACCAACCTAGATGCCCTTCAATAGATTAATGGATAAAAAAATATGGCATATATACACAATGGAATATTACTTGGCAATAAGAGAGAATAAAATCATGATATTTGCAGGTAAATGGATGGAGTTAGAGAAGACAATGCTAAGTGAAGTTAGCCAATCCCAAAAAACCAAATGTCGAATGTTTTCGCTGATATAAGGAGGCTGATTCATAGTGGGATAGGGAGGGGGAGCATGGGAGGAATAGGCAAACTCTAGATAAAGCAGAAGGATTGGAGGGCAAGGGAGGGGGAGCATGGGAGGAACAGGCGAACTCTAGATAGGGCAGAGGGGTTGGAGGGGAAGAGAGCGGGTATGGGTTAGAAATGATGGTGGAATGTGATGGACATTATTATCTAAAGTATATGTATAAAGACATGAATTGATATGAATATACTTTGTATACAACCAGAGACATGAAAAATTGTACTCTATATGTGGAATAAGAATTGTAATGCATTTCACTGTTGTATATAAATTTTAAAAAAAGAAAATCCAACTTGAAGTAGCTTAGCCACCCCTAATGTAACAAGAAATCCAGAGATGGGTAGTTGCATTGGTTTTGCAATTCAGCATATCAGAGCTGAGACTTCTCATGTCAAAAAATGACTACTGTAACTGTAGACATCTTACTAACATTCTACACAAAAAAAAATATTAGGCTTCCAATCACTCCTGCAAGGTAGGCGGGCCTGCGACCCACCGGCAGAAGAGGAGCAGCGGCCTGCTGAGAGGCGGAGCCGCCCCCTCCCCCTGCGCCGGCAAAGTAGAGGGAACTGTGACCACGCACAGAGCAGGACAAGCGGCCTGCTGAGGGGCAGAGCCGCCCCACACCCCCCGCGCCTGCCAGGTAGGGGAACTGTGACCACCGACAGAAAAGGCCCAGTGGCCCGCGGCGGGACAGAGCTTCCAATCACTCCTGCAAGGTAGGCGGGCCTGCGACCCACCGGCAGAAGAGGAGCAGCGGCCTGCTGAGAGGCAGAGCTGCCCCTCCCCCTGCGCCGGCAAGGTAGAGGGAACTTTGACCACGCACAGAGCAGGCCCAGCGGCCTGCTGAGGGGCAGAGCCGCCCCCCACCCCCAGCGTCTGCCAGGTAGGTGGAACGGTGACCACCTACAGAAAAGGCTCAGTGGCCCGCGGCGGGACAGAGCTTCCAATCACTCCTGCAAGGTAGGCGGGCCTGCGACCCACCAGCAGAAGAGGAGCAGCGGCCTGCTGAGAGGCTGAGCCGCCCCCTCCCCCTGCACCGGCATAGTAGAGGGAACTGTGACCAAACACAGAGCAGGCCCAGCGGCCTGCTGAGGGGCAGAGCCGCCCCCACCCCCCGCGCCTGCCAGGTAGGGGAACGGTGACCACCGACAGAAAAGGCCCAGTGGCCCGCGGCGGGACAGAGCTTCCAATCACTCCTGCAAGGTAGGCGGGCCTGTGACCCACCGGCAGAAGAGGAGCAGCGGCCTGCTGAGAGGCTGAGCCGCCCCCTCCCCCTGCGCCGGCAAAGTAGAGGGAACTGTGACCACGCACAGAGCAGGCCCAGTGGCCTGCTGAGGGGCAGAGCCGCCCCACACCCCCCGCGCCTGCCAGGAAGGGGAACTGTGACCACCGACAGAAAAGGCCCAGTGGCCCGCGGCGGGACAGAGCTTCCAATCACTCCTGCAAGGAAGGCGGGCCTGCGACCCACAGGCAGAAGAGGAGCAGCGGCCTGCTGAGAGGCAGAGCCGCCCCCTCCCCCTGCGCCGGGAAGGTAGAGGGAACTGTGACCACGCACAGAGCAGGCCCAGCGGCCTGCTGAGGGGCAGAGCCGCCCCCCACCCCCCGCGCCTGCCAGGTAGGCGGAACTGTGACCACCGACAGAAAAGGCCCAGTGGCCCGCGGAGGGGCAGAGCTTCCAATCACTCCTGCAAGGTAGGCGGGCCTGCGACCCACCGGCAGAAGAGGAGCAGCGGCCTGCTGAGAGGCAGAGCCACCCCCTCCCCACCACGCCTGCAAGGTAGACAGAACTGTGACCACCATCAGAACAGGTCAGACCTGCAACCGAGAGACAGAACAGGCCCAGTGGCCTGAGGAAGGGTAGAGCCGTCGCCCCCCCCCACGCCTGCAAAGTAGGCGGACCTGCGACCCACTGGCAGTACAGCCCCAGAGGCCTGCAGAGGGGCAGTGCCGCTGCCTGCACCTGCAAAGTAGGCAGAACTGCGACCACCGACAGAACAAGCCTAGCAGCCCGCAGAGGGACAGAGCCACCGCCCGCGCCTGCAAGGTCGGCGGACCTGCTACCGACCGGCAGAGCAGGCCCAGCGGCCTGCCGGCGTGGTAGGCACATTGCCCCAATTGGAGGAGGGGCAAAGCCGCCGCCCGCGCCTGCGAGGAAGACTTTGCAAATATACAAGACCAATATAAACATATAGGGGGAAAATTCAATAGCACAACAGTTTCACCAAGTAGAAAGGAACGCGAACAGTATGAAGAGACAAGGAAAGAAAGGACCACAAGCATTGCAGGTCAACTCAACTTTAGAAGAGGTAATAGCTGCAGCAGATGGAATGTCAGATAAAGAATTCAGGATATACATGCTTCAGATGATCTGGAGTCTCAAGGAAGACATCGGACAGCAAAATCAGACAATGAAAGATCACTTCAACAATGAATTACATAAACAAATCCAAGAGGCAAAAGATCAACTATACAGGGAAATAGAGGTTATAAAAAACAAACAAACAGAAATCCTAGAAATGCAGGAAGCAATAAGCCAACTTAAAAACTCAATTGAGAATACTACCAGCAGAGTAGAACACTTAGAAGATAGAACATCAGACAAGGAAGATAAAGTATTTCAACTTGAAAAGAACATAGACAGCTCAGCAGGACTGTTAAGAAACCATGAGCAGAACATCCAAGAAATATGGGATAACATCAAGAGACCAAATTTAAGAGTCATTGGGATACAGGAAGGGACAGAGTTTCAAACCAAAGGAATGAGCAATCTATTCAATGAAATAATACGAGAAAACTTCCCAGACTTGAAGAATGAGACAGAACCCCAAATCCTAGAAGCCTACAGGACGCCGAATGTGCAAAATCATAAGAGACCCACACCTAGACACATTATAATGAAGATGCCCAACATACAGAATAAGGAGAGAATTTTCAAAGCTACAAGAGAAAGGAAGCAGATCACATTTAGGGGTAAGCCAATCAGGATAACAGCTGATCTTTCAACACAGACTCTGAAAGCTAGAAGATCCTGGAATAACATATTTCAAACACTGAAAGAAAATGGGTTCCAACCAAGAATTGTGTTTCCAGCGAAATTAAGCTTCAGGATGGAAGATGAAATTAAAACCTTCCACGATAAACAAAAGTTAAAAGAATTTGCAGCTAGAAAACCATCTCTTCAAAACATCCTTGGCAAAACATTACAGGAAGAGGAAATGGAAAATAACAATGAAAACCAACAGTGGGAGGTAGGACACTAAAAGGGGGGGAAATAATCAAAGTGGAAAACAAACCATGTTTAGTAACATAAATAAACAAATATGGCTGGAAGAACAACCCATATCTCAATAATAACCCTAAATGTTAATGGCTTAAACTCACCAATCAAGAGACACAGGCTAGTAGAATGGATCACAAAACAAGACCCAACAATATGCTGCCTACAGGAGATGCATTTGATAGGAAAAGACATACATAGGCTGAAGGTGAAAGGTTGGGAAAAATCATATCACTCATATGGACTTCGGAAACAAGCAGGAGTATCCATACTCATATCAAATAAAATAGATTTCAAGCCAAAGTTAATCAAAAGGGATAAAGAGGGACACTACATACTGCTCAAGGGAACCATATACCAACAAGACATAACAATCATAAATATATATGCCCCAAACAATGGTGCAGCTATGTTCATCAAACAAACTCTTCTCAAGTTCAAGAGTCTAATAGACCACCATACAATAATAATGGGAGACTTCAACACACCTCTACCACCACTGGACAGATCTTCCAAACAAAAGTTGAATAAGGAAACTATAGAACGCAATAACACAATTAATAACCTAGACTTAATTGACATATATAGAATATACCACCCAACATCAAGCAGTTACACTTTTTTCTCAGCAGCACATGGATCCTTCTCAAAAATAGATCATATATTATGTCACAGGGAAACTCTTAGACAATATAAAGGAGTAGAGATAATACCATGCATCCTATCTGATCATAATGGAATGAAACTGAAAATCAACGATAAAAGAAGGAAGGAAAAAGCATACATCACTTGGAGAATGAACAATAGGTTACTGAATGATCAATGGGTTATAGAAGACATCAAGGAGGAAATTAAAAAATTCTTAGAGATTAATGAAAACACAGACACAACATATCGGAATCTATGGGACACATTGAAAGCAGTTCTAAGAGGAAAATTCATTGCTTGGAGTTCATTCCTTAAAAAAAGAAAAAACCAACAAATAAATGATCTCATACTTCATCTCAAAATCCTAGAAAAAGAAGAGCAAAACAACAGCAAAAGAAGTAGAAGGCAAGAAATAATTAAAATCAGAGCTGAAATTAATGAAATCGAAACAAAAGAAACAATTGAAAAAATTGACAAAACTAAAAGTTGGTTCTTTGAAAAAATAAACAAAATTGACAGACCCTTAGACATGCTAGCGAAGAGAAGAAGAGAGAGAACTCAAATCACTAACATACGGGATGAAAGAGGCAATATCACAACAGACACTTCAGAAATACAGAAGATAATCAAAAATTATTTTGAATCCTTATACTCCAATAAATTAGAAGATAGTGAAGGCATAGATAAATTTCTTAAGTCATATGATCTGCCCAGATTGAGTCAGGAGGATATAGACAACCTAAACAGACCAATATCAATTGAGGAAATAGAAGAAACCATCAAAAGACTACCAACTAAGAAAAGCCCAGGACCGGATGGGTATACAGCAGAGTTTTACAAAACCTTTAAAGAGGAACTAATACCAATACTTTTCAAGCTACTTCGGGAAATAGAAAAAGAGGGAGAACTTCCAAATTCATTCTACGAGGCCAACATCACCCTGATACCTAAACCAGACAAAGACACTTCAAAGAAAGAAAACTACAGACCAATATCTCTAATGAACCTAGATGCAAAAATCCTCAATAAAATTCTGGCCACTCGGATACAAAAACATATCAAAAAAATTGTGCACCATGATCAAGTAGGATTCATCCCTGGGATGCAAGGATGGTTCAATATACGGAAATCAATAAATGTTATTCACCACATCAATAGACTTAAAAATAAGAACCATATGATCATCTCGATAGATGCGGAAAAAGCATTCGACAAAGTACAGCATCCCTTTATGTTCAAAACTCTAGAAAAACTAGGGATAACAGGAACATACCTCAATATTGTAAAAGCAATCTATGCTAAGCCTCAGGCTAGCATCATTCTGAATGGAGAAAAATTGAAGGCATTCCCTCTAAAATCTGGAACAAGACAAGGATGCCCTCTCTCACCATTTCTGTTCAACATAGTTCTCGAAACACTGGCCAGAGCAATTAGACAGACGAAAGAAATTAAAGGCATCAAAATAGGAAAAGAAGAACTTAAATTATCACTATTTGCAGATGACATGATTCTATACCTAGCAGACCCAAAAGGGTCTACAAAGAAACTATTAGAGCTAATAAATGAATTCAGCAAAGTGGCAGGATATAAAATCAACACGCATAAATCAAAGGCATTCCTGTATATCAGCGACAAATCCTCTGAAATGGAAATGAGGACAACCACTCCATTCACAATATCTTCAAAAAAAGTAAAATACTTGGGAATCAACCTAACAAAAGAGGTGAAAGACTTATACAATGAAAACTACAGAACCCTAAAGAGAGAAATAGAAGAAGATCTTAGAAGATGGGAAAATATACCCTGTTCATGGATAGGCAGAACTAACATCATCAAAATGGCGATATTACCAAAAGTTCTCTATAGGTTTAATGCAATGCCAATCAAAATCCCAATGGCATTTCTTGTAGAAATAGAGAAAGCAATCATGAAATTCATATGGAAAAATAAAAGACCCAGAATAGCAAAAACAATGCTAAGCAGGAAGTGTGAATCAGGCGGTATAGCGATACCAGACTTCAAACTATACTACAGAGCAATAGTAACAAAAACAGCATGGTACTGGTACCAAAACAGGCGGGTGGACCAATGGTACAGAATAGAGGACACAGAAACCAATCCACAAAACTACAACTATCTTATATTTGATAAAGGGTCTAAAAGCATGCAATGGAGGAAGGATAGCATCTTCAACAAATGGTGCTGGGAAAACTGGAAATCCATATGCAACAAAATGAAACTGAATCCCTTTCTCTCGCCATGCACAAAAGTGAATTCAAAATGGATCAAGGAGCTTGATATCAAATCAGAGACACGGCGTCTGATAGAAGAAAAAGTTGGCTACCATCTACATACTGTGGGGTCGGGCTCCAAATTCCTCAATAGGACACCCATAGCACAAAAGTTAATAACTAGAATCAACAAATGGGACTTACTCAAACTATAAAGTTTTTTCTCAGAAAAAGAAACAATAAGAGAGGTAAATAGAGAGCCTACATCCTGGGAACAAATCTTTACTCCTCACACTTCAGATAGAGCCCTAATATCCAGAGTATACAAAGAACTCAAAAAATTAGACAATAAGATAACAAATAACCCAATCAACAAATGGGCCAAGGACCTGAACAGACACTTCTCAGAGGAGGACATACAATCAATCAACAAGTACATGAAAGAATGCTCACCATCTCTAGCAGTCAGAGAAATGCAAATCAAAACCACCCTAAGATACCATCTCACTCCAGTTAGATTGGCAGCCATTATGAAGTCAAACAACAACAAGTGCTGGCGAGGATGTGGGGAAAAGGGTACACTTGTACATTGCTGGTGGGACTGCAAATTGGTGCAGCCAATTTGGAAAGCAGTATGGAGATTTCTTGGAAAGCTGGGAATGGAGCCACCATTTGACCCAGCTATTCCCCTTCTCGGTCTATTCCCTAAAGACCTAAAAAGAGCATGCTACAGGGACACTGCGACATCGATGTTCATAGCAGCACAATTCACAATAGCTAGACTGTGGAAACAACCTAGATGCCCTTCAATGGATGAATGGATAAAAAAAATGTGGCATTTATACACAATGGAGTATTACTCTGCATTAAAAAATGACAAAATCATAGAATTTACAGGGAAATGGATGGCATTAGAGCAGATTATGCTAAGTGAAGCTAGCCAATCCCTAAAAAACAAATGCCAAATGTCTTCTTTGATATAAGGAGAGTAACTAAGAACAGAGTAGGGTCGAAGAGCATGAGAAGAAGATTAACATTAAACAGGGATGAGAGGTGGGAGGGAAAGGGAGAGAGAAGGGAAAATGCATGGAAATGGAAGGAGACCCTCAGAGTTACACAAAAGTACATACAAGAGGAAGTGAGGGGAAGGGGAAAAATAATACAAGGGGGACAAACGAATGTCAGTAGAGGGGGCAGAGAGAGAAGAGGGGAGGGGAGGGGAGGGGAGGGGGGATAGTAGAGGATAGGAAAGGCAGCAGAATACAACAGACACTAGTATGGCAATATGTAAATCAATGGATGTGTAACTGATGTGATTCTGCAATCTGTATATGGGGTAAAAATGGGAGCTCATAACCCACTTGAATCAAATTGTGAAATATGATATATCAAGAACTATGTAATGTTTTGAACAGCCAACAATAAAAAATTAAAAAAAAATGTATTAAATTTTCTCTGTAGTTCTTTTTTTAAGTGAAGTAGACTTCACTTAATATTTTATAAACCAACATTGTAACACATTCAGCCCTATCTACCTACAAGGGAAGTTGAGAAAAGTAACTTTTTACATGTATAGGCTCTAAAAGAGAAGTCAGGGTAAAAGGAGATTAGGATAGGTTAAAAGAGCCAAATTAGAGTATGAAATTATATTACAATGTATCTTGTTGATCCCTTGATGTTTCATTGTAATATAATGAAATTAAAAATTACAATTTCATTACATGAGAAGGTACCTTAATGATTTCTTGTCCTGAGTACTCTGAATCCTTCAAAGTTTTAAACACATGTTTACAGTTCTGGCAATTTTTCTAATTTATTTGATAATTTCCTTGATTTTATTTTCTCTATTCTTTCTCCCTTGGGAGCTCTTTAAATCAGAGATTGGACTTCTAATATGGATAATCTTTTTTTAAAATTTTTATTCTTTCTAGTGTTGAGGATCTAATCAGGACTATAGCCATGCTAAGTAAGCACTCTACCACTGAGTTATACACCCAGCCTGCTGATCATTTATGTTAATTCCTCCTATTTTCAATCTCATTTAGCTCTATTTTCTGGGAGATTCCCTCATTTGCTTTTTTTTTTTTTTTTAATTTTTTAATATTTATTTTTTAGTTTTTTTCCGGCGGACACAACATCTTTGTTTGTATGTGGTGCTGAGGATCGAACCCGGGCCGCACGCATGCCAGGCGAGCACGCTACCACTTGAGCCACATCCCCAGCCCCCTCATTTGCTTTTAACCCTCTATTTTAGTCAGCTTGTCTGCCGCTGTGACCAAAAAAATTGAGAACAACTTAGAGGAAGAAAAGTTTATTTTTCATTCATGATTTCAGAGGTTCAGCCCATGGCTGGCT
This sequence comes from Marmota flaviventris, assembly GCF_047511675.1. Classification (NCBI taxonomy): domain Eukaryota; kingdom Metazoa; phylum Chordata; class Mammalia; order Rodentia; family Sciuridae; genus Marmota; species Marmota flaviventris. The sequence continues at coordinate 21,069,881 of NC_092500.1, read as the reverse complement.
GACTCCATAGCTCTAGGCCCGAGGTGAGGCTTAGGGAATGGCAGCAAAAGCAGCTCAGGACATGGCCACCAGGAAGCAGAGAGAGAGAGAACTCAACTCACCAGTAACAAAATGTAAAACCTGAAAGCATTCCCCCAGTGATCTCCTTCCTGTAGCCACACCCTACCTGCATACCGTTATCACTCAGTTAATCATATCAGTGAACTAATCAACTGATTAGGTTATACCTCTCATAATCTAATCATTTTACCTCATTCTTGCACTTTTGTATATAATCTCATATCTTAAATATTTTTTTAAAAATGCATGATATTTTTTATGTTTTGTGTTCTTTACCTATTATGGAAATGAATATTGCATGTATACAATCATTCTGTAATTAAATATTTTATTAGGGTGCTTTCTTTCTCATTCTTCCTTTTTCACAGCAATACATTCTCATTTTATGGATATAAAATCAATTTATCTTTCTGAGGGCATTGCTTATATTTTCTTGAAGGTCTTCTTTTTTTCCTAACAGTCTCTCTTTCTTCTGAGCTACTTTTTTTTTAAAGATTTCTTTGTTGACTTCAGTCTTTCTTATGTTGGAGGCTTTTCTTAACTGAACAGTGGTAACTGGTTCTGTGTTCGTGTGTAAGAATGAAGTACTAAAAAAGGTGACAGGATGATTTGTGCCTAAAGGCAAAGCTTAATGAGTGGTAAACTTCACTGTACAACAATCAGGAAGCTAGCTGTTTTTTAATCAGGGAAAACCCTTATGTCATAGGTACAGCAATTTTCTCTAGACTGTGTAATGTCTTCAGAGAAGGATCCTCCAAATTCCTATCTGAGGAAGTGTGAAAACATAAAGATGGCTGGGAGACTTGTTGCTAATATCATAGAACTACACATCAGAAGAAAACTAGAAGTCACACTAATATGGAGACTCATTCCCATACTACCCTTTGCAGTCTCTCAGGTTCAGTTCTTCAAAGTATGCCTTCATATAATGCAGAGATAGAAAAGTGGCAGTTGTTAGTACCAGAAAAAGAGTGAGGACCAGGAAATATAATTAATTTTAAACAACAATTCTGTTTGCATCTCACTCACCTCACCTCTCCCTAACAATCTCACCCCATTCTTCTTCACCCACCTTCTGGTCCCTCTGATTCCTAAGCCTTTCTCAGAATCTGTTGGATGAATTAGTTTGCTTATGAATGGTAGGTCCCTTTCCAGATGGTTAGATTTCACATTCTCACTACTGAGTTATCCACAATTTTTCCATCCACTTTCCTTCCTCCTATACTATACTAGAGATATCTTCTAGTTTTACTTAAAATGGAATGTATATATCTGTTGGGTTTTTGTTTATTGTTTTTAAGTGATTTCTAGTAAGTGACAGAAGTACTCTTTTTACCATTTTAAGTCTCTAATTTTGAAAATAAAACTTTAAAAATTCACAGTTTATGAACAAAATATGTTTCCCTGCCAAAAATCTACCCACTAATAACAGTATTAGTGCTCACACACCACCAGTTTACAATAGTTATTACATTTTTATCATCCACATTCTAGTAAGATGCAGTAGTATCTAAAGACCTGAGCTCTGAGGTGAGACTGCCTAGGTATAAATCTTCTCTCTGGCATTTTACTAGCCATGTAGTCTGAGTTCTTTTGTATCAATATCTTAGAAAATACAGAGGGGAAGTAATAACAAAGTGAATACAGTACCTGCATACAAATAACCAATAAATACTAATTACTATTATTCACTCCAAAAGATCCAATTTCCAAAGTAGTTAGAATGACAGGTACAATTATACATGATTTGTATGTATTAACTTATTAAATTTTGAAAACATTATGTCAATTTTGTAAAAACTGATGCAAGAATAGGTTACATAACTTGCTGAGCTCATAAAGACAAAAGTAGATAAAGGGAATTTAATTCCAAGGAATCTGAAACCACAGACTCTCATCTTAATCATTGATACTATACAACCCAAGAATAGTATCATTCAAATCTGAGGTTCCACAGTTTTCTTTGGCTCTCTTGTGGAATACCATTTAAGCTATATTTAGTGCCAAAGAAACATCCCAAGATGACACTTCAAATTTTGAATCAAACTGTTTCCCCAGTTAACAGCCTCCTATGTAGAATGATTGTACACATGCAATATTCATTTCCATTATACATAAAGAACATAAAACATAAAAATATCATGCAGTTTTTAAGACTATTGCTCATAAATCATTTACGATGATTACACTCTTTATCAAATGGATGTGTTTTCTAAGTCTGTCTTCTTTGTGTGGAATGAAAAATTTGTAAAAATAAAAACTTAACTTCCTCTCTTAAAAGTCCCATCAAATTCTTAATTAGTGATGCAATTGGTCAAGACAAGTGAAAGTTAAAAGGCACAAATATGTGATTTGGTGATTGTTTTTCCGCCTAAAACTATTAGTCTTGCCAGGCATGGTGGCGCACACCTGTAATTCCAGTAACGCAGGAGGCTGAGGCAAGAGGATCACAAGTGCAAGGCCAACCTCAGCAATTTAATGAGGCCCTCAGCAACTTACCAAGACCCTGTCTCAAAATAAAATATTTTTTTTTAAAGGGATAGGGATGTGGTTCAGTGGTTAAATCCCTGGTACCCCCCCAAAAATTAATAATATATATTCTTTAGGTTTTAGGGAAAAGAAAGAAGGAATGGGAGGAAGGAAGGGAGGAAGAAAGAGAGGAAGAGAGGAAGAAGGGAAGGAAGAAAGGAGGGAAGGAGGGAAGGAGGGAAGGAAGGAAGGAAGGAAGGAAGGAAGGGCTCAAAAGAGTAAACAGCAGCAGGTGGACTGGAATTCAAAATACCAGCAGTAAGATTTCATTTTTTCATTTGGTGTCCCCAAGTCTGTACTTAAGATACACCAAGGGCTGGGGATGTGGCTCAAGCGGTACCGCGCTCGCCTGGCATGCGCACGGACCTGGGTTCGATCCTCAGCACCACGTACAAATAAAGATGTTGTGTCCACTGAAAACTAAAAAATAAATACTAAAAAACTCTCTCTCTCTCTCTCTTTCTCTAAAAAAAAAAAATGCAAAGAAAGATTCAAAGACCTCTTATACTGACTGGCTGAAAGAGTAAGAAAAGGATTCCTAACACTCAGAGTGAGGGGAAATCCCCAATTCTTTTTTTTTTTCTTGTTAATATTATTTTCTATTTTCTTTCTCTCATGCCTCAGTCCCCAGCAATCATGTGGTAGTGGCAGCATCAACAATGGCAGAAGATGGGTAAAATAATCTTCTCAGCAAGGGTACAGTTATAGGATATGTACAGCACAGCAGAATAACTAAAAAGTACTGGGGGTGTGGTAGAGTAAAAGAGTCTTGGGATAGAGACTCATCCTGAGCTTCACATGAATAGATGGATAGGGTCCTTAACACCATAACAAAGAAACACATGAAGCAAAACAAAACAAAAAAAAAGCACTGCAGAGGATATGAAAATGAAACTGACATTGAAACCACAAAGAGAAGGACTGATCAGACCTTGCAACATCAACTCTCTTGGATGATAACCTGCTAACATAAAAATATCAATATTCTCCACAGGATGTAAACAAGACCCACAATCTTACTCAAAATGTTTGGCACATAATATAAAATTACTCAGCATTACAAAGACCCAGGAAATGGGAGAAAATAATTCACAGGTAACAATGCCAAGGTGATACATACGTTAGATATTACCTGACAAGTATATTAAAGGAGCCATTAAAACACTCTTAGGAAAACAAAAACACTCTTGAAATAAATGGGAAGCCAAAGTTTTAACAAAGAAACAGATAATCTAAAGAAAAACCAAAGGAAAAATTTAGAACTGAAAAATTCAAAATTTTTAAACTCACTGAGTACATTCTATAGCACAATACAGATAAAAGAGAAAACTGTCAATAAACTTGTGGATCAATATAAATCATCCAATATGAACATGAAGAGGAAAAAAGATATTCAAATAAACAAACAACTCTCGAAACCTGTGGGACAATATCAAAATGCTTAATATTCGGAGATCCAACATGGCGGCGGGCGCAGAGAGATCAAGTCTCTGACCTCTTCAGCTGCGCGGGCATAGGGAGTCGTAAACCGTCTAAATGCTGTTTGCTCAGGATCACTAGGCAATGCTGAGCTGACATGGATCTGGGGCGAAGAGTCTGGGCCTCTCAGAACACACACCGAGCCCGGATCGGCTGAATTCAAGCTCCCCTTCGCCTGTGTCTCGCAGACAAACTGCTGTGACTCAGCACTAAACGATCCCGCTGAAACAACTGGTCGGCCCTTCTGAACCTGCAGAGGTTAATACCAACCAAACCTTCATAGGCAATGGCCACAGGATTGAGACAGGGCTTGGGAGAGCCAGTCAGGACCCACCCATTGCATCAGTCACCCGGCAAAGGGAACGAACTGTCACCATTTGCATGGGATACCACCATGGCAGAGAACTGATGTCACCAGAATGCGGCAGAGAAGATAACTTCATTGAAACCGGGCGGCAGGCGTGTAAGCAACCTAGCCCTCCCTCTCCACACAGCGGGGAAACCTTAAGGGCCCCTCCCAGCTCTCCCATAAGGGCCCCTCCCAGCTCTCCCGTGAGTGCGACAATCAGACCGAGGGAATCAGGACTGGCACGGGACCTGCGGCGCAGAACCCCCGGCTACCGCTCCCACAAGTGCTGACAACTGAGGTCTCTTGCTCCAGCTACCGGGGGCGTGGCTACCAGAGGGCAAGCAAAATTCGCTGAGGGTTCTCAGCCCCAAGCTCCACAAACTTAGGGTCTGAGGGAATGGCAAACAGGGAGAGTGTGCCCAGTCGTTCAAGAAAATAGGGCTCCCGGGAGCAACAGACCTGGCGTGTAGCCAGTATTGTGGTGAACGTCACCCGTGAGCGGGGCCTGGCTTGAGGAAAAGTGGGGAAGTGACTACACACAAGAGAAGGCCCTAGGCACTCAGGATTGGAGACCCGCCCAGTTGGGAGGAGGAGCTGCTGCACAGTGATTGGTTCCTGCATATTGAGAGGAGAAGCTTGGCCCAGTGGGCACAGCTCCAACTACTGGAAGAGAAGTTAATCAAACTCTAAGACTGCATTTATTAATTTTTTTTATTATATCTGTTCAACATAGTTCTCGAAACACTGGCCAGAGCAATTAGACAGACGAAAGAAATTAAAGGCATAAAAATAGGAAAAGAAGAACTTAAATTATCACTATTTGCAGGTGACATGATTCTGTACCTAGCAGACCCAAAAGGGTCTACAAAGAAACTATTAGAGCTAATAAGTGAATTCAGCAAAGTGGCAGGATATAAAATCAACACGCATAAATCAAAGGCATTCCCTTTATATCAGCAACAAAACTTCTGAAACGGAAATGAGGAAAAACACCCCATTCACAATATCCTCAAAAAAAAATAAAATTCTTGGGAATCAACCTAACAAAAGAGGCAAAACATTTATACAATGAAAACTACAGAACTCTAAAGAGAGAAATAGAAGAAGATCTTAGAAGATGGAAAAATATACCCTGTACATGGATAGGCAGAACTAACATCATCAAAATGGCGATATTACCAAAAGTTCTCTATAGGTTTAATGCAATGCCAATCAAAATCCCAACGGCATTTCTTGTAGAAATAGAGAAAGCAATCATGAAATTCATATGGAAAAATAAAAGACCCAGAATAGCAAAAGCAACTCTAAGCAGGAAGTGTGAATCAGGCGGCATAGCGATACCAGATTTCAAACTATACTACAGAGCAATAGTAACAAAAACAGCATAGTACTGGTACCAAAACAGGCGGGTGGACCAATGGTACAGAATAGAGGACACAGAGACTAATCCACAAAGTTACAACTATCTTATACTTGATAAAGGGGCTAAAAGCATGCAATGGAGGAAGGATAGCATCTTCAACAAATGGTGCTGGGAAAACTGGAAATCCATATGCAACAAAATGAAACTGAATCCCCTTCTCTCGCCATGCACAAAAATTAACTCAAAATGGATCAAAGAGCTTGATATCAAATCAGAGACTCTGCATCTGATAGAAGAAAAAGTTGGCTCCGATCTACATATTGTGGGGTCGGGCTCCAAATTCCTTAATAGGACACCCATAGCACAAGAGTTAATAACAAAAATCAACAAATGGGACTTACTTAAACTAAAAAGTTTTTTCTCAGCAAAAGAAACAATAAGAGAGGTAAATAGGGAGCCTACATCCTGGGAACAAATCTTTACTCCTCACACTTCAGATAGAGCCCTAATATCCAGAGTATACAAAGAACTCAAAAAATTAAACAATAAGAAAACAAATAACCCAATCAACAAATGGGCCAAGGACCTGAACAGACACTTCTCAGAGGAGGACATACAATCAATCAACAAGTACATGAAAAAATGCTCACCATCTCTAGCAGTCAGAGAAATGCAAATCAAAACCACCCTAAGATACCATCTCACTCCAGTAAGATTGTCAGCCATTATGAAGTCCAACAACAACAAGTGCTGGCGAGGATGTGGGGAAAAGGGTACTCTTCTACATTGCTGGTGGGACTGCAAATTGGTGCGGCCAATTTGGAAAGCAGTATGGAGATTCCTGGGAAAGCTGGGAATGGAACCACCATTTGACCCAGCTATTGCCCTTCTCGGACTATTCCCTAAAGACCTTAAAAGAGCGTACTACAGGGATACTGCCACATCGATGTTCATAGCAGCACAATTCACAATAGCTAGACTGTGGAACCAACCCAGATGCCCTTCAATAGATGAATGGATAAAAAAAAATGTGGCATTTATACACAATGGAGTATTACGCAGCACTAAAAAATGACAAAATCATGGAATTTGCAGGGAAATGGATGGCATTAGAGCAGATTATGCTAAGTGAAGCTAGCCAATCCCTAAAAAACAAATGCCAAATGTCTTCTTTGATATAAGGAGAGCAACTAAGAACAGAGCAGGGAGGAAGAGCAGGAGGAAAAGATTAACATTAAACAGAGACATGAGGTGGGAGGGAAAGGGAGAGAAAAGGGAAATTGCATGGAAATGGAAGGAGACCCTCATTGTTATACAAAATTACATATAAGAGATTGTGAGGGGAATGGGAAAAAAAAAAACAAGGAGAGAAATGAATTACAGTAGATGGGGTAGAGAGAGAAGATGGGAGGGGAGGGGGGGTAGTACAGGATAGGAAAGGTAGCAGAATACAACAGTTACTAGTATGGCAATATGTAAAAACGTGGATGTGTAACCGATGTGATTCTGCAATCTGTATTTGGGGTAAAAATGGGAGTTCATAACCCACTTGAATCTAATGTATGAACTATGATATGTCAAGAGCTTTGTAATGTTTTGAACAACCAATTAAAAAAAAGAAAAAAAATTTAACCAAAAAATATAAAATGGTTTTGTGTGCATGACATGTATATGTGTGTGTGTGTGTGTGCATGTATATATTTAAGAGTTCTTGCACAAGAACCAATATTCTCTAAAGACATGAAATCTTGGCCTGAACTTACATTTGGATATCTAAAAACCATAAGAATATGTGAAAAAGTGTAGAATGAAATGCACACAATGGCATACATGTGCATTTTAAAACATATTGAAATATAAAATCATGTGTTTTCCAATAATTTGCTAGTCCACATAAACACAGGGAAGGTGAAATGAAAGGTCACAGGTCAACTGTGTTAGATTGGTTTCCTATAAAGGTAAGAGGAGTGGGAACAAGTAACAATTTCATATTAAATGGGAAGATATCTTGCTCAGACTGGTAATAATTATGTGCCTCAAAATAAAGAGTTGCATCCTCAGGTCAATGCTGGCACATGATATGCTAAGGGGTGGGAGGAGGAGTCTTTAGTTCCTCTCATTTAGAACTCAATTCCTAAGGTTAATGTCTTAATATGGCCCTCTGATGCAAGTACAGGTATCTACCTACAAAAGAAATTTCCTAGGCTTGTTCACTGATATTGGATATTGTACATAAGCATTTCAAAAACACTTATATACTAATATACTTAAAATTATTAATTCAAATTTAGGAAAAAAGTGAAATAAGTAACTAATTTTATGAATAGTTCTGTTTTTCTCTAACTTGACATTGTTGCTGAAAGTTGGGATATACTTAGTACAGTTAAGTGTATGTCTGACAGGTAGTTGGTGTGACTACAAAAAAAATGCTTAATATTCATGTTATCCCATTTCCTGATTCAATCCTTAATAAATAAAAAGAAAAAAGAATGATCAAGTCAGAATTCTTTATCCAATGAAAATAACCTTCTGGAATAAAAATGATATAAAGAGTGCTGTGGTTGGGGCTGGGGATGTGGCTCAAGCGGTAGCGCGCTCGCCTGGCATGCGTGCGGTCCGGGTTCAATCCTCAGCACCACATACAAACAAAGATGTTGTGTCTGCCGAAAAACTAAAAAATAAATATTAATTCTCTCTCTCTCTCTCTCTCTCTCTCTCTCTCTCTCTCTCTCTCTCTCTCTCTTCAAAAAAAAAAGAGTGCTGTGGTTGTGGTAGAGTGCTTGCCTCACATGTGTGTGGCACTGAGTTCAATTCTCAGCACTACATATAAATAAATGAATAAAATAAAGGTCCATCAACAACTAAAAAATAATTTTTTAAATGATATAAAGATACTCTTTGATGAAGAAAACATAAGAAAGTCCACTAACAACAAACTTTTTAAAAAATAACAGCTAAACTGAAATTCTTCAGACAGAAGGAGAGAATACCAAATGATATCAGAAATGAAAGAAGAGCAACTGAAATGGAAAATATATTATTCTAATATACTTAAATTCTAATATCTTTAAATTGTGTTTGATGGGGCAAAAAATACAGCATTATCTCATGCAATTTTCAAAGTATAAACAATCCAAAAAATAGACCCACATAAGAGTAATCAATTGATTTTTGACAAAGGTATAAAGTTCAAGGGAGCTGTGACAATCCTTTCTATAAGAGGTACTACAACAAATGGATATCTAAGCTAAAAAAACAAAAACAAGCAAAAAGAACAGAACCTCAAACCATGCCTCGCACCTCATACTAAATTTAACTAAAAATTAATCATAGATTTAAATATAAAATATAAAATTATTAAACATAAGCTTTAGAAGAATCAATAGAAAAACATTTTGTAACACTGGTTTAGGCAAAGACATGACACCAAAGGCATGACTTGCAAAACTTTTTCGATAAATGAGACTTCATCATAATAAAAAAATTTTGCTCTTCCAAAGACACTGATAAGACAGTGAAGGAAAAAAAACAGCCCACAGACAAATATCTGCAAATGATCTATCAGCCAAAGGACTTGTATTGAAAATATATTTTTTGAAAACTTAAATAACTTAAAAATATTTTTTTTCATTTAAAGAAAAGGACCAAAGAGATAGCTGTATCAAAGAAAAAAAACAGATGGTGAACAGTCACATGAAAAGATATTCAGAATCACTGGTCATTAGAAAAAAAGCAAAAGAAAATCCCAAAACGAATTGCCACTACAATTCTAATTGCTTTTGATTCCAAGTGCTGCTAATGATGCAGAGCAACTGAACTCTCAAATACTTGGTAGTAGAAAAGCAAAATAGTACAGACACTTGGGAAAGAACTTTAACAATTTCTGATGATTAAACATTCATTTAAAATATGACCCAGAAAAATTACACAAGAGTATTCACCTAAGGAAGTATTGTTGTTGTTGTTGTTTTACATTGAAACTTATATATGAATATGTGGAAGAAGGTTTATTCATAAACACCAAAAACAATCAAAAAATCCTTAAACCAGCAAATGGGTGAATGGTACCTACATACAAAAGAAATACAATTCTCCATTAAAAGTGAGTAAGCTATTGATACACAAATCATGGATGAATCTCAAATGCCTATGTAAAGTCAAAGTTAATGGACAAAACATGTTTGAATATATAGAAATTCAGGGGAAAAAAATAGAAATATAGTGTTATGGTCTAGATATTGGGTATCCAACAAAAGTTCATGCATTAAACAATGCAAGAAAGTTTATAAGTGAAATTATTGGGTTATAAGTCTTAATCTAATCAGTATATTAATCCACTGATAAGGATTACCTAGGTGGTAACTAGAGGCAGGTAGGGTATGGCTGGAAGAGGGGGGGTCATTGGAGGACATGCTTTGGTGAGTGGAGCATGTCAATTATTTTGAGAAAAGTAATAGGTAAATAATCACAGCATTTGAAAATATACATATGAAAATATAAATAAAGAATATATAAGCTCTATATTATAATTTCCCGCGTATTTTAATGTACTTCGGTCAAATTCATTGAAATATCTACAGAATTGAAAACTTGTGATTTAATAGTTTAAGTTGGTTTTTAAAGGTTCCAAGATCCTGCATTTTCATATTCTATTCCTTCTTTCTTCACTCCTTGTCTTCTCTACTTTGCTTAGCTAATTGTTATTCATTTTTTAGGTCTCAACTTAAACATTATTTCTTCATAAAACTCTTCCTAACTCACATTTTAGAATCAGGGCTCCAGCTATATCTTTATTAATAGCAAAGTGTACCTTTATAAATAACACTTATATATATATATATATATATATATATATATATATATATATATATATATATATATATATTATACTCACACACACACATAATGACAGCAGAATGTATTATAATTCTTATTATACATATAGAGCACAATTTTTCATATCTCTGATTGTATACAAAATATATTCACACCAATTCATGTCTTCATAGATGTACTTTGGATAATAATGTCCATCATATTCCACCACCATTTCTAACTCCATGCCCCCTCCCACCCCTCTGCCCTATCTAGAGTTTGCCTATTCCTCCCATGCTCCCCCTCTCTACCCCACTATATATCAACTTCCTGATATCAGAGAAAACATTCAACATTTGGTTTGGGGGGGATTGGCTAACTTCACTTAGTATTATCTTCTCTAACTCCATCCATTTACCTGCAAATGACATGATTTTATTCTCTCTTATTGCTGAGTAATATCCACCTGCTTACACATGTAGGGAAGCCAGTCTCTGCATCTCCATCGCTTGAAGCTAGGAGGCGCTCAGCTCCTATGTGGCAGCTCCTGACAATTGACTTACGAAAATCTGTGGGCTGCTGTGAGAGCCATAGCTGGTGGTCTGGGGATGAGGGAGGGTCTACGGAAGAAAAGAAAAAAAGGGCTCTTCCATTTGAAATTGGTGGTCTGAATTCTATGATAAGGAACAAGACAGACAAGTAGAACTAGATTGGTCAGATTTGAATAGAAAGCTGCTACCTCAGCAAACACGTCCCCAATTAACAGAGGAGTCCAAAGTGTCTGTTGATCTGACCTGGGTAACTAACACACACACACACACACACACACACACACACACACACACATATGTATTGTCCCTGGTAAAAGGAACTTAGTCTCACTGCCTCCTTCCTGTATCATATCCTGATATGCTTTGCTCTGCCATACACTTCCACCTAATATTCTGCCTCACCTCAGGCCCCAAGGAATGGATTTGGTCATCTATAAACTGAGACCTCTGAAATCATGAGTTCCAAATAAACTTTTCTCCCTCTACAATAGTTCCTGTTAGGTCTTTTGGTCACAGTGAATACCACATTTGGTCACAAATGCATACCATTCTATAATAACACTAAATGTAAATAGACTCAGTTCTCCAAGTAAAAGAAATAGACTGATAAATTTCATTTAAAAACAAGACTAGATTACATGACACCTGCAAGAAACACACCTCCTACCCAAAGATAGTCACAGACTTAATGTAATAAGAGGGAAAATAGTTTTCCATGAAAATGGAACCCAAATACAAGCAGGAACAGCTAATCTCATATCACACAAAGCAGACTTTAAGGCAAAATTAATTAGAAAAGACAACAAAAAGGTCATTATGTGTTAGTAAAGGGAACAATCCAATGCGAAGATATAACCATAGTAAATACTTATGAACAAACAGAGGTACACCTAACTACATAAAATAAACACTATATTCAACATAAAGAGTGAAATAGACCCCAATACAATAATACAGGGTGATTTCAACATACCTCTCTCACTAATAAATAGGTTGTCCAGACAGAAAATCAATAGATAACACAGTGTTAATTTGCAATATAGATCAAATACAAATATTTCATCCAACAACAGCTGAATATACTTTTATCTCATCTTCTCATAGAATTTCTTCAAAATAAGTCATATTTAAGACCACAAAGCAAGTTTTAGAAAATATAAAAAAGGTGAAATGATTACTTGAATCTTATCAGATGAGAATGGTATCAAATTAGAATACAACGGCAAGAAAAACTTTATATATAGAAACATATAAAGATTTAACAATATACTCTTTAAAGATAATCAGGTTCTTGAAGAAATAAGAGGAGAGAAGTTTAAAAATTTTTGGAATAAAACAAGAATATAAATACAATATACCAAAACCTCTAGAACGCAATAAAGGTAGTTCTAAGAGGAAAGTTAATAACTATGGGTGCCTACATTTTAAAAAATCAGAAAGGTCCCAAATAAACAATCTAATGTTACATCTCAAGGTACTAGAAATGCAAGAACGAACCACTCATAAAACCAGAGGGAAAGAAATAATAATAATTCGAGCTGAAATTAAATAGAAAATAAAAGAGAAAGTATCAATGAAGCTAAGAGTTGGATCTTTGAGAAGATAAAAGGATTGATAAATCCTTAATCAAACTAACCAAAAGAAAGAGAGGAAAGACTCAAATTAATAAAAATATAAATTAAAAAAACAGATATTACAACAGGCACCACATAAATCCAAATGATCATTAGGAACTAATTTGAAAACAAGTATTACAAAAAATTGGAAAAGCTAAAAGACACTAAAAAATTTCTAGAGACATATGACCTACCCAAATTGAACATAGAGGATACATAAAAACCTAAACAGAATAGTAACAAGCAATGAGATTGAACTAGTAATAGAAATACATCAAAGAAAAACTCAGAACCCAACATATTCACAGCTGAATTCTCTCAGACCTTTAAAAAGAACTGATGGCAACATTCCTCAAATTATTCCAGGAAACAGAACAGGAGGGAACATTTTGAAATCTATTATTTGAAGGCAGTGTGACCCTGATACCAAAGGCAGAAAAAGACACGTCAAGGAAAGAAAGAAGTCAAACTATCACTGTTTTCAAATGATGAAATCCTATACTTTAGAAGATCTTAAAACCCCCAACAGAAAACTTCTAGGGCTGATAATCATAATTCAGCCAAGTAGCAGGATACAAGATAAATTTAGAAAATTCAGCAGTTTTCTATATATCAATAATGAATCTACTAATAAATCAAGAAAACATTTCCATTCACAATAATTTTTAAAAAGTTAAATACTTTGGAATAAATCTAAATCTACTTATGAATAAATATTTGTGGAGGTGAAAGACCTCTATAATGAAAATTGCAAAATGCTGAGAAAAACTGAAGAAGGCTGAAAATGGAAGGACCTCCCATGTTCATGGATAGGCAGAAATACTTTTAAAATACTTTTAAATACTTTTAAAATGGCCATACTATCAAAAGCAATCTATAAATTCAATGCACCCCCATCAAAATGTAAATGATATTCTTCTCAAAACTTTAAAGAGCAGTCCTAAATTTATATAGAAGACCAAAATACCCAGGAGAGTCAAAGTAATTCTAAGCAAAAACAGTAAAGCTGGAGGTACCACAATACTCAACTTCAAATTCTACTGCAGAGCTCTGTTGTGGTATAAAAAATAGACATGTAGACCAATGAAACAAAATAAAGGACACAGAAGAAACCTACATAGTTATAGTCATCTGATTATTGACACAGGAGCCAAAAATTTATGTTTTTGGTGCCCCAAAACTGGGTATCTATATATCACCAAATGAAAATAATCCCTCTCTTAACCTTCACAAAAGCCAACTCAAAATTAATTCAAGACATTGGAGTAGCACCAGAAACTTTGCAACTGCTAGAAAATAATATAAGGGAAACATTCCAACATACAGAAATGGGCATCAACTTCCTTCATAGAACTCCTAATGGCACAGGAAATAATACCAAGAATTGATAAGGGGTTTAGATATGAAGGGTCCCCCAAAAGCATCCCCTCATGTGTGAGACACCACTAAAAAGTTCAGAGGTGAAATGATTGGGTTATGAAAGCCTTACCCTAATCATCCATTGATAGGTGTTATCTGAATAGTAACTGTAGGCAGGTAGGGTGTGGCTGGAGGAGATAGATCACTGGGGGTGTGCCTCTGGGGAATAAGTTTTGTTCCCAGTGAGTGGAGTTCTCTCCCTCCCTGCTCCCTGGTGGTCATGTCCTAAACTGCTTTCCTCTTCCACCATGCTGTTTTACCTCATCATGGGCCCAGTCCAATGAAGCTGGCCATCTATGACTGAGACCTCTGAAACCATGACAGTCAAACAAACTTCCTCCTCTAAAATTATTCTTTTCAGATCTTTTGGACACAGCAGCCAAAAATGACTAAAAAGTATGTCAGTAAGCTAACAAGCTTCTGCACGGCAAAAGAAACAATTAACAGAACAAGGAGAGAGATCACAGAATGAGAGAAAACCTTTGCCAGCAATTCTTCCAACAGAATTAATTTCCATAATATATAAGGAACTCAAAAAAAACTCAACAACAAATAAACAACCTATTCAATAAATGGGCAAATGAACCAAACTGACACTTCTCAGAGAGAGAGAGAGAGAGAGAGAGAGAGAGAGAGAGAAGTAAGTAAATACAAATGGCCAAAAATTATATGTAAAACTATATGGATATTCCTCAAAAAACTACAAATAAAATTACCACATGATCCAGGAATCTTTTTTCTAAGTATTTATCCAAAAGAGGGGAAGCATAATAAGAGAAGTTGGTAGTAGGTAAATCAAAAATAATAGTCAATGACAAAAAATGGATTCACTGCAAAATAAAAGACAAAAGAAAGGCAGAAACTTACAGATTAGTAAAGAGTGTGCCCAGCATTAGAAATCATTTGTCTGCTTTCTACATTTATTCATTTGCCTCTTATGGACATTATACATAAGTGAAACAATACAGCATGTAATCTTTTGCATCTGATCCATTTCAGTGAAAATAAATCTTTGAAGTTTCAGCAAGCATCAGTAATTCATTCCTTCTTATTCTTGAACAGAATTCTATTGGAGAAATAAATCTAATTTTGTTTATTTAATCAGTACTTGACAGATAATTGGATTGCTTTCTGGGTTTGGCTAGTATGAAAATGCTAGTATGAAAACTCATGACTGTATGTTTTCATTTTGCTTGGGTAAATACCTAATAGTGGAATTGCTTTGTCATATAGTAAGCTTATGTTTAAATTTGTGAAACAACAAAATCTGTTTTCCAAAGTAATGGTACAACCCATCTAATATTCCTACCAACAATGAAGGTTTCAGATTCTCTACATCTTTGCTAATATTTGTTATTGGTGGTCTTTTAAATTATAAATAACTGTGTGTGTGGTATACAATGGGTATTTAAGGACTGATCATTGTGACTTTAATCTGCATTTCTCTAATGTCTATGTAGAGCACCTTTTCATGTGATTACTAACCATTTATAGATCGTTGATGAAATGTCTATTAAAATATTTTTCTATTTTTAAAAAAAATGAACCTCATTTGCATACTGATTTGAATAAACCAACTGTGAAAAATTTTTAGATAAGACTGTAGAATTTTGAACATTAAATGGATATTTGATATTAAGAAATTATTGTTTATTTGGATTAGATAATAGTAGTTGTTTCATAAAAACATAATTTCTCTTTTAGAGTGATATGCTGAATAGTTTATAGATGAAATGATATGAGGTCTGTGATTTGCTATCAAATCATATGAAGGAGGTAAGGAAAAGGTAATTTTAAAAATGACCATATGCAGGGCTGGGGTTATAGCTCACACAAGTGAGGCACTGGGTCTTATCCTCAGAACCAAATAAAAATAAGTAAAATAAAATAAAGATATTGTGTCCATATTTTTAAAAAATATTTTAAAAAATGACCATATGCTGACAACTCATCATTTGCAGTTGAGAAAAAAATATTCACCAAGATTCATATTACTTCTCTCTATGTTTGCATGTTTGAAATTTCCATACATTTTCAGACAAAAAGCTGACACTTTGAACAAAAGCATCAAACATATACTCTATTGAAATCTACTAAAATCATCAGGAAGATATTTTCTCTTTTTTATTTTTAATTAATATTTTTATATGACAGCAGAATGCATTATAATTCTTATTACACAAATAATGCACAATTCTTCATATCTCTGATTGTATACAAAGTATATTCACACCAATTCATGTCTTCATAGATGTACTTTGGATAATAATATCCATCACATTCCACCACCATTTCTAACTCCATGCCCTCTCCCTTCCCCTCCCACCCCTCTGCCCTATCTAGAGTTTGCCTATTCCTCCCACACTCTCCCTCCTTACCCCACTACGAATCAGCCTCCTTATATCAGAGAAAACATTCAACAATTGGTTTTGGGGGATTGGCTACCTTCACTTAGCATTATCTTCTCTAACTCCATCCATTTACCTGCAAATGCCATGATTTTATTCTCTCTTATGGCCAAGTAATATTCCATTGTGTACATACGCCATTTTTAAAAATCCATTCATCTACTGAAGGGCACCTAGGTTGGTTCCACAGTTTGGCTACTGTTAATTGTGCTGCTATACACATTGATGTGGCTGTGTCCCTGTAATATGCTGTTTTTAAGTCCTTTGGGTATAGACCAAGGAGGTGGATAGCTGGGTCAAATGGTGATTACATTCCCAATTTTCCAAGAAATCTCCATACTGCTTTCCATATTAGCTGCACCAATTTGCAATCCCACCAGCAGTGTATGAGTATACCATTTTCCCCACATCCTCGCCAACACTTATTGTTGTTAGTCTTCATAATAGCTGCCATTCTGACTGGAGTGAGATGAAATCTTAGAGTAGTTTTGATTTGTATTTCTCTAATTGCTAGCAATGATGAACATTTTTTCATATATTTGTTGATTGATTGTATATCATCTTCTGTTATCTTACATTAGACAAAGGTGCCAAAAACATACATTGGAGAAAAGATAGCCTCTTCAATAAATGGTGCTGGGAAAACTGGAAATCCAATATGCAACAAAATGAAATTAAACCCCTCTCTCTCACCATGCACAAAACTCAACTCAAAATCGATCAAGGACTTAGGGATAAAACCAGAGATCCTGCATCTAACAGAAGAAAAAGTAGGCCCAGATCTCCATCTCCCAACTTCCTTAATAAGACTCCGGTGGCACAAGAATTAAAATCAAGAATCAACAAATGGGATGGACTCAAACTAAAAATTTCTTCTCAGCAAAAGAAACAATCTGTGAGGTGAATAGAGAGTCTACAACTTGGGAGCAAATCTTTACCCCTTACACATCAGGTAGAGCAATAATCTCTAGGGTATATGAAGAACTCAAAAAACTAAACACCAAAGAAACAAATATCCCAATCAATAAATGGGCCATGGACCTGAACAGGAAGGTATTTTCAAGGCATAATAAACAAAAAGAAAGATAACAGAAAACAGTAACACAACTTTGAAAACTAGTAAAAAATATGGGTATGAATTTACTAGAGAAACTTATGCATAACCAGAAATGGGAAAAGCAATATGATTTATACAGGAAAAATCACACAGAATTTAGGAATGAGTGACATCCGGTATCTGAGAAGTGTGGAGGTGGAACAAAACACCAAAAAATGGTGGAAAGAAAATAGACCTTTGGATGGCATTACTCCACTCTACACAGCCAGGCAACTATCCATTCCCTATTCCAGCAGAAGATGCTGGCTTATTTTACATTTTTATGTTTTTTTATTATCACATTAGAGTGACACACAATAGTGGGGTTCATTATGAAATATTTATAAATGTATATAACCATAATTTGCTTCATTCTGAACCCCTTTCTCTCTCAATTCCCCTCCCAATGATCCCCCTTCTCTCTATAGTCTTCCTTCTTTTTACTGTTTTTTTAATTCATGCATTATGGTTATACACAAAAGTGGAATTAATTGTGATATATTCATGCATGTGTGTAGCATAGTTTGGTCAATTTCATTCCACACTTCTTCTCATTTCATATCCCTCCTCTTCCCCCTCAATCCCTTTCCTCTAATTTATTGTTGTGCTTTCTACTCTCTCGAGATTCCTTTTATTTTTTTTTAATTCCTTATTTCCCTCTAACTTACACATGAGAGAAAATATTTGACCCTGACTTTCAAGTCTGGCTTATTACTGCACATAGCATGTTCTTCACTTCCATCCATCTACCAGCAAATGACATAATTTCATTCTTCTTTATGGCTGAAGAAAACTCTGTTGTGTATCTATACCACATTTTTTTTTACCCATTTATCTCCTGAAGGGAACCTAGTCTGGCTCCATAACTTGCCTATTGTCAATTTCACTGCTATAAATATGTTAGTATGCATGTTTCACTCTAGTTTGTGATTTTAGTTCTTTTGGATAAATACCAGAAAGAGGGATAGCTGAGTCATATGGTAGTTCCATTCCTAGTCTTGAGGAAACTCCATACTGATTTCCAAAGTGGTTGTACTAATTTGCAGTCCCACCAACAATACTTGAGTGTACCTCTTTCTCTGACATACTCACCAGCAATTATTGTTTGTATTCTTGATGACTGCCTTATTGAAGTGAGATAAAATGTCAGTGTAATTTTGATTTGAATTTCCCTGATTGCTAAGAAATATTGAACATTTTTCACATATTTGTTGGCCATTTGCATTTCTTCTTTTGATAAATGTCTGTTTAGTTCATTTGCCCATTTATTGAGTAGGTTATTTGGGGGGTTTTTGGTATTAATTTTGAGTTATTCAGATATTAATAACCTGTTAGAAGAGTACCTAATATACTTTCTCCCATTTTGTAGGCTCTCTCTTTTTTCTTTGCTGTGCAGAGTTTTTTTAATCTGAGGCCTTCCCATTTATTGATTCATTTTACTTCTTGAACTTTAAGATTCTTATTAATGAAGTTAATGTCTGTGCCAATATGTTGGAATGTTGGCCCACTGTTTTCTTCTAGTACGTTCAATATTCTGGTATAGTTGCAGTGTTTGGGGTCTAATTCCTACATATTTGATCCACTTTGAGTTGATTTTTGTGCAAGGGATCTAGTTTCATTCTTTTATATGGATATACAGTTTCCCAGCACCATTTTCTAAAAATGCTATATTTTCTCCAATGTATGTTTGTGGCACTTTGTCAAGTATCAATGACTGTAACCACGTAGATTTATTTCTATGTCTTCTAAATTATTCTATTGGTCTTCAAGTCTGTTTTGATACCAAAATCATGCTGTTTTTGTCACTCTAACCCAGGTGTTGTGGTGCCTCTAGCATCAATCTTCTTACACAGGATTTCTCTATATACTCTGAATCTTTTCTTCTTCCATATGAATATTAGGACCTTTTTTCCTAGTTCTGTGAAGAATGTCATTGGTATTTTGAGGGAGACTGCATTGAACCTGTGTATTGCTTTTAATAATAGGACCATATAGACAGTATTATTTCTGACTATCCAAGAACATGCGAGGATTTTCCATATTCTAAGGTATTCTTCAATTTCTTTCTTCACTGTTCTATCATTTTCATTTTGAGGTCTTTCACCTGCTTGGTTAAATTTATTTCATTGTATTGTATTGTGAGGCCATTATGAATGTAATTGTTTTCCTTATTTTTTTCTTAACAGGTTCATTATTGGAGTACAGGAAAGCTACTAATTTTTGCCCACAGATCTTATATCCTGTTTCTTTGCAGAATGTACTTACCAACTCTAGAATTTTTCTGGTTTTTCTATATATAGGAGTTCATATATATGTATGTATGTGTGTGTGTGTGTGTGTGTGTATATATATATATATGAGCATACAAGCAAAAAAAGATAATTTTACTTCTTCTTTTCCTATTAGTATCCCATTAATTTCCTTTTACCTAATTCCTCAATTCAGAGTTTCAAGAACTATATTGGAGTGGTGAGAGTAAATATCCTTGTCTTGTTCCTGATTTTAGAGGAAATGCTTTCACCTTTTCTCCATGCAGTATTATGGCAGTTTGGGGTTTGTCAAATATGGACTTAAAGATGCTGAGGTAAGGGGCTGGGGTTGTAACTCAGTGGTAAAGTGCTTGCCTCACACATGTAAGGTACTGGGTTCCATCCTCAGTACCACATTTAAAAAAAAAAAAAAAAGGTTCTGTCCATTAAAAAAAAAAAAAAAGACGTTGAGATAAGTTTTTTTCTATCACTATTTTCTTCAGTATTTTGAACATGAGTGAGTTATGGATTTTGTTGAAGGCTTTTTCTGAATTTAATGAGATGATCATATGATTTTTGTCCTTAATTCATTTATATGATGCATTCCACTTATGGACTTTTGTATATTGAATCAATCTTGCACCCCAAGATAGGAACCAACTTGATTATGGTTTACAATCTTCTTAATATGGTTCTGAATGTGGGTTGCCAATGTTTTATTAAGAATTTTTGTGTCCATGTTCACCAGCTATTGGTCTGTAGTTCTATTCCTTGATGTATCTTTATCTGGTTTTAGTATCAATGATACTGACTTCATAGAATGAATTTGGGAGTGTTCCCTCTCTATTTAATGGAGTAATTTCAGGAGAACTGACATTAGATTTTGTTTAAAAGTATTGTAGAGACAAGCATGGTGGCACACACCTGCAATCCCAGCAGCTCAAATGAGTGGAGTGAGAGAATCGCAAGTTCAAGGCCAGCCTCAGCAATTTAACAAGGCCTTAACCAACTCAGCAAGAACCTGTTTCAAAAATAAAATAGATAGATAGATAGATAGAATATATGGATGGATGGATGGATGGATGGATGGATGGATGGATGGATAGACAGACAGACAGACAGACAGACAGATAGATAGATAGATAGATAGATAGATAGATAGATAGATAGATAGATAGATAGTAGATAGATAGATAGATAGTGCTGGGGATATAGCCCAGTGGTAAAACACCCCTGGGTTCAATTCCCAGTGCCAGTTTCTAAACAACAACTTTTTTAAAATAAAAGTATGGTAGAACTTAGCTGAGAAGTTAAGTTCTGGTCCCCAGCTTTTCTTAATCTAAGAGTTTTAAGTACTGCTTCAATCTTGCTTCTTAACATTAGTCTCTATGTTTTTTCCTATATCTGCCACATGTGTCTAGAAATTTGTCCATATCTTCTAGATTTTGCAATTTTAGGAATCTAAGTTTTCAAAGTAGATCCTCTGGATGATCCTCTGTGTGGGGAGCCACACTGAGTTACCACACCTTCCAGTCCTGATGCACCACAGGGACCTGAAAGATCACTGTAGACTGGCGCAGTAGTGCCATGACTCATGACACGGTCTCTCTCCTCCCACCTCAGATAGCAAGGCCAGTCTTTTGAGTAAGCATACCCCTGGGGTTGAGCTACACTCACCTATTCTTTTGTAATCCTACCCCTTTGCCCTGTTTGGGATAGAATGTTCCATGGAAACTCCCTTTGTGTGTCCCCTTTTCTTGCTCTGCCTTTGGATGTGGACTTCCTAGATGTCAGTCAATCTGCTGACAGCAGACATCAGGAAGCTAGATTCAACCCCCTGAAACCTGAGCCCTTGTCTCATTTGAATGGCTTCTCCTCAATAAAAGGGTTCAGCACGCACTCTCTCTTTCTTTCTGCGGACCCTTAAGGTCAGAGAAGCTGTCACAGGATCCAAAGAAAAAGGTGTCTCTGTGTCTTGTGTGATTATTTCCTGAAGCCCAGTTCACCTGGAATGACCCTGAGTGTTTCAGTCATGAGAAACGCGACACCTCTGGATTTCAGAAATGTCTGTGGTCTTATCTCGTTTTTTTCATCTCAGGGTTTGTTGATTTGAATCTTCTCCATCTTCTCTCTCTCTCTAGCTAGTTTGGCTCAGGGTTTATAAATCTTGAGTATCTTTTCAAAGAACTGTCTCTTTGTTGCATGCTGAGAGCCACAGCCGAGTTGGAATGGCCCCTGGCATTTTGCCAGAAGTAATGGTTGAGAGGGGAGCCATTAAAATGATGATAATTAAGTTAAGCTGTCTATAATTGCTGTGACTGGATGATGCTGGATTGAAACAGGCTGTGTATTCAATTGTATATAGACCCCTGCTGTCCACCTCCAGCACCCACTACTTTGGAATTCTCTGTTGGTTGGTGAAGTTCCGGTGGAGGGAGTTCCGGTTGGTATGTGGTGTGTCCCGGAGAAGGCCATGTGGATGGGTGGATGGCGTTCGAGGGAGTTCAGAAATAAAGTTTGTTCCTGCTTAAGTGGCTCGTGATTTGTGCCCAGCCAGACTGCGGCAGTTGCATTGATCCTTTGTATTGCTTTTCTTTATTCTCAATTTCATTAATATCAGCTCTGATCATAATTATTTCTTATCTTTTAACTGGTTTGGGGATTAGTTCATTCTTAATCTTCAAGGGCCTTGAAATGCATGTAACATTAGATTGTGTGGAATCCTTTTGTCTTTTTATACAGATACTTAGTGCTTTAAACTTTCCTCTTAGACCAGCCTTCATAGTGTTCTAAGAATTTTGGGGGGGAGGTAGGGGTATACTGGAGATTGAACTCAGGGGCACTTGGCCACTGAGCCACATCCCCAGCCCTATTTTGTGTTTTAATTAGAGACAGGGTCTCACTGAGTTGCTTAGCATCTTCATGTTGCTGAGGCTAGCTTTGAACTCAAAATCCTCCTGTTTCAGCCTCCTGAGCCACTGGGATTATATGAGTGCACCACTATACCCAGTATATCCTGAGATTTTGATATGTTGTATCTCTGTTCTTGTTTCTAAGCATTTTTTATGTCTACGCTGATTTCTTCTTCTATCACCTATTCCTTAGTCAAAAGTACGTTATTCAATCTCCCTGTGCTTAAAAAAAAAAAAAAAAAAAAAAAGTGGCTTCTAGTCTTTATCTTGTTGATTTCTAATTTCATTCCATTTTGATGTAATAAACTATAAGGAATTATCCTGATACATATATAGACAGATAATAGAAAACATTATTTCTCTATATACAAACAGACTAGTGAAATTCTGAAAATACATATATATTGTATTTGGTAAGGCTTTATTCCTAAAGTATAGTCTATTTTGGAGAAGTTTCCATGTGCAACTGAGAAGAAAGTTAATTCAGTTGTTGATGAGTAAAAATATTCTACATATGTCTATTAAGTCCATTTGATTAATAGTATTTTTTGTCTGAAGAATCTACTGCATTTATATCTTTGTGAACTATTTGTGAGAAAGGTATGTTTAAGGAACCCAGTATTATTGTATTGTGCTGGTTCCACGTGAGTCTTTATATTCAGTTAGGGTGTTTTACATAAGTAAGTGCACCAACATTTGGGGCATAACAAAATTTACAAACAGTATAGCTTATTGTTGGATAGTTCCCTTTACCAGTATGAAGTGACCTTTTCTTCTAATTAATTTTCCCTTGAAGTCTACTTTGATATGAATGTAACTACTACTGTTTGCTTGTCTTCATTTGTATGGTATATATTTTTCCATCCTTTCACCTTTGACCTATGGATATCTTTGCTTGTGAGTCTCTTGTAAACGAAATATGATTTAGTCTACTTTTTTAATCCACTTTGCCATTCTGTATTTTAATCAAAGAATTGAGAGCTTCAACATTCAGTATTATAGAGATATGGTTATTACTTCTTGCCATTTTGATTTATTCCTAATCAGACTTGTTTCTCCTTTACTTGGCTACTCCTTTAGTGAGATTCATCCATTTGTTGGCTGTACTGCTTATTTTTCATTTTGTCTGCATGTAATATTTCATGAAGTATTTTCTGTACTGCTGGCTTAGTAGGTATGAATTCTTTTAGATTATGCTTATTTCTGTATTCATAAGTAGAGGTTCTCTGTGTCTATTGGATGAAGGTAATTTCATTTATTAATGGTCCTCAGGTCACTGATAATTAATGCAAAACTAGTCTGTAAACTATATAATTCCCTGAGTTTTCAGGAAATAATTCATATATTTATTAATTGTTGTTCTTCATTATCTAAATGGTTGTCTATATAAAAATTTATCTTAGAGAGCAGCTGGTGATTTCTCCACTGGTCATTTACCATTTTGAAAACATTATTTCTCTTTTAAAATATACAAAGAGACTAGTGAAATTCTGAAAGTGGATGAGAGGCCAACAACAAAAAAGTAAATGAAAGAACACTAAAATAACTTCAGTTTATTTTATAAATCTCTCTGGAGTCTGGGTTTATTACTGGGTTAAATCCCTTCATATATATATATATATATATATATATATATATATATATATATATATATGTGTGTGTGTGTGTGTGTGTGTGTGTGTGTGTGTGTGTGTATCAGGGTAATAAGTTGAGATGACAACTGATATAAATAAAAATTTACCATACCTTTATTTCAGAACTATAATGCATTCAAAAATGAAAGCATTTAGCTGGGCACAGTGGCCAATGCCTGTAATCCCAGCGGCTCTGGAGGCTGAGGCAAGAGGCCTGCGAGTTCAAAATCCAACCTCAGCAAGGGCTAGAAGCTAAGCAACTTCAGTGAGATCCTGTCTCTAAATAAAATACAAAATAGGGCTGGGGATGTGGCTCAGTTTAATCCCTGTACCCCACCTCCCCCCAAAAAGGAAGCATCTAACTAAATATTATTACTTTTGCTATATATAAAAATAAGTTTTAATATAGTCAACATATCACACTAATACATGTGAATGTTTCAGGTTTTCATTTAAACATGACTAAAGCCATCCTTAATGGCTGCCTAATCACCCTAATTACTCTGGAATTATTATTAAAATATCAAAAGTCACACAAAAGTTCTGTGCTATTCTAGATTTAAATAAAACACATCACTTCTATTTTTCCATTCACAGCTGTTGATGAACAAATCTATGCAGAACAATATATATGCAGTAGCTACTAGAATAAAGTCATATTATATACAAATTTAAAAAGTAACATGGTACTTATTTAATTCATATCTGATATACCCATGCTTAGAACAAGGAAAAATTGACCACTCAGGCTATAAACATTGGACAATTTTAAGACAGAGGTCTGAGTTAAATCTTGAAAAATGGGTAAGGATAAGATAAAGAAGTTCCAAACAAGAACATGAAGTGTGAAAAATAAAAGTATATTAAATTGGGCTGGGGATGTAGCTCAAGCGGTGAGCGCTCGCCTGGCATGCGTGCGGCCTGGGTTCAATCCTCAGCACCACATACAAACAAAGATGTTGTGTCCACCGAAAACTAAAAAATACATATTTTAAAAATTCTTTCTCTCTCTCTCTCTCTCTCTCTCTCTTTCTCTCTCTCTCTTTTAAAAAAAAGTATATTAAATTTTTTTAAGTTGAAAAACATCTAGCAAACAGTTTTGCTAAATGCAGTTTTTATAAGAGAATGATGTAACATAAGATAAAACAGGTAGATTATACAGAGAATGAACAGAAAGATTTAGGTAGAAGTAAAATAGAATCAGGTATAATTTGTAAATACTAAATAGCAATACATACAAGCTCTTAGTACAGTTACCTGGCACATACAATAAAACAAATACTCAGTCACACAAAAGTTCTCCGCTATTCCAGATTTAAATAAATCTGTAGTAACTAAAACTTTCAAATGCTACCTTCTGTAGTTTGAGCAGCTAGTAAATATAATTACACTGATAAAAAATCTACAGTTAAATTTTCTTTATTTCTTAATTTAAATACATAATTTTACCACAAAGCCTTCAATATTATTCAAAAGGCACATCTCTATATCCTGTACTTCGAATCTATGAACAGAAATTCAGCTTGATCTTTCCACAGTCAATAATAACCTTCTCAACTCTCTACAAATAGGACTTTCTGACCTCCAAAGAGACAAAAGTTTTATCAAGAAGGAGAGCAAGGGGGAGATTTTATAAAAGATGAACTCATAGTGAGGTTTATCTCTTGCCCCTGAGTATTTGATCGGCCAGGGTTGGAGCAGGGGGGGGGGGGGGCGGCACTGAGTAGGACAAGCTTAGCTAGCCCTAGCCTTCCTCATCTTCTTCCTTTTTGGTCCTGGCTTCAGGGACTCTGTTTTCTATAATTTGCTATATACAGTAGGTAAAAAGGGAGCAAAGATAAGGGGTTTGCAGAACTGTTCTCTGCTTTGTTCTCAGCTTGAACATAACAATGCTCGAAAGCCAATGATTAATATCATAGATGGTTTTTCATTTTTTCATAATATTTCAGATCTCAAAAGACCATAAGATATTGTTGATGATGATCATATTTATATAGGCTTTTACAAAGCACTCTTAAAAACATCATCTCATGTTATTAACAACAAAAGCCACAAGAAAATCAACTAGTGTAGTTCTTTTCATAAATGAGAAGACTTACTGAAGTCAGAGAGATTAAATAACTTGGTCAGTATTACTAATAAAATGCTAAATACTTTATGTACATTAATCCATATACCAACCCTTAGAAGAAATACTAATAATTATCTCACTTTTAAATTGAAAAAACTAAGATTTAAAAAGAGTAAGAAATTTGGCTAAGGTCACAAAGCAAATAAGTAGAGTAACTGGGATTCAAAAAATATAATGATTCAGGGGCTAGGGTTGTGGCTCAGTGACAAAGCGCTTGCCTAGTATGTGTGAGACACTGGGTTTGATTCTTGGCACCACATATAAAAATAAATAAAATAAATTTTTTAATATATATACATATACTGATTCAAAACCCTATCTAGTTAACCCCTATTCTATACTATACTTTTTTTTGTACCAAGGATTGAAACCAGAGGCTCTTAACAACTGAGCCACATCCCTAGCACTTTTTATTTTCTGAGACTTAAGTGAAGATTGTAACTCAATTCTTCTGAATCTTATCCTAGACCAGTGTGTACCCCACAGCCATCTGTTAAGTGTGTATTTAAATAGAAATCTAATACACATGGAAGGACAGCAGAATAAAATGGACATTATTATTGCTGTGGGTATATACATGACTGCATGACCAATGTAATTCTGCAACCTGTACACTCAGAAAAATAAGAAATTATATTCCATCTGATTCAAATGTATGATATGTCAAGATCATTGTACTGTCATGTGTAACTAATTAAAACAAATTTAAAAAAGAAATCTACTACACATTACATTTGTTGTCTAATACATTAAAATATTTGATGCCCCTAAAAGATTCATCTCTGTTCATAAAAATAAAATCTTTTAATTATATATGATTAGAAAGTAAAATAATTAACTATAGTATTCATTTTATCAATACAGCATCTCAGCAATTTTAAATAGCTTTTATAAATTATATGCATAGAGTTCATTTCAAGAGAAAAAAAATCACAGCATTTTGTTTCATTCTTGCGGATTTCCCTATGCTAAGATCAGGATTATTTATAAAGAATATAAAAAAGCCAAACAGCATCTCTTAAAAATTTGGTTTTAGGAAATAAATAGATTTATAAGCAAACAATATTAATATCCTTTCTATTTATAATCTAGCCTCAGGGAATTTCAAAGCACTTTATAAATGGTAACATTTTCAAATGTTTCTAGGACATGGGTTGGTGAACCAAAGTATAGTAAAAAAGAATGGTAACTTTAAAAAATGTTTATGTATTTGCATGCACGGAATAACAAAATACTTAACATTCACTCAGAGAGCTATAATATGTAAAACGTTTTCAAATCTTATTATAATCCTGAAAGGTAATGAGAGCAGATGATGATGATGATGATTATAGATATTATTATTCTCATCTTAAAGTTAAGGAAGAACTTTGATTCATAATGGATTGTTATCTCAGCCAATATCACAATAATCACTATGCAGAGCCAGGATTGGAACCCTGATCTATGATTCCTAGGTCCTTATTTCTTATATAGATGATAGTTTAGTTAATATTTGAAAAATGAATGCATACAGTGCATGAGTCAGTCAGATCTCATCTGAAGGAAATTACAAACCTCTAAATTCCAACCCATATTTTACCACTATGTAACTTAATCCCTCTAACTGTAATTTTCAGAAGAATAAGGATTTCTCTTCTAAAAGTATAATTATCTTCAAAAAAGAAGAAAAAAAGCAAATAATCTTTGAACTGATATACAGCAGACAGACAAAATCAGTAACAATTTTTCTATATACAAAATACAAATCAGGCTGGAGTTGTGGTTCAGTGGTAGAGCACTTGCCTGACACGCATGAGGCCCTGGGTTCAATCCTCAGCACCACATATAAATAAATTAATGCTGAGAGCCATTGCCAATCAGGAATGACGCATCACAATTTCTTTGTCAGCCTACTCCATGTTACTTAGAGGAAGGACTCTCCATGGTGGACCCAGGTTTTGCAGTGACTTTGCATGAAAGGTGACCTTGCTGAAGGACCAGGGCGGATCCGGGTTTAGGGTAGGTAGATCAGGGTTTAGGGCGGATCAGGATTTAGGACATTCGGGTTTAGGGCGGTTCCAGGTTTAAGGTGTACCCTGCTAGGAATAGGGCGTATCCTGCTGCCTCAGGCGCGCCAGCTCCTTAAGTTCTGGATTTTGCCCAGAACGTGGATTTGCCTAGAACGTGTGTGTAAAGTGCCGGTGTGAGTTCGAGAATAAAGAGTTGCTGTTTGAATCTACAAGGTGTGTGGTGGCTTGTGATTTTGTGCCCAGCCAGACTGCGGCATTTGGTGGCCCGTACAGGGAACGTCTGAAACTTGGAGGTAAGTGAAATTGCTCGCTTCTGAGGAAAGGCGAGAGAATGGGTGACCATTTCAAAAAACAATGTGTTCTTGTTTTGATTTATTTTGTTTTTGTTTCAAGCTGCCTATCCCTAGAAATTTCTCAGGCAAACTGGGAAAATGGTTGGCTAAAGGTTTGAAGTTTGTCGGCCCTGAGGAAGAGAAAACTGATACAACGATTTTTTTATTTATTTATTTTTATTCCGTTTTTGTTTCATTCAGTTTCAGTTTTGTTTTGTGTTATCTTATTGGGTTGCATTATCTTTATAGTAGATTAGAAATTAGTAAAAAACAAACCGAAAAAGTGTTAAGTAAATTGTTAGAGGTTCAAACCATGGAGAAAGACATTTTAGATCAAGCAAAAGAGAAGGTCTCTCAAGCTAGTCAGACAGAGGAAGAAAATTTAAAGGAAAAGGGGTTATTAGGAAAAAGGCTACAACAGGAGGCTGTTACTAACTCTGTTTCATCACCAGATGGCGTAATTCAACCAACAGCCCCACCTATGGAGACAGCTGAGTGGCCATCAAACCCCGTAGTTGATAAATGGGATCCTCAGACAGGACCTCAAAGATTAGCATGCCCTGTACTTCAACAGGTAGGAGGGCAGCGAATTCACCATGCTTTAGATTTTAAAACAGTGAAGCAGTTAAAGGAGGCTCTAACAACCTATGGTCCCCAAGCACACTTCATGGTAAGCATGGTCGAGTCCATTACTAACTTGGACATGACGCCAGCAGATTGGGCTAGCATGTGTAAATCTGTGCTAAATGGAGGACAATATTTGTTATGGAAGGTTGCCAATGAGGAATTTTGCGCGGAGACAGCTAGGCGAAATGCAGCAGCCGGTTACCCTCAAAGAAATCTAGATATGTTGTTAGGAAAAGGACCTTATGAGGGTCAATGGCAACAAATTGAATATGATCCTGCTATATATGCACAAATTGCTGCAGACGCAATTAGGGCATGGAAGACTTTACAAGGACATGGAGATTTACAAGGTCAGCTATCTAAGGTAATACAGAGAGCTAATGAACCTTACACTGACTTTGTAGATAGGCTAATTCAAACAGCTGCCAAAATTTGGGGGGATACAGAACAAGCAATGCCATTAATAAAACAACTGGCTTATGACCAAGCAAATCGTTGCTGCAGAGAGGTCATTAGACCATGGAGACATGAAGATTTAAACACATACATTAAATTATGTAGAGACATTAATGAACAAGGGCAAGTCTTGGCAGCTGCAGTACAACAGGCTTTAGATGCCAGGCCAAAAACATGCTACAACTGTGAACAAACAGGACATTTTAAAAGGAGTTGCCCCATAGGAGGAGGGTTTAACAAAACTAGGTATCAAAGGAATAGAATACCGGGTATTTGCCCATAATGCCATAGAGGGAGACATTGGGCTAATGAATGCCGTTCTCAAACCACCATAGAGGGTACTCCCTTATCAAAAAACAGACAAGGACCAGGTATTTACCCACGATATCGTGGAGAAAGGCATCAGGCTCCATTGCCAAAAAACGGACTGGGGGGCCCAATGCTCCAGGGCCCACAACCACAAATATACAGGGCAGTGGAGGCACCCAGCAACACCATCAGGGTAGTGCCCAGGACACATTGTCCATTAAATCCCTCATCAGACAAACCCAAGGGAGCGCAGGGTTGGACATCTGCGCCTCTGCCAGAGCAGTACTAACTCCAGAGATGGGAGTTCAAATCATTCCCACAGGAGTAAAAGGACCTCTTCCCCAAGGAACAGTAGGCTTATTATTGGAACGTAGTTCATCTACACTAAAAGGACTTATGATAAGTCCTGGGGTAATTGATCCCAATTATGTAGGTGAAATAAAAGTTATAGCTATTTCTCCAAGAGGTATATCAGTAATTTCACCAGGAGATAGAATAGCACAGTTGTTAATAATACCCAGCCTACATAATAAATTTTCTAGTCGTAGTGTAGAAAGAGGTTCCAGGGGATTAGGCTCCACAGGTGTAGATTGGGCTATGCTTTCTTTAAATTTAGATTCTCACCCAATGCTAAAACTAAATATTCAAGGACATGAGTTTAATGGGCTACTGGACACAGGTGATGACCTTAGCATCATATCTCGTCAAGAATGGCCAAAACATTGGCCATTACAACAAGCCACTCAAACGCTTCGAGGCCTAGGAGTGGCGACTAATCCCCATAGAAGTGCAATGATATTAGATTGGAAGAATCCTGAAGGATGTGAAGGAACTATACAGCCATATGTATTGGATCATCTTCCTATAAATTTATGGGGACGAGATGTCCTAGATCAATTAGGTTTGACGTTAACAAATAACATCAATCCTAATGCGCCCACTACTAGGGCTAGACAAGGTTTTAGGAAAGAAAAAAGATTAGGAGAACAAGAACAAGGTATAGCAGCACCAATACAAATAGATCAAGGAACAGACAGACATGGGTTGGATTTTCAGAAAGGGCCACAGAGACAATAAAAATTACTTGGAAATCAGAAAGACCAGTGTAGGTTCCTCAGTGGCCCCTGACTAAAGAAAAGATTCAAGTAGCCCATGATCTGGTCAAACAACAATTAGCAGAGGGACATATACAACCTTCCGTATCTCCCCATAATACTCCCATTTTTGTCATCAAAAAGAAATCTGGTAAATGGAGATTATTGCAAGATATAAGAGCCATTAATAATGAGATGGTTATTATGGGACCTGCTCAATCAGGGATTCCTCAATTGTCTGCTTTGCCAAAAACCTGGCATGTTTTAGCTATAAATATTAAAGATTGTTTTTTTTCGATTCCAATTCATCCCGAGGATAGTCCACGTTTTGCATTTACTATCCCTGCATTAAATCATGAAGGTCCTGATCAGAGATATGAATGGAAAGTACTCCCTCAAGGGATGGCTAACAGTCCAACTATGTGTCAAATCTATGTTAACAAAGCAATCCAGCCACTTAGAAATCAAAATCCTGAACTACAAATATTTCACTATATGGATGATGTGTTATGAGCACATAAAGATAAAAACACATTGCTGGAATGTTATGCCACACTTACAAACGTATTAAAAAATTATAATCTAGAGATAGCAATAGATAAAATACAATTAAATTTTCCAATTAATTATTTAGGAGTTCTATTATCCTCAACCATGGTCCGTCCACCAAAAATTCAAATACGAGTAGATCAACTCAAATCACTTAACAACTTTCAAAAGTTATTGGGAGACATAAATTGGATAAGGCCTTATCTAGGCATACCAACAGGAGAGTTGGGACCTTTATTTGATATTCTAAAAGGTCCATCAGATCCAAATTCACCCCGCATGTTAACTCCTAAAGCAAGAAAGGCATTAAAAATTATTGAAACATATATGGAAAATATGCATTTGGATAGAATTGATATAAGTTTGCCTTTATTATTTATTGTACTACCAACAAAAAATATTCCTACAGGAGTATTTTGGCAAGAAGGTCCATTATTGTGGATACATTTATCTTATTCTCCTAACACTATTCTTACTAGGTATCCTTAGGCTGTAGGACAATTAATACTCAGAGGAATAAAAGCAGCGAAGGGAGTGTTTGGAATTTCTCCCAATAAAATTATTACTCCATATACTATGGATCAAATTGATGAGTTAGCTAATGAGTTAAATACTTGGGCAATAATCATGTGTAAATCTAATGTTACATTTGATAATCACTTACCATCTAATCCTTTGTTGTCTTTTTGGTCTAAGCATCCTGTAGTTTTTCCAAAAATGACAAAAAAAAAAACCCATCATGAATGCTCCAAATATATTCACTGATGGGTCAAATAATGGTACAACAGCAGTAGCTACCCCTGATCAAACTTTTACATTTTTAGTACCCAAACAATCAGCTCAAAAGGTAGATCTTAATGCAGTTTTATAAGGTTTTGTGATGTTTAAAGATTCTGTATTTAATTTATTTTCTAATAGTCAATATATAGTTAATGCTATAGCATCCCTTGAAGATGCTGGTAGGATTTCTCCTTCCTCTACTGTTTTCTCTTTATTTTCCACTATACAATGTCTAATCTGAGACAGAAAAGATCCATTCTTTATAGGACATATCAGAGCACATACAGGATTGCCTGGAGCCCTTAGTTTGGGCAATGATTTAGCAGATAAAACTACACGACATACATATTTTCTCTACACTAGAAGAAGCTACAAATTTTCATAAAAGATTCCATGTTAATGCTAATACTTTACAAAAGGGTTTTAAAATAACTAAGGAACAAGCCAGACATATAATAAAACAATGTCAAAATTGTGTGACCTTTTTACCACAAGTTAATCTTGGAGTCAATCCTAGAGGACTGATACCTAACCATATTTGGCAGATGGACGTCACACACTTGCCAGAATTTGGAAAATTAAAATATTTACATGTTACAGTTGATACTTCTTCCGGATTTTTGATGGACTCCCTTCATGCCGGAGAAAAAACTAAAGATGTTATAGCTCATTGCTTACAAAATTTTGCCACTGTGGGCGTTCCTAAACAGTTAAAAACAGATAATGGTCCTGGTTATACTTTTACCTCTTTCAAACAATTTTGCTCATCATTTGGCATTACTCATATAACAGGAATCCCATACAATCCACAGGGACAAGGCATAGTTGAAAGAGCTCATCAAACTATTAAAACATACTTATTAAAGCAAAAAGAGGGAATTGGAAAGGGGTATATATCCCCCAAAGAGAAACTTAAAATAACCCTTTTTACTCTAAACTTTTTAAATTTGGATTCATCAGGACTTAGTGCTGCGGAAAGACATATGTATCCAAAAAATGTACATAAGCCTAAGGTACTTTGGAAAGATATTCTAACAGGACAATGGAAAGGTCCTGACCCAGTGATTGTCTGGAGTCGGGGTTCTGTTTGTGTGTTTCCACAGGGAGAACAGCAGCCGATTTGGATTCCAGAGAGACTAACCAAAACAATTTCTACAGACCAAAAAGAAGATGATTTGACTCAAATCCATAACAGCTGATATCCAGAGCTCCAGCTTGGCTATTCTTACATCTGTGACAGTGATTAACCAGGATGCTTTTTTCAATATCTATTTTATTATTGCCTTTTCCCACATCATAAAGTTCTATTTTATTTTTTGAGCTCATACAAACCTAGGTTAATATTTTTCTGATCAGTTTTATTTTTTGACTGTGGAGTTTTTAAACATAGCAATGGAGATTTCACCTAGGTAAAGCTACAAGGCCTTTACTATTGTCTTATGTGTTGTACGTTTGTGTGCACTCTTGTGTTTTGTGTTGTATGTCCGTGTGTGCGTATGTCCATATTTCATATATGAGAAGCACTCATGAAAAAATGGATCCGAATTTTTTTTTTATTCATGTGATTTAAAAGGTTTAATTTAAATTAGGTAAACAGCTGTTAAGGATTGTTTTTAAAGGAGGTTAACAGATCTGTTTGTTTATTTTCACCTTTCCTTTTCATTATATTTAATAATTCTTTTCAGGATAATGTCTCTTTAGCATCATTGCCAGAATTCCTATCTTCATCCCAGTGCTGGTGAAGACAAAGATAAAACCAAACTACAGCTTCTATGATAGCTATCACAGTAAACTGTATAAACTGATGCATCAATGAATATAACTCAACAAGTAATGCTCAATCAAGGAGTCAACTTACTTTGGGAGGAAACGGACATATTGATAGATTCCTCCGCTTTGAACTGCTTGCAGAACTTGCCTGGACTATGTAACTATCGTTTGGTGCAGCGAATTGTGGTAGTGCTGGCATATCTTTGCTGATGGTGTCACCAGTGATGCAATTTTTCCTAAGGAGCCGTCAATTGCCTTGGTGTCGTGGCATTTCTGTATCCTCCTCCCTTCTGCTAGTGATGGTCTAAAATTTGGGGGCCAACAGAGGTGAGGCAAAGAATCTCACCCCCCCACTGGCACCAAGGCCAAATTTGGGGGCCAACAGAAGTGAGGCAAGAACCTCACCCCCCCACTGGTGCATAGGCCATTCCACAAGTATGGCTGTATGTTGGACCGGTAGTC
Organism: Marmota flaviventris; assembly: GCF_047511675.1. Taxonomy (NCBI): domain Eukaryota; kingdom Metazoa; phylum Chordata; class Mammalia; order Rodentia; family Sciuridae; genus Marmota; species Marmota flaviventris. The sequence continues at coordinate 21,034,879 of NC_092500.1, read as the reverse complement.
AGTGACAGGTATGATCCAATTGCAGTGGTATCAACCTAAGACAGGAGGCTGACGCCTAGAGGTCAGTTTTTCCCATGACGGGTAAGAACCATATGTTGAATTGGACAACCTACCAGGCACGGTCCTTAAGCCACATTGCTTGTTGTTTAATTAATCAGAAGGGGGGAGATGCTGAGAGCCACTGCCAATTAGGAATGACACATCACAATTTCTTTGTCAGCCTACTCCATGTTGCTTAGAGGAAGGACTCTCCATGGTGGACCCAGGTTTTGCAGTGACTTTTCATGAAATGTGACCTTGCTGAAGGACCAGGGCGGATCCGGGTTTAGGGTAGATCAGGGTTTAGGGAGGATCGGGATTTAGGGTGTTCCAGGTTTAGGGCGGTTCCAGGTTTAAGGTGTACCCTGCTAGGAATAGGGCGTATCCTGCTGCCTCAGGCGCGCCAGCTCCTTAAGTTCTGGATTTTGCCCAGAACGTGGATTTGCCTAGAACGTGTGTGTAAAGTGCCAGTGTGAGTTCGAGAATAAAGAGTTGCGGGTTTGAATCTACAAGGTGTGTGGTGGCTCGTGATTTTGTGCCCAGCCAGACTACGGCAAATTAATTAAATAAAAGATCCATTGACAACTAAAAATATTTTTTTTAAAATGACAAATAAAAAAAACAAATGTATGTTCTTAGAAACACCGCAGGAAAACCAAATGCTTTAACCTTTAACCTTAGTTCACAGCACAGCTAGAGAACAATCACTATATACAACAGACACATTTTTAATGGAGTCATTTATACTAAAAATGGAAAAAAGAATCCCACCTCTTAGTCCATATATGATTTTGTGTCTATTAAATAGAAAAATATTATCAGATTCTCACAATTGTCAGGCTGTTCTGTCAGACTTCACATTTAGCAATTGTCTTGATGCCAGCTGTCCCCACAAGTTCATTCCAAATTGAATATGCCCTAGAAAAATATTAGATCTAAAATTTCAAGTGATCTGCAAAACACAGTGACAAGAATAGATGGCCTCTATTAGAATAGGTACATGGTATGGGAATACCCTAGAATCCCATGGTGGATATTAGCCATTTATGCCCTCCCCCAGAATTATTCCAGGTCTTCTTATACAAATCCCAATTATTGTTTGAATAACACCCCTTCCCACATGCTCAGTGTATGTGGAATTGATACAATCTCTTATCCACTCAACAAAGCCTGGAATGAACGTTAAGACTTCTGATGTCAGTATAAATGCTTTCCAGAATATCATGCTATTACAGTAGATACTTATTGTTTTGTCTGCTACCACATCATTCTCTTTTTTATGTGTTCTAATTAGTTATACATAAAAGCAGAATGCATTTTGGATCATTGTACACAAATGGAGCACAGCTTTTCATTTCTCTGGTAGTATACAATTTAGAGGTGCACCATATGTGCTGACTGCATGTACCTAGGGTAATTATGACAGCCTCATTCCACCATCTTTCCCGCTCCCATGTCCTCTTCCCCTCCTTCTCCCTCCCCTTTGCCCAAGCAAAGTTCCTCTATTCTTCCCATGCCCCACCCCATTATGGAAAAGCATCCACTTATCAGGGAGAACATTCAGCCTTTAGTTTTTTGGGATTGGCTTACTTTGCTTAGCATGACATTCTCCAACTGCATTCATTTACCTGCAAATGCCATAATTTTATTACAACATTCCCTTTTTTATGGCACAGCAATTAATGGTTGGGGTCTGCCTGGACTTGAAACCTATTTCCACAACTCCATACCTATACAACTTAATCCACTAACTTTACTTCTCCATGACACAGTTAGTTCCCTATCTGTAAAATAAAGATTCATTCACATATTCAACATATATTATCATATATAATTAAAACCAATTATTAGGTATGTCAAAACAGATGGATGTTCAGGCCACACTCAGAAATTCTTAGGAGTAGACCAGGCATCTGTATTTTTTTTAATTAAGCATCTTAGAGATTGTGGCTTATACACAACTATGAGGACCTTTAACTGAAACATGAAATGATCAATCCCAAAAAGTTGTTTTCAGCCTGGGATGAAGTAAGTCTGGTTGCAACCTAGTTCAACTGAAGGACATGTCAACTCAAGATGACAGGAAGTGAGGCAGAAGACTGGCAGAGAAGAAAAAAGGACTTCAAGTGAATTATCTAATTATCTGTATCACTACATTCAATTCATCATTAAGTCTTGTCACTCAAAATTCAAAAACTAATGCTACTTTACTCATTGTGTCCTTTGTCCAAGCAATGTCTTTCTAATGAAGTAATATACAATGAGCAGAAATTTGTGCTTATGATATTTTTCAGGGAAAGGTTTATTAGAATCAAAAATGATGATAATTTGTTTCACACCTATTCTAACTCCTTATACAAGCTAAACCTTTATCAATGTGTTCAGAGAAGTAAAGATCATATTCATCTCATCATCTTCCCCTTTACTTAAAGTTACCTCTAGGATAGGCTAGCATACATTTTCATTATTCTCTAGTCTTAAAGCTGATTAATAATATCTGTATAATTCATTCTATTATTAAAAAGTACTAGATTAAAAGTAAAACTCGGTAAAATAATCTGGTTCAATTGCTTTTTTAAATACTACATTTCACTTTTGTATTTTCTCCTTCATACATTTCTTTATTCTATCTCTGGATTCCATTTAACAAATATTTACTGTAGGCCACAAATATTGCCAAGGAGTATGGAATACCACAATAAATAAAACAGTACTCTCCCTTTTGGAAAGTAAAGTTTAGATATGAAAAAAAAAGATATATAAACAAATAACCCCAAGGGAATTGCCATATTATAACAAAGCTATCCACAAGGTGCTATGGAGAAGGAAGCACAGATTGCCTGAACAGAGTTTACACAAAGCCATAAAGTATCTAGGCATGAACAGAGCACAAGAACAAGCATACAAGAATATATAAGACATATTCATGGAACAGAAAACATACGTGTTGGCTATAACAAAAGACTTAGAGGAGTGGAAATCATGTGGGCCTTCTATGCCATGCTGAATAATGAGCACTTGAGTCTGTCGGGGGAAGTCACTGATAGTTTTTTCAGCATCATCAGTTCTGTACTTAATTTCCCCTAGGCTAAAATTTTCCTGAGATTGGCTGCTGCCCCCATTTTTCCACAGTGCTACCCTCTCCTAAGCCTCTAGCCCAGCCTTCACAGTGCATGTTGTCTGTACTAAACAGAAGTACTTATGGTTCTTTAAATATGTTGCATAATCTCACCAACTGCTAATGTCAAAAGCATGAAATGAGAAACATTTAATGAGGTGATCCCTATCCTCTAAACTTCATGATTTTTTGGTCCAGCTGCTTCATGGAAATGTAACCTGTTCTTAATCAGAATTGGCACATCTTATAATCACCAATAGGGAGGGATACAATCTACTTCCGAGACATTGAATGAAAAGTAAAAGCATTTAAAATGGTGTTATTTGTTGTTTCTCTGCTTTGTTTTGATACTCTCCTTTGAAAATCTGACTTTCCACAAGGCATGGTAGTACACACCTATAATCCCAGTTACTCAGAAGACTGAAGCAGAAGGATCACAAGCTTGAGGCTGGCCTAAGCAAGTTAGTGAGATCCTGTCTCAAAACAAAAGGAAAAGGGTTGGGAATGTGGTAGACTATTTATCTAGCACAAGCAAAGCTCTGGGTTGGATTCCCAGTACTGCAAAATCAGACTTCAGTTTTAACAAGGTAATAGATGGAGTATTTCTTTTTGTTTTCAAAACCACCTAGAAATAATTTCTCTAAAGGTCTTTTTTTTTTTAAAGAAAAAACAAAACAAACTACTCATACCACCCTTGTTTAGTTTGTAGGGTGTTATCCTTAAATTTTACTCAAAAAGAGTTAGATATAAAGCAGCATGATAGTAACTCACAGAATTTTAGATCTGAAAGGACTTAAGAGGCAATGCAGCAGTGTGCTCAAGTTATGGTTCCTTTGCAGTTCAGATTAACAAGGGCTGGTGCTGACCATCTAGTATCCTGAGTAAAAATGTAGCAAATAGAAGTAGGTTTATAGCCCTGAGAGGAGAAATTAGTATACTATTACCGTTGCTTTCTCCAAATCACTTTTTAATAATGTTGTTGTGTTTTTTATACCTTTATTTGTTTCTATGTAGTCCTGAGGGTAGAACCCAGTGCCATATACATGCTAGGCAAGGACTCTACCATTGAGCTGCAGCCCCAGTCCTCTCCAAATCATTTTTTTAAATATTTATTTTATAGTTGTAGTTGGACACAATATCTTTATTTTATTTATTTATTTTTATGTGGTGCTGAGGGTCACACCCAGGGCCTTACATATACCTATTAGGTTAAAGACCAATCTGTACGAATGATCAAAAAGACACAGCCATGGGGCTGGGGATGTGGCTCAAGTGGTAGCGCGCTAGCCTGGCATGCATGCGGCCTGGATTCAATCCTCAGCACCACATACAAATAAAGATGTTGTGTCCGTCGAAAACTAAAAATAAATATTTAAAAATTCTCTCTAAAAAAAAAAAAAAAAAAGACACAGCCATCACTACCAAATTAATGAAGGTGTGATTTAACAGATTTTTCTCATTGAGTTGTTAAGGAGCCAAAAATCAACCTCTTAACCATGTCAAGAATCTCCTAGATGGGCTCCCTAGTATATAATCATGCAAACTCTGCTAAAATATTACCTTTAATATATTTTTAATATTTATTTTTTAGTTGTATCTGAACACAATATCTTTAATTAATTTATTTATTTTTATGTGGTGCTGAGGATTGAACCTGGGGCCTTGCCCATGCTAGGTGAGTGCTCTACTGCTGAGCCACAGCCCCAGCCCACCTTTGTTTTTTTTTTTAGAGAGTGAGTGAGTTAGGTTTTTGTTTTGTTTTGTTTTTGTAGATGGACACAACACAATGCTTTTACTTTTAGGTGGTGCTGAGAATTGAACCCGGGTCGTGCCCGTGCTAGGCGAGCACTCTACCGCTGAGCCACAATCCCAGCCCCAGCCCTCCTTTAATATATTTTTATTTGTTCTAATTAGTTATAGATGACAGAATACATTTTGACCATCATGGCATATAATTTTCTCATTCATCTAGTTGTACATGATGTAGAGTTTCACAGGTCATGTAATCATATATGCACATATGGTAATAATGTCAGATTCTTTTATCATTCCTACCCCTCCCCCGTACTCCCTCTCCTCCCTTCACTCCCCTCTGCAAGTCCAAAATGCCTCCATTCTTCCCCCACCTTAATTGTGAATTAGCATCCACAAATCAGAGAAAACATTTAGCCTTTGATTTTGTTTGTTTGTTTTGTTTTGTTTTTGGATTGGCTTATTTCGCTTAGCATGATATCCTCCAGCTCCATCCATTTACCAGTAAATGCCATCATTTCATTCTTCTTTTAAGGCTGAGTAATATTCCATTGTGTACATATGCCACATTTTCTTTATCCGTTTATCTTTGAAGGGCACCTATTGTGAGTTGAGCCGCTATAAACATTGATGTGGCTGCATCACTATAATGTGCTAATTTTAAGTCCTTTGGGCATAAACCTAGGAGTGGGAAGATTGGGTCAAATGGTGGTTCCATTCCAAGTTTTCTCAGGACTCTCCATACAGCTTTCCATAGTGGTTGCACCAATTTGGAGTCCCACCAGCAATGTATGAGTGAAACTTTCTCCCCACATCCTCTCCAACATTTATTGTTGCTTATATTCTTTTTTTTTTTTTTAGAGAGAGAGAGAGAGAGACAGAGAGAATTTTTTAATATTTATTTTTTAGTTTTCAGTGGACACAACATATTTATTTTATTTTTTTATTGGTGCTAAGGATCGAACCCAGTGCCCCGCGCATGCCAGGCAAGCGCGCTACTGCTTGAGCCACATCCCCAGCCCTGCTTATATTCTTGATGATTGCCATTCTAATTGGAGTGAGATGGAATCTCAGTAGTTTTGATTTGCATTTCTCTAATTGCTAAAGATGTTGAACATTTTTTTCATATATTTGTTGATCAACTGTATGAAATATTACCTTTTATTGTATATAATTAAGGTATACAATGTGTCTGGATACATACAGTGAAATAATTACTATAGTCAAGCAATTTACATATTCATCATTTCACTTATTTACCCTTTCTCCCCTTTATTGATAAATGCAGCTAAAACATACTCTCAGCAAACATCTAACATATATGCTGAGAGCAATAGCTAAGTAGGTACAACACATGGCAATTTACTTGTCAGCCTACCCCATGTTGCTTAGAGGAAGGACTCTCCATTGTGGACCCAGGTCATTTGCAGTGACTTTGCATGAACGGTGACCTTGCTCAAGGACCAGGGCGGATCCGGGTTTAGGGCGGATCGGGGTTTAGGGCGATCCAGGTTTAGGGCAGTTCCAGGTTTAAGATTTCCTGCTGGGAATAGGGCGTATCCTGCTGCCTCAGGCGCCTTGAGTTCCTGTTGAGTTCTCGCGGGATTCAGAGCCCGGTGGAGAGTGTGGATTTCCCCAGAACGTGCATGTGGAGTGCCGGTGGATTTCCCCCAGAACGTGCTTGTAGAGTGCCGGTGTGAGTTCGGGAATAAAGAATTGCTGTTTGAATCTACAAGGCTGTGAGTGGCTCGTGATTTTGTGCCCAGCCAGACTGCGGCATATATATATTAGATCTCTAGACTTATTCATCCCACATAACTTTGTACCTTTTGACTACCATCTCCTCCCACATACCTGACCCCTTCACACCTTTGCATTGTTTCTATATATATTGGGGGGAATTTTTTAGATTCCACATATGTATCAGATCATGAAGTATTTTTCTGTGTCTGACATACTTCACCAAGCATAATGTGCTCCAGTTTCATTCACATTCTTACAATGGCACCATCTCCTTTTTAAAGGATACTTTAAAATATCTGTGTGTGGGGGGGTGTGTGTGTGTTCATAATTTTTAAAAATATTTTTTAGTTGTGGATAGACGCAATACCGTGATTTTATTTATTTTTATGTGATGCAGAGGATTGAACCTAGTGCTTCAATGCTAGGCAAGCACTCTACCACTGACCTACATCCAGCCCCATAATTTCTTTATTCATTCATCCATTGACATATACTTTGTTTCCGTTATCTTATATATTGTGAACAATGAAGCAATGAACATGGGAGAGCAGATATCTCTACAAAATGCTGATTTCACTTTCTTTGGGTACATGCCCGGAAAAGGGATTGACTATTGGGTCACAGTATACTTGTATTTTTTTACTTTTTTTTTTTTTTTACTTTTTTGTACCAGGGGTTGAACCCAGAGGTAATTAACCACTGAGCCACATCTCCAGCCCCCCTCCCTTTTTTGAGACAGGGTCTAAGTTGATTAGAGGCTGGCTTTGAACTTTCAATCCTCCTGCCTCAGCCTCTAGAGCCACTGGGATTACAGGCATATGCTACTATCTCCAACATATTTTTAACTTTTTGAGAAAACTCCATGCTGTTTTGCATAATGATTACACCAATTTACATGTCTACCACTTATATATAAGGTTCCCTTTTCTCCAATGCTTCACCAACACTTATATCTTCTCTTTTTTAATAGCCATCCTAGGATTTGGGAAGCAATCTCATGTGTTTTTGGCTTGCATTTCCCTGTTGATGGTAAGAACCTTTTCATATCCCTGTTGGGGGCATTTTTGTCTTTTTTTTTTTTTTTTTTTTTTTTTTTGAGAATATCTATTCAGATCTTTGCCCGTTTTTTAATGAGGTTTCTTTGAGGGGTTGCTTAGAGTTGTGTGAGTTCCTCACATATTTTGGATACCAAGTGTTTATTAGGCATAAGGTTTGCAAACATTTTCTCCCAATCCATAGGCTCCTTTCATTTTGTTTATTATTTCCTTTCCTATACAGAAGCCTTTGGTTTGATGCAATCCCACTCGGATATTTTTCTTTTGTTGGCCAAGCTTTTGATGTAATATCCAAAAAATCATTGCCAAGGCCAATGTCAAGGAGCTTTTCTCTTATATTTTCCTTTAGGAGTTTTATGGTTCTTGGTCTTAAATTTATATCTTTATTTTGAATTGATTTTTCTGTGGTATAAGGGCCCAATTTCTCTTGCATATGGAAATCCAATTCTTCTAACATCATTTATTGAAAAGACTATCCTTTACCCATTAGGTCCTTTCCCATTAGGTCTATCCTTTCCCATTAGTAGCACTAATTCTCTCTTGTTGAGAATTAGTTAACCATATGTTTGAATGAGCTTTGTATTCTGTTCCACTGGCATGTATGTCTGTTTTATGCTACTACCATAATGTTTTGATTACTACAGCTTTGTAATATATTTTGAAACCATGAAGTGTGATGCCTTCAATCATTCTCAAGATTGTAAAAAAACCCCAATAGCCAAAACAAATAAATTTTTTCTATTTCTGTAAATAGTGACTATTTTTCCTGGCAAATGATTAGGCTATGGTTATAATCCCTTAGGAAAGTTTAGAATTTTTCCATCCACTTAGAATAGAGCTGAATTTCCTCATCTTCCTGTCCAAAGAAAGGGATATAAGAAAATGTAGAGAATTCTTAGGTGTAAGAATACCCATATGATGGAATATTGTCATTAAATATGAATAAAGTATTGATATCTATAATGTGAACACATTCTGAAAATATATGTGCAGTGAAAGAAGATGGCCATTAAAGACAGCACATTATATGATTCCATTGATGTGAAATGTCCAGACTAGGCAAATATATTAAAACACAAAGTAGGGCTAGGGCTGTAGCTCAGTGGTAGAGCGCCTGCCTCACACGTGTGAGGCACTGGGTTCGATCCTCAGCACCACATAAAAATAAATAAAGATATTGTGTCCAACTACAATTAAAAAATATTTTTTAAAAAAACTACAAAGTAGTAGGAAAGTTAAGGAAGATGGCAGCGAAGGGAGTGCATTACCCCCGTGTACCGCGTCACTGTGCGGGAGAATGACGAGTTAGAACGGCTAAAAGCTATCTTGTTAGGAATTTCCAGCAAAATTGGGGTGCTCCAAAACCTAGAGGAAGGATTTCCATCGCACGAGGATCAGCTACGGGGGCTCAAACGCGAGAGATTTGTCCGCACGGAGGGTCACGCTGCTTATTCAGCAAATCGCCCCGCGGCGGGAAACGAGGAGATAGCAACGCAAAGATATAGCGCTGAAGTTTCTGCGGGCTTCTGCCAGCTATGCAATCACCGTACTCAGTGCTAAATTCTGGGTTTGAGACGGGGGAAGGAAGCGGTCCAATTCGGTTCTCCACACCGGTCAGACCACAGAGGAAGCCAGCGGCCACCATCTTGAAGAGCTGACGTCACCATCCCTGTTTTCGACTGATTGCAGCTAATTCAGCTATAGAACAGGTAATTTCAGGCTGCCATTCGCCTGCGGCTTGCAGACAAATTACTCAGGCTCAGTGCTAAAGAACCCGCGGAAACTGCTCCTTGGAGCCTGCTCTTATCAGAACATACACCGAGCACGTAGCGGCCGAATTCCGGCTCCCGGAACTGCTCTGGCCCAGGGATAAAGAACTCGCGGAAACTGCTTCTCGGTCCGGGTCCTGCTGAATACTGTGGAGGTAAATACCAACCGAGCCTTCATAGGCAGTGGCAACTGGACTGAGACGGGGCTTGTGAGGGCCGGTCAGAACTCACCCGTTGCTTTGGTCACCCGGCAAAGGGAACGAAATGCTGCCATTCGCATGGGATACCAATATGGCAGAGATCTGATGTCATCAGAAAGCAGCGGAGGAGAGAACTTCATCAATACCAGCGGCGACAGAAACAGTTGGTCTCCTGGTAAAGAAAGTGAGTCACAAACACCCGAGTCTCTCTCACTTTGTAATCAAGCCAGAGGGGCAGAGCCGAGCCGCAGCCCGCGCCCGGAACAGGCCCAGCGGCCCGCCGGCGTGGTAGTCACGTAACCCCAATTGGAGTAGGGGCAGAGCAGAGCCGCAACCCGCGCCCGCAAGGTAGGCAGACCTGCGCCCGACCAGCAGAACAGACCCAGCGGTCCGCGGGCGTGGTAGGAGGGGCAAGGCAGAGCCGCCGCCCACGCCTCCAAGGTAGGCAGACCTGCAACCGACTGGCGGATCAGGCCCGGTGGCCTGCCGGCGTGGTACACACGTCACCCCAATTGGAGTAGGGGCAGAGCAGAGCTTTCGCCCGCGCCCGGGACAGGCCCAGCCAGCGCAGTAGTCACGTCACCCCAATTGGAGTAGGGGCAGAGCAGAGCCGCCTCCCGCGCTAGCATACGGGATGAAAAAGGCAATATCACAACAGACACTTCAGAAATACAGAAGATAATCAAAAATTATTTTGAATCCTTATACTCCAATAAATTAGAAGATAGTGAAGGCATCGATAAATTTCTTAAGTCATATGATCTGCCCAGATTGAGTCAGGAGGATATAGACAATCTAAACAGACCAATATCAATTGAGGAAATAGAAGAAACCATCAAAAGACTACCAACTAAGAAAAGCCCAGGACCGGATGGGTATACAGCAGAGTTTTACAAAACCTTTAAAGAGGAACTAATACCAATACTTTTCAAGCTACTTCAGGAAATAGAAAAAGAGGGAGAACTTCCAAATTCATTCTACGAGGCCAACATCACCCTGATACCTAAACCAGACAAAGACACTTGAAAGAAAGAAAACTACAGACCAATATCTCTAATGAACCTAGATGCAAAAATCCTCAATAAAATTCTGGTGAATCGGATACAAAAACATATCAAAAAAATTGTGCACCATGATCAAGTAGGATTCATCCCTGGGATGCAAGGCTGGTTCAATATAGGGAAATTAATAAATGTTATTCACCACATCAACAGACTTAAAAATAAGAACCATATAATCATCTCGATAGATGCGGAAAAAGCATTCGACAAAGTACAGCATCCCTTTATGTTCAAAACTCTAGAAAAACTAGGGATAACAGGAACATACCTCAATATTATAAAAGCAATCTATGCTAAGCCTCAGGCTAGCATCATTCTGAATGGAGAAAAATTGAAGGCATTCCCTCTAAAATCTGGAACAAGACAGGGATGCCCTCTCTCACCATTTCTGTTCAACATAGTTCTCGAAACACTGGCCAGAGCAATTAGACAGACGAAAGAAATTAAAGGCATCAAAATAGGAAAAGAAGAACTTAAATTATCACTATTTGCAGGTGACATGATTCTATACCTAGCAGACCCAAAAGGGTCTACAAAGAAACTATTAGAGCTAATAAATGAATTCAGCAAAGTGGCAGGATATAAAATCAACACGCATAAATCAAAGGCATTCCTGTATATCAGCGACAAATCCTCTGAAATGGAAATGAGGACAACCACTCCATTCACAATATCTTCAAAAAAAAAATAAAATACTTGGGAATCAACCTAACAAAAGAGGTGAAAGACTTATACAATGAAAACTACAGAACCCTAAAGAGAGAAATAGAAGAAGATCTTAGAAGATGGGAAAATATACCCTGTTCATGGATAGGCAGAAATAACATCATCAAAATGGCGATATTACCAAAAGTTCTCTATAGGTTTAATGCAATGCCAATCAAAATCCCAATGGCATTTCTTGTAGAAATAGAGAAAGCAATCATGAAATTCATATGGAAAAATAAAAGACCCAGAATAGCAAAAACAATGCTAAGCAGGAAGTGTGAATCAGGCGGTATAGCGATACCAGACTTCAAACTATACTACAGAGCAATAGTAACAAAAACAGCATGGTACTGGTACCAAAACAGGCGGGTGGACCAATGGTACAGAATAGAGGACACAGAAACCAATCCACAAAACTACAACTATCTTATATTTGATAAAGGGGCTAAAAGCATGCAATGGAGGAAGGATAGCATCTTCAACAAATGGTGCTGGGAAAACTGGAAATCCATATGCAACAAAATGAAACTGAATCCCTTTCTCTCGCCATGCACAAAAGTGAATTCAAAATGGATCAAGGAGCTTGATATCAAATCAGAGACACGGCGTCTGATAGAAGAAAAAGTTGGCTACGATCTACAGTCGGTGGGGTCGGGCTCCAAATTCCTCAATAGGACACCCATAGCACAAAAGTTAATAACTAGAATCAACAAATGGGACTTACTCAAACTAAAAAGTTTTTTCTCAGCAAAAGAAACAATAAGAGAGGTAAATAGGGAGCCTACATCCTGGGAACAAATCTTTACTCCTCACACTTCAGATAGAGCCCTAATATCCAGAGTATACAAAGAACTCCAAAAATTAGACAATAAGATAACAAATAACCCAATCAACAAATGGGCCAAGGACCTGAACAGACACTTCACAGAGGAGGACATACAATCAATCAACAAGTACATGAAAAAATGCTCACCATCTCTAGCAGTCAGAGAAATGCAAATCAAAACCACCCTAAGATACCATCTCACTCCAGTAAGATTGGCAGCCATTATGAAGTCAAACAACAACAAGTGCTGGCGAGGATGTGGGGAAAAGGGTACACTTGTACATTGCTGGTGGGACTGCAAATTGGTGCGGCCAATTTGGAAAGCAGTATGGAGATTTCTTGGAAAGCTGGGAATGGAACCACCATTTGACCCAGCTATTCCCCTTCTCGGTCTATTCCCTAAAGACCTAAAAAGAGCATGCTACAGGGACACTGCTACATCAATGTTCATAGCAGCACAATTCACAATAGCAAGACTGTGGAACCAACCTAGATGCCCTTCAATAGATGAATGGATAAAAATATGTGGCATTTATACACAATGGAGTATTACTCTGCATTAAAAAATGACAAAATCATAGAATTTGCAGGGAAATGGATGGCATTAGAGCAGATTATGCTAAGTGAAGCTAGCCAATCCCTAAAAAACAAATGCCAAATGTCTTCTTTGATATAAGGAGAGTAACTAAGAACAGAGTAGGGACAAAGAGCATGAGAAGAAGATTAACATTAAACAGGGATGAGAGGTGGGAGGGAAAGGGAGAGAGAAGGGAAATTGCATGGAAATGGAAGGAGACCCTCAGGGTTATACAAAATTACATACAAGAGGAAGTGAGGGGAAAGGGAAAAATAATACAAGGGGGAGAAATGAATGACAGTAGAGGGGGTAGAGAGAGAAGAGGGGAGGGAAGGGGAGGAGGGATAGTAGAGGATAGGAAAGGCAGCAGAATACAACAGACACTAGTATGGCAATATGTAAATCAATGGATGTGTAACTGATGTGATTCTGCAATCTGTATATGGGGTAAAAATGGGAGTTCATAACCCACTTGAATCAAAGTGTGAAATATGATATATCAAGAACTATGTAACGTTTTGAACAACCAACAATAAAAAATTTTAAAAAAAGCAAATACAGTACTTTAATCAAACCTGTCTAATATATAAGTAGTTTGTAATTTTACTTTTATTAGGATCTATATCTGTTAGCCACAGGCTCCTGAATCTCTTCATAAAATGTGACAAAAGTATACTGACAATTCAATATTTATATGGTAAAAAGACTATATATAAATAGTAAAAATAAATAACTCAATAAAAAATAAAAAAAAATTAAAAAAACACAAAGTATAGTAGTGATTGCACAGAGCTTAAGAAGATATGGGAAATGGGAAGTGACTGTTAACATCTATGGGGACTTTTTTGGAGGGTGATGAGAATATTCTAAAATTAGATTGTGGTGGTGGTTTTATAACACTGGGAATATATTTAAAAGCACTTGTACACTTTAAGTGGATGGACTTTATGGTATGAGAATTATGCTTCAATGAAGCAGGTTTTTTTTAATTTAATACACCAGCGCACGCGCGCGCGCGCGCGCACACACACACACACTTATTACAATGAGTTCTCAAGTATCAGCCTCTATTCTACCAAAAATTTGAATTTCTTTTGATAAACAAGTTTATTTTTAAATTTAGTCAACATACATCATTGATCTAAAAGCGTCAATAAAGCACAAATTTTAAAACCACTCGCAAGGCCATCCCTATAAAAGGGATTTTTCCCAAGATAGAAAATAACCAGATGAAACCTACCCCAACATCATTTTAATTTGCAGAGGTCCAATAAACCTGGAGCTCCTCCCCCACAGCAAGTTTACACTAAATTTCACAAGGAAAAGAACCAACCCATGATATTGTTTCCTCTTAGGAGAAAAAAAAAACAAACTAGTTTTGAGACCAACAACAACACAATGAAAAGCTGAACTACATAGAATAGTAGTAAACAGATAATGTTGGTGTAAATAACTTGTTATTTTATTCTAGAGCCCTTATAAATAAAATCCCCAAGTTAGTGGCTTGCATTATCAGATAGAAAGTTAACGTGGTAGAATGAGGACTTATGCAAAGTATATTACACATAACATTTTACTACTATGAAAGCAAATGAAGTTTCTAGTTATAAGAAAACCAACCTGACTCTAAATTACACACACCTTAATGGCAAGACTCCCTATTACATATCAATGTAAGACATTTAATTTCAAGATGTTCACACAAAGCCAGGTATGATGGCACATGCCTGTAATCCCAGCAGCTCAGGAGGCTGATGCAGGAGGATCATAAGTTAAAAGCCAGCCTCAGCAACGGTGAGGTGCTAAGCAACTCAGTGATATTCTGTCTCTAAAGAAAATACAAAAAAAAAGGGGGTTGGGGATGTGGCTTAGTGAGTACCCCTGAATTCAATCCCTGGTACTAAAAAAAAAAAAATGTTGACACTACAATATATAAAATAGCTATTGTAAATACACAGAGTATATTCTATTGCTGCCAGGTTTACTTTGGGGTTTTGTTGTTGTTGTTGCTGTTGTTTTTAAGGAACCTCTATACATTGTGGTTAACACTTCTATCTTCACCCTTGAAAAACTCTACCTTCTATCACAATGAAGAGTATGGTTAGACTTAAGAGCCCCAAATGTTAAACAAAGGACCCTGAACTCATTTATCAGTTCAGGTACCTTAAAAGCTACCCAACAAGTCATTAACATACAGAAACATGCATCATGAGAAGCAAGAAATATCACCCGTCCCTTCTGCATATTAATAACTTGTTACTCCTGAGCAACAGTGCTCACATCACTGAGGTCTGTGAGCAGTCACTTTTCAAATTCATCCTGAGTGAAAGATGGAATGACTTAAGTACAAATGCAACATATTATAAACAACTTCTTACCAAAAAAAGTCACAACTTAAACCTAAGTATTTTACCAAATTTACTACGAAATGCCACAAAAACTACCTTCACTTAAGCTCTCTCTCCCCAGTATCTGGCGAGCCAACTGGGTGTCTTTAGGCATGATGCTAACTAACTCTCTTAGCATGGATGGCACACAGATTAGTATCTTCAAATAAACCCATCAGGTATGTTTCACTAGCCTCCTGAAGGGTATCAATGGCTGGACTCTGAAACCTCAAGTCAGTTTTTAAATTTTGGGTGATCTTCCTCACCAACCTCTGGAAAGGTGATTTCTGGATGAGAAGCTCCATTAACTTGTAGTAACAACGAAGAGCAAAGTGCCACAATCCTGGGCCTATAGCCATGAGGTTGCTTCCCCTGCTGGTAGAAGGAGGGCTTTCCTTGGCAGCCTTGGTGATCAGCTATTTACATGGGGTGGGAGGAGGAGGCTTTCCCAGCAGAAGACTTAAGGAGCTTTCTGCTTGGTTTGGGCCATTTTCTCTTACCAACACCCAAGTGTTAGGCCACTTCTCTGACCACAGAACAAAAGAACGTTGCTACTCCAACAAACCACCTCACCACTCTATCCCCAAATTTTAAATTTTTAATTTGAATACCTTGATATGTCAACAGTAGCAATAATGACAAAAGCAACAATAATATCAAGTAATCCATTGAGTGGATATTTATACCAGATACTGTGTTAAAAATATATAATTTCATTTAATCCTTATAAAATCTCTAAAAGCAGATTCTATTACTATCCATTTTAAACTATATTATATTTAATCCTTAATTTACATACAAAAATAGATTTAGGATGGTGAAACAAATCATTTTGTTTCACATCTAGTGTCAAAGCTATGATTTAAACTCCGTATCACTGGACTCTGCTGCCACCTCAGTTATCCTTCTATATGGTCAACTTAGAAACAATAAACTAGGGGCTGAGGATATAGCTCAGTTGGTAGAGTGCTTGCCTTGCATGCACAAGGCCCTGGGTTTGATCCCCAGCACCAAAAAACAAAACAAACATACAAAGAAACAATAAACTAGAAGAATCTTATATTACTTTTGCAAAAAGGTATCTCATGGGACTGGGTTTGTAGCTCAGAGGTAGATTACTTGCCTCTCACATGTGAAGCACTGGGTTCAATCCTCAGCACCACATAAAAATAAAATAAAGGTATTGCATCCATCTACAACTAAAAGAAAAATAGTTTTTAAAAAATACATTTCTTAAAAAAAAAGATCCTAAAACCAAAAACTATAGCCCAGACTCCAGCCAAGATACAAATGAACCAAGCCAGCCAAATTCCAATCCTTTCATCAGCAAATGTAGAAATTGAAACAAATATTTCAATTTGGCTTAAACATCCATTTCATTTGAAATATTTATTTAAAAAACTGAGTCTTGGGGCTGGGGTTGTAGCTCAGTGGTAGAGTACTCGCCTAGCACACGTGAAGCATAGGGTTCAATCCTCAGCACCACATAAAGATAAAATAAAGGTATTGTGTTCACCTACAACTAAAAAAAAAAAAAAATCTGCCAAGGGTGGTGTCACATACCTGTAATCCCAGCAGTTCTTGAAGTTGAGGCAGGAGGATCACAAATTCAAAGTCAGCCTCAATAACTTAGTGAGGATCTGAGCCACTTACAGAGACCCTGGCTCAAAATAAAATAAATAAAAAGGGCTGGAGATGTGGCTCAGTGTTGAATACCTGTGGGTTCAATCCACAGTACAAAAAAAAATCTTTTACCTGAAACCGTGCCAAAAGAAATGATTTATTTATTTTCTGCCCTATCTTTGTATTTGTAGTAGTAGGCTATGAAAATTAAATATAACTGTAAATTAAAACATAATTAATATTTACTTATACACTCTAATACCACTCACCAGAAACATCCCATATGACAACTTATGGGGAGAGGGTGCACTGGAGATAGAACTCAGGGATGCTGTACTGCCATGGTACATCTCCAACCCCCTTATTTTTTATTTTTCTTTTTTTTTTTTTTTTTTTTTTTGAGGCAGTCTATCCTCCTGCCTCAGCCTCCTAAATGCAGGGATTATAGGCATATTCAAAAACTTAAGCATATTCAAATGTAGACAGAATAGTATAATAAGCCTCAATGTACTTATCACTCACATTTTTAAAAAAAATCAGCAACCTGTAAATTTGTTTCATCTATTTACTTTGGCACTTTGAAGGAAACACCTGGTACTATAACACTTCCTCAAATATTTCAGTACATATGTCTAAAAGATAAGAATTAAGTGTAACAACAATATGATTACTACACCTAAATATATAATGACTTTAACTGAGAAAATCTATTTAAAAAAATGATAATAAATAATAAACATTTAAGGATCATAATTTAACTGAAATTATGAGATAATATTGGGCAGAACCAGCCAGCAAGTGGTTCAGGCTCCACAAAGGGGGCCTGAGGGAAAAGCTTTCATAATGTGTTCATGAAAGCAATACAAAGAAAATGTTTGGTTAAAGTAGAGAATCTCTGATTCAAGGTTAGTTGGCAGTTTCTAATAAAGTTGGTGACTTGTTAAGCTTAAATTTAATTTTACTGCTTACACTGAGTTGGGTTTCAGTTTGCTTATGTAGGAACCCAAACCCAAGGCACTGGAGCTATATTAATGGTCTCCTCTCCCACCCCCCAACTCCCTGTTTTCGTTGTTGTTGTTTTGGTACCGGGGATTGAACCCAGAGACTTAACCACTGAGCCACATCACAGTCTTTTTTTTAAATTTTATGTAGAGACAGGGTCTTACTGAGTTGCTTAGGGCTGGCTTTGAACTCCCCATCCTCCGTCTCAGTCTCCAGAGCTTCTGAGATTATAGGTGTGCACCACCGCACCCAGCCAATTAGTTCTTAAATTTTATCTTGAATGTTAATTAAAGCTATATATATATTTTAAATTTCTATCATATTTGTATTTTAATACTTTTTGTATATCATTTCTGTAACTATATCTATTTATAAAACGTCAATACAGCACTATTTCAAATGTGTCCATAAAAGGAAAGAAAAAAAAATCTATAGACATTGTTCCTTTTTGATTTCAGTTGTTCACTGAGTATCTGAGTATCAGAGAAATTAAATTAGGCATGATTTGTTATTAACCTTTGCCATCTTCAACAATTCAATTTATTGTCCACTTGGTGACACCAAATGACTACTTTATTAATTGTTCCAGCAATTTGCCAGTTATTATTATTCTGTAACTACATGTTATCCAATGAAAAAGCTGATTCAAATTTTTTTTATTCTGTGACCCTTATTTTTTATAAATCTCTAAAAGCACACAACACTCTTTATATATATATATATTTTTGTTTTTTTGTTTTTGGCGGACACAACATCTTTGTTTGTATGTGGTACTGAGGATCGAACCCAGGCCGCACACATGCCAGGCGAGCGCATTACCGCTTGAGCCACATCCCCAGCCCCAACATTGACTCTTTCTTATTCCTCCCCTAACTTGCCTTGCCCTCCAACCAAAAGCTTCAAAAAAATAAAATTATTGATATTTTGGGCCTAAATACATTGTCTTTAAATGTTCCTTTTAAAACGTAATTTCATTTCCTCAATCTGGCTGATAAAATAATGATGGAATCAAACAGAAGCAGAAAAAGAATAATTTTTTAAAGGAAACATCAAATTTTGAGTCCTAACTTTATACCAATATTTCACTAGCATAAAAGACATTTCTCTAAGAGCTGTAATCACCATTTTCCCCTAAATAAGGATTTTTCTGAGACCTAAGAAATCATAAATAACAGTTTTTTTTAATAGAGATTAATAGAAATTTCAATTTTTTTACATTATATCAAACAAGAAGGAAAACATCACAGTGAGGTAAAGAGATTAGCAGTAACATGGCTGCCTCCAGGACATAAATGCTGGATTTAGATCATCAAAGCTAACTAAGTAAAGGTCAGTTATCAACCCATCATTATAGTTCAATCCTAAGTCGTCCGAGTTTACAGGAGCCTAACAAAATAGATAAATTTGGAAAGTTAGGATCATTTGAAAATTTTCAAAAATCAACTCAAATTTCAAACACATAAGGATAGTTCACAAATTAAAGGTATCCTGAAATAAAACTTTCAAAAACAGTGACAGGATGTCAATGGGAGAGACAGGATTCCAAAACAGCAGGAGCCATAGGTAGCACATAACCATTAGAAGCAAGGGGAATATATTTGCCATAAAAGGCAGTAACATCAGAGCAGCAACCAGAAAATCCTGACCTTCAGGAATCTAAGATAATAGTTAATAAATCATAAGACATTTTTGCTCATAGAGGCAAAAGGGGGGGCAAAAAAATTGCTAGGGCTTCTATAACAATGACCACAATTTATTGTCTCATAGATCTAGAATAGATTAATTCAAGATCAAATGTTAGCAGAGTTGGTTCCTTCCAAGGAAGTTTAAAATCTTCTTGATGCTTATCTCCTATCTTATGGTGGTTTGGTGGCAGTCCATGGCTTTCCTTGGCTTGGAGAAGCATCACCCTAATCCCTGCCTTCATCTTCACAAGGTATTCGCCCTGTGTGCATTGCTGCTTCCAAATTTCCCCTTTTTATGAGATATCAGTCTTAATGGATTAGGGGAACAATCTACTCCACATGACCTCAGCTTTACTAATCAAATCTGCAGTGGCATCTATTGCTGGGAGTGATAGTGCACAACTATAATCACAGCATCTATCCCCAAATAAGGTCACAATCTGAGGTACTGGAGGTTGGTACTTCGACAAACAAATTTTGAAGGTACACAATTCAAATCATAACAAGTAGTGAATAAAGCTTTTTACTTACATTGCCAAGGTAGACCACAAACCACAGAGAAAATAACTGTTGAGTTTCCATAGCTAAACCAGTTAGTTATCAAACCCAGAGTTCATCAATATCAGGGAAGGCTGAGTCCTCTTGAGCAAAAAGGCAAACGTTTCTGATAAATTTCTAAGGAGACCCTCATCGTTATACAAAATACATATATGATGGTGTGAGGGGGAAGAAAAAAAAGAGAGAGAAATGTTGTCACAGTAGATTGCGTAGAGAGAGGTGATGGGAGGGGAGGTGGGGACAGGGAGGGCAGCAGAATACAACAGACACTAGTATTGCTGTATGTATATGTGTGGCTGTATAACCAATGTGATCCTGCAATCTGTACACATGGAAAAATGAGAATTCATACCCAATTTGAATCAAATGTATGATACGTCAAGATCATTGTATTGTCTTGAGCAACTAATAAAACAAAAAAAGATATGCTGCTATTTATAAGAGTAACTCTACACTGGTTTAGAAGGAATATCCAGTCCTTCCAGGAATGAGCAAATACAGGATTTCTAAGCTGACAATGATACTGAGACAATGACTCTTGGCTCTGATAATTCAGACTACCCAAAACACATTTATGTTCTCCCAATTTGAGCAGGAATATAATAAGTAGGCCAGATAATAAATGAAGTCCTCACCTAAGTCCAATGCACAGTTGGCCCAATGGATTTTCTCCCCAACCATCTTGTCATGACCTGATCCCTAAGTGTATAATTGGAATGGATATATATGGCAGCAGCTAGTTCTCTGAACTGTGAAAACAAGCCATTAAGATAGAAAAGGACAAAGAGAAAGCCTGCTATCACTTTCTCCCTACTGCTCACCCAGATAATAAATCAATTGGCAGAATAAAGATTTGTGCCACCCTCACAGACAGGCCCAAGAAAAATGCCATATAACTTATGGATGGATCAGCTTGTTAAGCTGGTGCAAGGCACACTACAATTCTATATATGGACTGTTCCTTGTTACTCAAAACATAGTCCACAGACTAATGTTGCTTTTTATTACTATACAACATAAACATTAAAAGTAAGAATATGCAATTGAAAATGTTTTCAAGGGTTTGGGGCTTTGGCTCAGGGGTAGAGCGCTCACCTGGCAGACGTGAGGCACTGGGTTCTATCCTTAGCACCACATACAAATAAAACAAAAGTATTGGGTCCACCTATAACTAAAAAAAAAAAAATACATATTTTTAAAAAATGTTTTGGTAATTTGTCATTGCTGCAATAACTGTGTGTGTGTGTGTGTGTGTGTGTGAGTGAGAAAAAGAGAGAGAGAGAGAGAGAGAGAGAGAGAGAGAGAGAGAGAGAGAGAGAGAATACTGAATATTGAACACCTAGCCCTTTTTTTAGTTTTTGAGACAGGGTTGCACAAATTTGCTGAGGGTCTCACTAAGATAGAGAAACTAAGGCAGAAGTATTCCCCTGTCTTATCCCCCTTAGTTGCTGGGATTACAGGTGTGCACCACAGTGTCCAGCAAGTGTATGGTTTTATATTTTACCAAAAAAAGAATCACTCATGATAAAACAAAAACAAAAAATGGTCCTTTGCCTCACCAGTTTAAGTAGCACTTTTCTAAAGGACAGTGGTGAAAGGAAATTCTACCACCAGGCAGAGATGTATTAACTTTATATAAAAAGAGAAGGGGCTGGAGTTAAGGATATATATCAATTCTTGGACAGTGGCTTGTTGCTCTGCTAATTAATCAAGGTCTTAGAAGCAGCAAGAGCAGATAATCCAATAAAAAGGAGTTAAAAAAAAAAAAAAGACCAGTAGATTACCCTATGTAAGTGGACACAAAGTGTAACTACTCAACAGAGCATCTCCGGCAAGGAACAACCAGATGAAAAAAATAATCAATCAATGTCAGCTGGAACCTGTCTTTGGCCACCTCAATGCTCAAACAATGGACTCATCAGATAACTAGCCATAATGGCAGGGATGGAGACCATGTATGGGCACAAAGCCTGGATTTTCTCTCACCAAGGCTAATGTAGTTGTTGATAATGCTAAACTGACAAGTAAGCACCTACCAAAAATGACCCCTTGATATCTTATCATCCCTTCAGGAAACCAACCATACACTTGGTGATAAGTTAATCACATGGAATTCCACTTCGGAGGGCACAGCAATGCATGCTCACTGGAACTCATTTAAATGAAAATCTAACTCTTTGACTCTGCCAGCACCCACTTACTGACATTGGATTTCCTGGTCCTAACTTTTCAAGCATCACCATCCTGAGGGAATGCTGGAATGGCCTAAAGGCTCAGCTTTAGAATATCTGTAGAACTGGTGCCCTGCCCTCCAGAATACAATATCAGGTTAAACCAATGGCCACTACATCATGCTCTATTCCATTCATATAGGTGTAGAAAGGAAGTAAGAGGCAGATGTAGGATTGGAGAACTCACCACTTGGCCCCACTTAGGAAATTGCCCATTCTGAGTGATCAAGTGGGAGAATTTGTGCTTCCTAGACTCTCAACATTTATCTCTATAAGAGTTGATATCTTAGCCTCCAGGGATGGAACACATCCATTTGGAATACCTTAATAGCTCCTCAACCTTTAATTATTACTGCCATCTAGTAACTTATACCAAAATATAAAAAGGCCAAGAAAAACAGTTATTATACTGTCAAAAGTAATCAACACTGATTGTCTTGAGAAGCTACAGATGTCACCTCATGATGGAGACAGAGAATATATCTGAAATTCAGAAGATTGGGGTATTTCTTAATGCTTCTATGCCCAATGATAGTAGAAAATGGGAAAGTAAAGCAATAACAATATGACAAGGGCAAAATAACCAGGGGTTCACTCAGACCCTCTGGGATAAAAGTCCGTGCACCCCAGAATATAGGAAATCTAGGATAATGGTCAAAGAAGGAACTGATTAATATCAATTATGGCCTTGGAACCAGTTGCACCAACAGAAACTATAGTTTATTTCATTGACTCCCACTTTAAATCATTTTCAAAAATTGCTACCAGTTATCAGCTTAAAGCAAGAAGAACTAGATAGATGTAGGACTTGAGCTCATCTGAGTGGTAAAAAGGGAAGACTATAGCAGATGCTGTTGATCCTCATCCCATATCTCCTTGTCCAACTGTTAAGCTCACCTGAGCTACAAAGAGTTACCAATAATACCAAAAGCATCCCACCACAAGGGCCTACATGTGTCTATTCTGCTGTCTGAGGGTTCTCTCCTGTGCTAAGAGACTACTCAACTTTCATGCAGAGCATCCTGGAACACCAGGAATTTAATGCCCCCAGTGAGGGATGAGATAAACATTCAAGCTTCCATACCCTCAGTGAGACAATTCAAAGACACATTCTACACAGCTCCTCAGGGAGTCCTGAGTGGGAAACCCCAATTTCCCCCCGAGATGATTAACTTATTAGAACAACAGGTATTGTCTTTTCTTACTTCTTTATCTTATTTTTACCTTTCCTTCACATGAGCTCCCTTGAACTTACCTACCAAATAAGTAACCTTCACCAAAACCTTTATTTCATGCCTGATTTTAAAGGGAACCTAAAACAGATTAGATACTATTATTATCATCTTATATATTAAGAATTAGGCACAAAGAAGTTTAAAATTGACAAGGGTTTCATAGCTAGTAAGTGATGGAGCCAAACATGACCTGGATAGTTTCATTAAGAACCCAAGCTCTTACATTCTGTACTAAATCTCTTTTTGTTTAAAAAAAAATCAGTTTTAATTGACACCTAATATTTGTATGTATTTATGGAGTAGAGTACGATATTTCTTTTTTTAATATATTTTAGTTGTTGATATACCTTTACTTCTTATTTATTTATATGTGGTGCTGAGGATCTAACCCAGTGCTTCACACATGCCAGGCGAGTGCTCTGCCACTGAGCCCCAGCCCCAGCCTCAGAGTATGATATTTCAATACAGGTATGCAATGTGCTATGGTTGAATCAGGACAATTAACATATCCATCGCCTCAAATATTCATCACTTTCTTGTGCTAGAAATATTCAAAATCCACTGTACTAGATATTCTGAAATATACAATTAATTGGTGTCGACAAGAGTTACTCTACTATGCTACAGAACTTAGATGTTCTTTCTCCTGTCCCTACACCTCTATACCCATTAACTGCCCTCACTTCAGAAATTATGGTTTAAAAGTTCATATTTTTTTAATTTAGTGGCCTTAGAGAAAAGTATTCCTATATTATTTCATGCTTGTAAAACAAGTGCCAGTACCTCTACAGTTAAAAGTCAATTAAATCTGGTAATTATTTAACATAGGTTTCAATGTGATTAGTTACTAACAATGTCTAACTCTGTCTTCACTTACCATTTATCTACAAGTATGCTCCTTAAAAAATATCTAAGCACAACAAAATTAAGAAATAAAGATATCTTTATGAAAGCATTTCATAAAATATGCATTTTTTAACAAAAGTTATAAGGGTAAGTTCAAGGCAATGGTTACCATTGACTTTTCTCCCCAGGAAATAAGAAGTAATCTAATATGTTGAATCAACCAAGCTAGGCCTTTCCAACAATGAACATAAAACTCCTTTGAACTGGGGGTTTTTCAAGATGGCAGAATAGAGAAGGTCACTTTCTGGGTTTTGCTTGTTGGTGTGAAACCAAGAAACTAAATAGGCAGGTTCTCAGCAAGGTGGGTTAAAAAAAAATGGGGAAGACTTTACTGGGAATTAATACTAGATATTTAAAGCAGATCAGGAACTCAGAAGGTTGAATAAAATAAGAAATCCCAAATTCCCAGTGCTACTGCCACTGCTGCCGCCAGAGGCCTAAGCCAGAGCAGTCCCTCCATAAGCAAATTAGAGGGATAAGGAAATTAAAGGAACCCAAATTTTTAGGAGGCCTGAGGCATATTTGGGTATGGAGAGATCAGAGATCAAAGACACTGCCCAACTAAACTAAAAGACGTGCTGCACAATATCCTTGTGCGAGAAAAAAGCCACATCTCTCCCAGCAGCCCATGGAGAACAGAGGAAAAAAACCATTCTGCAGCCACAAAGCAGGGGCCAGTGGCTGGGAGAGCTGATTCCTGGCAATACAGAAATATAGTTGGGTTTGAAATATAGACCTGACAAACCCACACCACGCGACAGAGCGTATGCCTAAGTGACGAGGAGAAAATCAAACATGGAGAGGGATTTACACAGGGGAATACTGGTGATGGAAACCCACCCAGCTCCCCTTGCCCCCTCCAAACCAGTGGCTTGCAGGACTGGCTGAGAGATACATGCCTCACCAAGAATTTTAAAGGGAAGGGGTAGGAAATATTGGGAAACAAAAAGTTGGTTCTTAGAAAAAATAAATAAAATTGATAAACCCTAGTGAAGCCCATGAAGAGAAAGATGGAAAAAACTCAGATTACAAAAATTCATGATGGAGGGCTTGCCTAGCATGCACAAAGTACTGGGTTCAATCCCCAGTACCACTTGAAAAAAATGTATATTTTCTGAAATTCATAATGAAAAAGAAAATATCACCACAGACACTACCAAAATACAGACAATAATCAGAAACTATTTGGAAAATTTATACTCCAATAAAATAGAAAATTTTAAAGATCTTGACAAATTTTTAGAGACATATGACCTACCCAAATTGAATCAGGAGTACATAGAAAACTTAAACGTATCAATTTCAAGCAATGAAATTGAAGACACCATCAAAAGCCTACCAACACAGAAAAGCCCAGGACCTGTTGGATTCAACTGAATTCCACAAGTCCTTCAAAGAACTAACATCAACCCTCCTCAAATTACTCCATGAAACAAAAAAGGAGAATCCTTCCAAACTCATTCTATGAAATTAATATTACTGTGACACTAAACTAGACAAAGACACATCAAGGAAAAAGAACTTAGACCAATATCATGAAAACAGATGCAAAAATTCTTAATAAAATACTGGCAAACTGCATACAAAAATATATTAAAAAGACAGTGTACCATGCATCCAAGGATGCAAGGTTGGTTCAACATGCAGAAATCAGTAACATAGTTCATTACATCAACAGACTTAAAGATAAGTCTCAATAGATGCAAAAAAAAGCATTTGACAAAATACAGCACCCCTTCATGTTCAAAACACTAGAAAAACTAGGGATAGTAGTAATATACATCAACATTGTAAAAGCTATATATGTTAAATCCAAGCCAACATCATTCTAAATGTAGAAAAATTGAAAGTATTCCCTCTAAAAACTAGAACAAGATAGAGATGCCCTCTTTCACCACTTCTATTCAACACAGTCC
This sequence comes from Marmota flaviventris, assembly GCF_047511675.1. Lineage (NCBI taxonomy): Eukaryota > Metazoa > Chordata > Mammalia > Rodentia > Sciuridae > Marmota > Marmota flaviventris. The sequence goes on along the minus strand of NC_092500.1, from coordinate 21,008,488 downwards.
TAGAAACTCTAGCCAGAGCAATTAGACAAAAGAAACAAATTAAGCGGATATGAATAGAAAAAGAAGAGCTCAAACTATCCCTATCTGCTAATGGCATGATTCTATACTTAGAAGACCCAAAAAACTCCACCAGAAAACTTCTAGAACTCATAAACGAATTCAGAAAAGTATAATATAAAATTAATACCTATAAAGCAATTTTATTCTTATAATGCCAATGATGAATCAGCTGAAAGAGAAATTAGGAAAACTATCCCATTCAAAATAGCTTCAAAAAAGTTAAAATACTTGGGAATCAATCTAATATAAGAGGTGAAACACCTCTACAATGAAAACTAAAGAACACTAAAGAAAGAAATGAAGAAGACCTGGGAAAATGGAAAGATGTCCCACGTTCTTGCATAGGCAGAATTAATATTGTCAAAATGGCCATACTACCAAAAGCACTACACATATTCAATGCAATTCCTATTAAAATTCCAATGACATTCTTTACAGAAATAGAAAAAAGCAGTCATGAAATTCATTTAGATAAATAAGAGGCCCAGAATAGCCAAAGCAATCCTTGGCAAAAAAGCATCACAATACCAGACTTTAAATTATGTTATAGAGCTATAGTAACAAAAACAGCATGGTATTGGCACCAAAATAGACTTGAAGACCAACAGAACAGAATAGAAGATACAGAGACACACCCACATAAATACAATTATCTCATACTAGTCAAAGGCACCATAAACATACACTGGAGAAAAGATAGCCTATTCAACAAATGGTGCTGGGAAAACTGAAAATCTATATGTAACAGAATGAAATTGAACCCCTATCTCTCATCCTGCACAAAATTCAACTCAAAGTGGATCAAGGACCTTGGCATTAGACCAGAGACCCTGTGCCTACTAAAAGAAAATGTAGGCCCAACTCTTCATCATGTCAAATCTCCTAAAGCACAAGAAGTAAAATCAATAATCAACAAATGGGATGGAATCAAACTAAAAAGCTTCTTCACAGCAAAGGAAACAATTAAGAATGTGGAAAGAGAGCCTACAGAATGAGAGAAAATTTCTGCTACCTGCACCTCAGATAGAAAATAAATTTCCAGGATATCTAAAAAAAAAAAAAAAATCAAAAAATTTAACAAAAAAAAAAAAAACAATAAATGGGCAAAGGAACTGAACAGACACTTCACAGAAGAAATTTGAACAGCCAAGATATATATGAAAAATTGTTCAACATCTCTAACAATTAGAGGAATGAAAGTTAAAACTACACTGAGATTCCACATCACTCCAGTCAGAATGGCAATTATTAACAATATAAGAAATAATAAATGTTGGTGAGGATGTGGGGAGAAAGGTATTTTAATACATTGCTGGTAAGACTACAAATTGGTGAAACCACTCTGGAAAGCAGTATGGAATTCCTCAGAAAACTTGGAATGGAACTACCATTTGACCCAGTTATCCCATTCCTTGGTATATAACCAAAGGACTCAAAGCATATATAGTGACACAACCATGTTGATGCTTATATCAGTTCAATTCTTAATAGCTAAGGTATGCAACCAACCTATGTGCTCTTCAACAGATGAACGGATAAACAAAATATTACTCAGCCATAAAAAAGAAATGACTTTATGATTTTTGACGGTAAATGGATGGATCTGGAAACTGTCGTGCTATGTTCTCTCTGATATGTGGATGCTAACACACAATAAGGGAGATGTGGAGAATAGAAGTTCATTGGATTAGACAAAGGGGAATGAAGGAAAGGGAGGGTATTGGGAATAGGAAAGAATGAATCAAACATAACTTTCCTATGTCCATATACGAATACATTACCAGTAAATCTCTACATCATGTACAATCACAAGAATGGGATTCTGATCAGAATAAGTTATATTCCATGTATGTATAACATGTCAAAATACACTCTACTATCATATATATCTAAAAATAATGAATAAAATTTTAATTAAAAATAAACCAACCACTTTGTTCTAGCTTATCCTCACCATTTAGTATCACCTATCCATCAACTAGATCTGTGACACAGACCTGAGAATTACTATTCAAATCTAGATTATGTTAAGATTTATGAACAGTTTAACAATCCTGGTAAGGAAAATAAGGTAGAAAAAGAATTTATTCTATATTGAAAAAACTCCAGGTTTTCAGTTTACTTGCTAAATGACCTAGGACAAGTTATATTAAACTTCTTGGATCTTCAGTTTTCTAGTCTGCAAAATGTGGAGGAGACAAGGATAAAGTATACAAAGTGCCTGTATTACATTGTCTAGCCTATAGAAGCTCTTCAGTAATAGTTTCCTTTTTCATAGGTATTATTAACTAATTAATTTTCACATACTTACCTACAATTAATAGAAATAATTTAGAAAACTCTCAAAAGTCTTATAAATTTAATTGGAAGTAAATTGGAAGCCTACATAAATAGGTTAAAACATGGATTCACAAGAAAAGGTAACAACAATACATTAGAATGCAAGCAGAAAAATCTATAGAAAAGAAAGCTTAAACAGTACTCAGCAGTGTCTCCAGGACCTCATCAGAAACCACTGTGGTTACCCAAGAAAGGGTAAAAGGATACTCATTGCTATGATCTTTTTTTTAATTTTTAACTTTATTTTATTTATTTATATTCATGTGGTGCTGATTAAACACAGTGACTCATACATGCTAGGCAGATGCTCTGCCACTGAGCCACAACCCCAGCCTTAATTGCTATGATTTTAAGCTACACTGGCTCTGGCCACATACAGGTACAGATCACTTGAAATATAGCTAAACTAAACTGAGATATGCTACAAGGTTAAATACATACTGGTTTTCAAAGACTTATTATCAAAAAGTGTATAAAATATCTCAATAATTTTTATGAATAGGTTTAAATTATATTATATATATTGGGCTAAATTATGTGCATTGTTAAATAACTTCACTTATTTCTTTTTACTTTCTTTAATGTGGATACTAAAAATTTTATATGCACATATGTGGTTCATGTTATATTTCCACTGGACAGCACCGATATAGAGTCTATTCTTAGTGTCACTTGTTCTTCCTTCCCACTCTTTAATTCTTTTGCAAAGACCCTACACTGGTAGTTCTAATTTTCACTCACAGATTTGGAGAGTATGAGGGCCTTACTATCATAGATGTAAAACAAGAGTTATTTGCCACAAGAAAAATAGCCTTTAATTAATATACAAAATGAAAAGGGATGAACAAATGATGAGAGAATTCCCAGAGGAAATTGTCTCCCAGAAGACAATGTTCACACAGACAAGACTTTGACTATATCTGAATGAAACCTATTAGTAACTCTGTGGCAATTTCTAATACACTTCTAAAAGCACATTGTTTTAACATGCACTATCTATTCACCAAGACAAGGTTAGATATCTACTAGAAAAAACAAACTTTTAAACTTAAGGCATATATTCATATAATTTAGAGTCTGGAAAAACTGCATATATTAGAGAAACAGAATACACATGTTCCCATAACAACAATAATTATTATAATATTATAGTATAGTGGATAATCTTTATGTCCTAAAATCCAGTTACCTCAACTCAATCTTATCTCTACCACTTAGGTACTGTCTAACCTTGAGATAGTCCTTAATCTTTCCTTGCCTCAGTTTCTTCCTCTATAAAATATGAATTATAACACCTACTTTACAGGATTGTTATAGTAATTAAATACTTTAATACATAAATCATTTAAAACAGTACCTAACACATTTATTTTTTTAATATTTATTTTTTAGAAGTAGCTGGACACAATGCCTTTATTTTGTTTATTTATTTTTATGTGATACTGAGGATCGAACCCAGGCCCTTGCACATGCCAGACGAGAGCTCTACCACTGAGCCACAATCCCAGCCCCTACCTGACACATTTCAAAGCTTAACAAATGGTACTTATTACTATACATGACCAAAAACTTAACTGAAAGGAATAGGTATAGCTTATTACATCTAATGATCTTTTCACTTAACTGGTGATTATTCTCCTAAGGACATCTTAATTCTTCCAACAGGTATTAAAATGTTACTAGCTTTAAGAGTCAAAGGACTCACATAAATAAGCTATTTGAGGTGAAGGGTATAGCTCAGGTATAAAACTCCGAGCTAGATTCCCAGCACCACAAAAATAATTAAATATTGCTTTGTAAGATAAAATAAATTAAGGCATGTGGATACCTAAAGAGATCAGGAAAAATCTAAGCAAAAGAGCTTTGTAATAAGAAAATCAAGAGATTGATTTCATGGATATCAATGCACATAATATTTAAGGTTCAAAATATACCATATTGCACAAGTATTCATTGTCAATACATGACTGATGCTTCCAAGATAAAGGACATACAAAGAAGAAAAGGCTCCTACCTTTAAGGGCTCAGTCTAAGTAGACAGGCTGTACACAGCTATGATAAACTATAACAGAAGTATGTAGTTAGTGCATGACAAGAAAACAAAGGAATCTAAACAAAGGCAAAGGGCACAAGGATGCACAGGATATTTGGGAAATGGTGAACTCACAGTGTGGCTTCAATATTCTTTGAGGCTCTTATATCATTTTTTTTAAAAACAATAAGTGCCTATTACATGTTAGGCACCAAAGATACAAGCACGTAAACCACAACTCCAGGGAAGATAATGTCTACTAAGGTATGAAGGGAAGTTAGGTGGGAAAAGAAGAGCAGGAACATTCCAGCAACGATAATGACATATGGAAAACCATACAAAGTTTGATATAATCCTTGGGAGAAAGCCAACATATAGGCAGAGATGAAGTCATCAGATGCTTTGGGCCAGACTTTTAAAATAAACGTGACTGATAATTATTAAAGGATTTTAAATAGAAAAGATTCATGACCAGATCTGCATTTTAAGAAAGGTTTTCTGGGAGTAAGCCAGTTCTGAGAAATCCAGGAAAGAAAAAGGCTAAAGAAATAGCACTAATGACGGGGACAAAAAAAAAAAGGAAAGAATGTATTCAAGTGGAATTTTGAAGGAAGGCCAAAACTTGATAAAAGTACAGAAGAAAGAAATGTCTAAGATGGATCCTTGAGTTATTTCCTAGTCCCTACATCTCCCTAGTAGAAATTTCTCCTTTGAATGCCTATTCTACCTTAGCAAACTTTTTTGTACCTATGTATTGACATATCTTGTACCCCCTACTGGTAACCTCATTATGGGGAGAAATTATGGTTAATTCCCTTTAGTCTCAGCAGGGCTAGAACTAAGGTGAGAAGAGTGACACTCAATTTCAGGTTCACACCCATGCCAGGGTAAAATCTGTCTTTACATAAATGTTTGGCATTTTGTTCATCATAGTCTTTTTTGCATACATTTTTTTATTAAAATATTCTTTATCTTAGGACTATTTAGACTTTTCCTAAAAAGAAATGTCTTTATAGAGAGCTATGTATGTGCCTAGGTTTATATTTCAATCATTTTTGCTTAGGAATTTGTTAGTGTGGTGATTGCAGTTACAGATACAATGCATGCAATTAGATTTTCTTACTTTAATAATAAATTAATTATTCTGTTATACGTGTGTGTGTGTGTGTGTGTATTCTTTATCTTGATTACTAAGCTTTTAGGCACCCCACTAAATTGTACACCCAATGTGAGTATCTTGCTTACCTCACCCTAGTTCCAGCCTGGATTCTCAGTGCCTGCCCAACACAGTGTGTCTCATAAGCAGGTACTTAAATGTATGCTGAATGGAGGAAAAGCAAACAAATGGCACTAGCAACAAGAAGGATGGTGGTGGGTCTTACACAGAGGCAGCAAATGCAGGAGAAAAGACTTTGGAAAAAGATGAGTTTATAAAGCATATCATAAGCACTGCTTGGTGTATTATCTTATAGGCTTATTTATTATTCAACACTGGCAGCATTTATAATAGGAAATATTAAAGACTAACATTACTCAAGGAATCATCCTAAGGGTATTTTTCTGCTATCTTTTTAAAACTACATTAATACTTGAAGTATGGTGGTAACATCCAATTTCTTATAGCTCAACTTATAAATTAACATTGCTTAGAACAACAAGATGAGCTGCTTAATATAAAAATGTAGAATTCACATTACTATGATCAGAATGTTTGTGTTTCCCAAAAATTCTTATGTTGGAATCATAACCCCCTAGATGATGATATTCCAATGTGGGACCTTTGGGTGGTGATTATGTAATGACAGGGTATTAGTGCTCTTATAAAACAGACCCCACAGAGCTGACCTGCTTCTTCCATCATGTTAGGACACAGCTAGAAGTGAAACAGAGAAAGGCCTTCACCAGGCCTTCACCAGGCTGGTGCCTTTATCTTAGACATTCCAGCCTTCAGAACTTTGAGAAATAATTTTTTATTATTTATGAGCTACACAGTTTATGGCATTTTATTATAACAGTGCAAAGCTACTTTAAAAGAAAACACAGCCTTTGATAATTGCCCATCGAATACTCTATTCCTCAAGGCATAACCTGACTAGACTATATGAAACAGCAAATACATCACTCTATTTCTTTATCACTTTTCTTCATAGCATTTATCACCACCTGCTACAGAATACATTTGCTTATTGTTTTCTTTCCCCTTTTAAAATAAAAGCTCCACATGCACGTGTGGTATGTCTGTTTTGTTCATAGTTGTACCCCCAACACCTAGAATTAAATCACATTGAAGGTCATGACAAAGAGTAGGAAGGTGACTAGAAGCTGGCTTACCCTGACACAGATATTAAAGAAAATAAATAAGAGTGTGGATGGAAAACTGGAGTTAGGAGCTCATCAGAATGTAACAGAAATCCCTAGATACCAAAAGCAAACATACAACTGCAAATCAGAGCAAAAAGCTTGGGAGCTTACTTTAAACTACCTTTGGGAGTAGAACAGTGGGCTCAAGTTTTAACAGCCTTTGGTCAGATGAGATGCAAATCTCTGTATAAAGCTGGTATCCTCAAAGGGCCATCTGCTTGACTCTTACTGACATAATAAAAAATTAATGGAAACTTACCAATCTCAGCCTGGGTTAGGAAACATGGGATAATAAGAACAAAAAGGCTCCCTGAGAATTTTGAATAGGACCTACCATCAACTCTCTAGGGCTTTAAACATATATTACTTACATGATCTAGAAATCCCAAGCTAAAAAATTGAAATAATTATTGGTTCTGGATGCACTCACTAGTTTTCCAATGTATTGCCTCTCAACTCCAAATACACCATTCTTTGTCCTGCTTTGGATATTAGAGCATGACCCTATAAACATCTCTCCTTTCTTTTCTGGCTCAACATTAAGCTTTGTTCAGAGTGTCAAATGATGATCAGCCCATTGAGAAAAAGGTAAGTGATTTTAAACAAGCTGGTTTTATATTATCAAATATAAAAAAGTATAAAAGATTTGTTCCTGCAAATGATATATAGAATTTTCATTCAATATACATGTTTTTCTTCCTATAACAGAACTAGCATTAAGCCAAACTTAATTTTCAGATACTGAAATATTCCCGTTACATTTAACATTTATCTGCTTCTTCAAGTTAACAGTTTATCATTAAAGATATATAATTTCTTATCTACATAGATAGCCTTTACAGGTTTTTTTATTAAAGTATACTCCAGTTTCATTTTTCATAAAATTTCTTATTTATATTACCCACTTCATGTTCCAAATATCTTTCCTATTTACAGAATGATAAAGGGTTATTTGTATTTTGGCTATAATAAGAATGAAAACAATTCAGAGAAACTAGTCATGTCATACACACACACACACATATACACATATGTATGTATAAAATGCTTATCAGTTTAATTTTAAATCACTCTTTAATAACTTAAACTTAGAGCTGTAAAGTACAAAACTACCCTATTCTCAAATTCTAGCAGGTACCATCTTGTGATGGTTATTTTCTTGTCAATTTGATTGAGCCATGAAATGCTTGAATATTTGGTCAAACATTATTCTCTGAGGATGTCTGTAGATGAGATGGACTTGAAGAGGGACTAAGTAAAGTAGATTGCCCTCTCAAATGTGGGTGGGCCTCAGCCAATTAGAAGTGTTTGAATAGAACAAAAAAATTTTTAAAAATAAACCAGTCTGGGGCTGGAATTATGACTCAGCAGTAGAGCACTTGCCTAGCACGTGCTAGGCTCTGGGTTCAATCTTCATCACCACATAAAAATAAACAAAATAAAGTATTGTATCCAACTACAACTAAAAAAAAAATTAAATTTAAAAAAAAACTGGTCTGCTTTCAAATAAGAGAAAAAGTCTTCTGTCTGACTGCTTTCAAACTGTGATGTAAGTTTTTTCCTGTCTTTAAACTAGAATTCAGTGAGCAGTGGTGCACACCTATAATCCTAGCAGCTCAGGAGGGTGAGGCAAGAGGATCACAAGTTCAAAGCCAGCCTCAGCAACAGTGAGGTGCTAAGCAACTCAGTGAGACCCTGTCTCTAAATAAAATACAAAATAGGGCTGGGGATGTGGTTCAGTGGTCAAGTGCCCCTAAATTCAATCCCTGGTACCCCCCTAAAAAAAGATACAACAAATATGTCAGCTCTTCCTGGGTCTTGGGTCTGCTGGCCTTCAGATTTTAACTATACCATCAAATCTCCTGGGTGTCCAGCTTGCAGATCTTAGAACTTGTCAGACTCCATAACTGCCTAAGCCAATTCCTCAATTTATTTACATACACTACTCATCCTGTTTCTCTGGACAGCCCTAATATTATTTCTTTCTGAATCCTACTAAAGCATCCCTCCTAATCATGCTTCAGGCGTTTTCTTTCCTTCTCACATTTTAAAAGATAAAAGTAACGTGTTTATTGCCCCTCTTCTCATTGCTGGAATTCCCCCATTCCACTACCTTCTAGAAATACATTCCTACTCAATCTCTGTAATTATGTAGTTATAACATGAGGTGTCTCCTTAATCCTGCCTACCTCTGTGCCACAGCTGTTTGGCTATAGGGAGGGAAGGAAGGAGGGTCACCTGATACAAGTTTGACCAATCAGAAACCCTAATTATAAATGACACTTGAGGGCTGGGGATGTGGCTCAAGCGGTAGCGCGCTTGGCTGGCATGCGTGCGGCCCGGGTTCAATCCTCAGCACCACATACAAAGATGTTGTGTCCGCCGATAACTGAAAAATAAATATTAAAAAATTCTCTCTCTCTCTCTCTCTCTCTCTCTCTCTCTCTCTCTCTCTCTCTCTCTCTCTCAAAAATAAATAAATAAATAAATGACACTTGAGGTCTTTTCCCTTTTAACTTAAAAACTGCAAGAGAGTTGGTTAAAGTTTCTCTGCTAACAGTTATGTGCAGGAATGAGGACTAATAAAATGAAGTAGACACACCAAAATAGAGATGAGAGCTAAATAAGAGTCCTACTCATACTTATTTCCCTTGTGCCATTCATTCCTGTCTCCATTACAGTAGTCAATATAAGTCCCTTTGGCCTAAACTGGTTTGAATTAGATTTCAGTCAGATGCAACCAGAAGAGACACAGTTTATCCCTTATGTGCATAAATGATTATGGCAATTTACATAATTGAACTAAAAATAATCAAACTAACTTCAAATGCTTTATGTTACCTGTTTTCCATAAATTGATACCATTCAAAAAATTAAATATGTTCAATACTTGACCTAAAAACATCGTTAACTTTGAGGCTACTTAAAATGCAAAGGTTACATAGGAAGAATGTCTCTTTGCTTATAACAAGGGACTTTATAAAATTAGTAAGCAGAATTAAAAATCATAATGAGCTCCATGTTCTCTGACAAATACTATAGGACCCCATTAAAAATACTACATAGGGCTGGAGTTGTGGCTCAGTGGTAGAGCGCTCGCCTAGCATGTGTGAGCTCCTGGGTTCGATCCTCAGCACCACATAAAAATAAGTAAACAAAATAAGGGTATTGTGTACAACTAAGAAATAATTTTTTTTAAAAAAATACTACATAAAAATATAACACATATAGAATTCAAAAAAACATTTAGTAAGAACTTTGTCACACAGGCTTTGATTACCCTTTTAGGATCATAGTTTCAGATACTCCCCCACCCTGACTCAGTCTATCTTCACTAAACAAGGAAGAGAATCAGATAATCCTAAAATGATAGCAAAGGAAAAACAAGCTTAAAAGTGTCAACTGACTCATAGTACAGTAACTGCAACAACTAGGTAGTGAGAAGTAAACAATACAGTAAAAGCTATAATAAAAATTTTAGGCCCAGAATCTGCTCATAGGTCAGAAAGGTTAGATATTGCATTGTTTTACTTTTATAGAACTTCAGGAAATACTATGATATTCATTTGTCCAACAGCATCATGGCAACAGCATAGTTAAGAGCCTTTGACATTTCATTATACAGAACATTCACCTAAACAGAGAAATGTTCAGGTTTTGAGTCCATATTAAAGAAAGCATTTTAATCAAAGTGTCTGCCAGAATGAAATTAGAGTGGTATCATTAAAAGGCTTAGTAAAAAGTTAAAACTAGTCTTAAACACTTTAGTACCTCAGGGGATTATAACAAGGAAAAAAAGACACAGATTTTTTTTTATCTCTCTCATAGTGAAGAGCAGTTATACACAAAAAAGGAAGGAGATATGTATATGTATATATGTATACATGTATACACACACACACACACACACACACACAATATATATATACTTGTATATGTATAGAATATATACAGGGTACATGAAAAAACTGAAACGAATGGTTCCCTCTGGGCCAGAGAACTGGGAGACTAGTGAACTGGGCTAAGAGGATTTATTTATGGAACACCTAGATGCCCTTCAATAGATGAATGTATAAAGAAACTACACACAATGGAATATTACTCAGCATTAAAAGAGAAAAATCATGGCATTTTCAGGTAAATTGATGGAGTTAAAGAATATCATGCTAAGTGAAGTAAGCCAATCCCAAAAAACCAAAGGCCAAATGTTTTCTCTGTTAAGTGGGTGCCCATCCTAAATGGGGGTGGGGGAGAGGAGCATGGGGAGGAGCATGGGGAAGAATGCAGGAACTATGAATAGGGCAAAGAGGAGAAAGGGGATAGGAAAGATGGCGGAACGAGTCAGACATCATTACCATAGGACATGTATGAAGACATGAATGGTACGACTCTACTTTGTGTACAACCATAAAAATTAAAAACTGTGCTCAATTTGTATACTATGAATCAAAATGCATTGAGTTGTCATATATAACTAATTAGAATGAATAAATAAATAAATAAAAGAAGTAACAGGAGTGCTGGGTTTTGGATCAGTGGTAGAGCACTTGCCTAACACATGTGAGGCACTGGGTTTAATCCTCAGCACCACATAAAATAAATAAATATTTATAAATAAATATTTATAAAAAGGAAAAATATTTATAAAAAGGAAAAAAATATTTTTATTATATTCTCTGACACTGTTGGAAGATTTGAATGTATACACTTTTCATTCAAGTAATCAAACAAATATAAAAAGTATAAAGCATGTATACAAATAACATAAAAGACATACAAAGTACTCTGGATAGGCAAAGGATTAGAGATCCTATTTATCTACTGAACTAGGGAAAGTATCAATAAAGAGGTGGTACTGAGATGGGCCTTCAATGATGGATAAAATAGATATATAAAAGAAATTATTCCAGGAAAGAAAATACCTGAATATAGACACAAAGTTGGGAAGAAATGAAGTCAAGTGTTAGTTTAGGAACTTGGGGACACATATAAGGGAATGTAGTCGTCTTCTATGTCTCTGTAACAAATTACCATACAGTTGATTACCTAAACCACACAAATTTATCAACTCGTAAGTTCTCCAGTCACAAGTCTGGATTGGATAGGCCCTCTGCTAAGAGTCTCACCAGGTTGAAATTAAAGCATCTGCCAGAGCTAAGGTTTCCTCTAAACCTGAGACCCTCTTCCAAGATCACGGCTTGTTGGCAGAATTCATTTCCTTGCAGTTAGAAGACTGACACTCCCTGTTGTTTGTTTGCTGACTGTTGGCCAGGAACCACTCACTCAGCTCTTAGATGCTATCTACAATTCCTTGTCAACTGGCCCCCAGAACAGGCCCCCTGCTTTCAACTTTTGAATCTTTCTAACTTCAGGAAATATCCAGGTGTACCCAGATCACTTTTGAGTGACTTCATCAACTGCTTTGTAACCTAATCACAGGTGAGATGACTCATCATATTCACAACTTCTGCCCACACTCAAGGGAAAAGGATTATACCAGAAGTGTATTCCAGGGGATGCATACCTTGAGAGTCATAAGAATTCTGCCTAGCCTAGGTGGTAATAGAAGATGAAAACAAAAATTCCCCAAAGCTATGCCAAAATTCAATTAGTTTTCCCTTCTATATTTCTGTGCCCAAATATGTTATTTGTAAAATGTATATGCGTACTTACAGTTGCAACTGAGGATCTTCCCACATTTGATAACTGCCTATATTCTTTGGACTGTTAGAGATAGTCACTTGTTATATTACAAGTCCTATTTTATAAAACTTCAAATAGAGCCTCACCCTCACAGTCTTTTATTCACTATGAACCATTCCTACCTCTGACTAATATATCTTTTACTATTAGACTAACATTGTTACATTTAGGCTAATACTGAACTTATTAGGGTCCTATCTCATTCCACAAAGACCTAGCATCTTTGTTTGCATTTTTTCCCTCTCTGCAGCCTTTATTCCCTCTCTGCAGCCTTTATTCTTCTGGCCTGGTGTTAGCTGGCTAGCTTTTTAAAGTATTTTATAGTTATCTGGCCCTCATCTTAACTATCATGAAAGAATTATAAACAGTTTAGCTTTGATGTAAGTAAAATGTCAGTTCTATAGCCATATGGATAAACACATAATTAAAATTCCTACAATACTGAATATGATTATTTAGGAATATGAGTCTCAAGAGTTGAAAATACCAAATTCTCTTTTGATCTGGCAGATTATATTTTTCTATTAGACAAAAATTAAAGGCCCTTGATAATTTTGCCTATTGATTGGGAAAGTAAATGTTTTGCTGATAGACAAAGAAATAAACACCATCCAAAGAAAGCTGAGTGTTATGGTTTGGATCTGGAATGTCCCCAAAAGCTCATGTGGGGCATGGCTAGAGAAAGTAGGTCACTGAGGTAGCCTAGGATTGTATCTGTCCATGGTTTGTACCACCCCCCTTCCTGTCTGCCATTAGCTGAGCAGCTTTTCTCTGCCTCACCTCAGACCCAGAGCAATGGAGTCAACCAATCATGGAATTAGACTTCTCAAACCATGAGCCTAAAATTAACTATTCTTCCTCTAAGTTGTTCTTTTCAGATATTTTGGTCACAGCAACACAAATCTGACACACCAACCTACATGACTGTTAGGGTGTCATGATAAATGCATAGGTTCCAGAATGTCAAAGGATTGCTACATTGCTATACAAGATGATCTGTGTCCTCCAACTTTAAATGTAGCACAAGTATGGACCCGTCTAGGGAAAAAAAGATATAGTTGGGCAAAATCATCTACTATAAAGCTACTTCATAACAAAGTATTGAATAGCTCATAATTTATTAAGTATTTCTCTGAAGGTTAAAAAATGGTGCATAAATACTTATTCACACCACTATAAAGTCAAAAAGTCATAAGTCAAACCACTGTAAATCAGAAACTGTATTTAAAATTACTTTATAGCAGAGATGATAAAGACATTGCTAGCAATAATTAGAAAATTTAATGGATTCACTTTATAAACAATAGCTTTCAACTTGCAAACAGAGTATGATGCCACATACAACAGTTTCAGCTTTCCCTGCTAGCAGTTTTATCACATACTAGGTAAGCCTCCAAATACCAAATGAGTTCCTACTCGGTGTAGGTGATGTCGAACAGAAGATACAGAATGAATCACACCTGAATTCCAGCCTCAAGTTAACTATAATAAGTGAAAAAAAAAAAATCCTGAGGGCAGAATCAAACCAGTTTTCCTTTCCCTTCCTTTGGCAGACAGACTCAAGGTAATCCCCATCCCCTAACAAGATGATCTGTATTCTCCAACTTTAAATATAGCATAAGTATGGACCCTTCTGAGAAAAAATATATAGATGCCCCTTAAGCTATAATAGGATTGCACCCCAATAAACCCATTTTAAGTCCAAAATGCCCTAAGTTGAAAATATATTTAACACACCTTGCCTGCCACTTATCTTAGTCTCATCTATCTTAAACATGCTCAGAACACTTGCATTAGCCAAGTTGCTGGTGCTGGACTTGAAGTTGATATCCTCCTCAGTCACTAGGATTGCAGGTGTGTGCTACTATGCCAACAATAAATACATGCTGTTTTAAATCATTAAATTTATGATAATACTTACACAGCAATATATAACTAATATATCTGATTATTTCAACTACTAACAAATCATAAGAGGTAATAAGTATCCTAAACATCAGATCACCAAAGTCAACATAAAATCCACAGTCTAAATACTAGAGAAAAGCAGAATCAGTCACATGGTCACACTCTTTCAGAAGACTCAAGCTCCGATTTGCTGTCAATAATGGCCAGTCTGGCTGCCTGACTAATAGGTCAAATTTTAAAGATCAGTTGCTTATTCTCACCCTGTACATTCTCAAGGAGCAAGGACCTTCCATTTCCTGACCAAATTCTCAATGAGCCACCAGGCATGAGAGATACAAAAGGAAAATATGAAGAGGCAAAGGACATCACAAACATGGGTAAAGAGAACAAGCTTTAGATGTAGAAGAACACTGTCATTCCTACTTATTCAAAGAAAGTGAAAATATATAAATCCTAGTAAAATATGGCCCTTTTCTCTATCTAAAAATCACTTTCCATAAACAACAAATGGCCCTTGCTTGGGGACATGCATTTGTTATAAATGAACCAGAATAAGCCTACACACCATCTGACATCTACACACCTTCTTACCATCAGTTAGAAGTCCGATCATCAGAGGCTCATTGTAGTACAAATATTTTCACATAGGAATGGAAGTGATATATTAGGACAACTTTATCAGGATCATAAATATAACTAAAACCAATTAAGACTTTTTATAATTCAACTGGGAAAAGCAGAAAAAGTACTCAGCTGCCACTATACTTATTAATGTTCACTTGAATAAAGTCATTTTTTGTAAAATATAAAATGTATGACAAAATACATGCCTGAAATATTATAATTTTCTCCTTTGTAAAAGGAAATTCACTGTTATTTCATTTAATTTTTCTATATATAGGAAAAGTAAAATCAATAACCTATTTCCAAATGGTTGGCTAATAAAATTAACTTTGTACATTTATAAGATGGCTTAATTTCCTTTAATTATACACAATGCCAGAAAGGCTTTTTACAAATCATTAACAGTTAAGATATGCTTTCCAGGCTGGGGATGTGGCTCAAGCGGTAGCGTGCTCGCCTGGCATGCGTGCGGCCCGGGTTAGATCCTCAGTACCACATACAAACAAAAATGTTGTGTCTGCCGAAAAACTAAAAAATAAATGTTAAAAAAAAAAAATTCTCTCTCTCCCCCTCCCTCCCTCTCTCCCTCTCCCTCCCCCCCCTCTAAAAAAAAAAAAAAAGATATGCTTTCCCTGACAATTTAGGGGGATAAAATAACCATGGTTGTCTGAGAAAATCATTCCTATAACATTAATACATGCATACACACATTTCCAAAGATTGCAGAAAATAAAAGCAAAGCAATTGGAAAGAACATACATTTACTTTGAGTAAAGCTTAGTACATGTACAGAGATGAGTGTGCAAAGCATAGCTTGATCTACACTCACACAGTGCCTTAAGCTATCTCTCTGAATACCCTGTTTTTGAACATTTGGGTCAGTCCTATGGCTTACAACAGTGTCCTAAATAGGGTGAGACAATAAATAAAATGTGCAATAATATAAACCAATATACCTTCCAGATATTCAATCTAACAAAAGCTTAAAACCAGGATACAGAAGCTGAAAACAAACAAAACAAATACATATAGGACTTTTGGCAAAAAAAAGTAAGAAAAAAACTACACAGCACTCTTACCTCAGTCGGGAGCAAGATTTACATACTAGTGTCACAGTTGCCACTTCCAGTTATGAGTAATATCTGGTGAATTAAACATAATCCACAGTACAAAGCAAAACAAAGTGATACTTAGAATGGATACTTGAAGACTGATCCATGGTTCAACTTATTTATCAAATCCAACTTACCCTGATAAAAATACTGAGATTCGCAAGATTACTTGAGAGTGGTTTTAGAAGACAAGACAATTTGAAAATGTAGAATAAGAAAGGCTTTATTTAGGTGCTGGGGATGTGGCTCAAGCCATAATGTGCTCGCCTGGCATGCGCAGGGCACTGGGTTTGATTCTCAGCACCACATAAAATAAAATAAAGATGTTGTGTCCACTGAAAACTGAAAAATAAATATTAAAAATTCTCTCTTTCTCTCTCTTCTCTCTCTCTTTAAAAAAAAAAAAGAAAAGCTTCATTTCAAAAAAGAGAACAGTGTATATATACCTTCACAACCATCATGAAATAGCTATGTGTATAATTATTTTTTAACAGCTCTCTCCCTGACTAGTCTTCAAGTTTTGAGAAGGCAAAGACTACCAGTTTTTTAATGGTTTTCTCAGTACCTAGCAAAGTATCTGGTATATGGCAGACATTCAACAAGTATTTGCTAAAGGAATAAACAGAAGCAGGAAAGATCAGGGTGACCTATTCAATTTGCCTAGTAAATTTTAAGGGGCGGGGGGGAGGAATACCAAAAGATCATTTAGTATGAAATTACATAAGACCACAAAAATCAAACTGATAAATTTTAATGTGACTGGTAATGAGTCATTGAAGATCTCTGTGGAGTGCAATGGCATAACTAGGTCTGTGCTTTAGAGACTGTACTGAAAAAGCAAAACAAACAGCAGATTACAAATAAGAGACAATGTGGGCAATAAGGAGATCATCATAGGAGCCCAAAGAAAGTGAAAACCTAAACTACAAAGAAAGTATTAGGGGGCTGGGGTTGTGGCTCAGTGGTAGAACGCTTGCCTAACATGCATGAGGCACTGGGTTCGATCCTCAGCACCACATAAATGTAAAATAAAGATACTGTGTCCACCTAAAACTTAAAAATATATTTTTTTAAAAGAAAGTAGTAGGAATAGGAAGTTTAAAAAAAAAAAGTACTATGGGAATATTATACAGCTAAAATCAACAGGGCAATCAGTCATCCAATCAACAAACATCTTTTGAATACCTACTATGTATCTACCAGACACTGCTAGGAGCTACTAGAGATAGGAATAATAAGCCATAATCATTTACTCAAAAAGCTGACAGTTTCTGAATCACTTCAATGGGAAAAACTGACTGAAAACAGTGAATAAAGAAAGGAAGGACAGACGCAGCTGCTGTGCTCAGAGTTCTCCTTTTCTAGGCACAGCCTCCTTTACATCGGATGCGAAATCCAATGCTAGCTCCAGTGGTCGCTGCAGCTGAAATACAAGTCTCCTGTCAATCAACCACCACCTGCACCGTTACTGCCATTACTGCTGCCTCTGATTCCTCTGCTGCCAGTCTAAAATCACCTGGAGGTCTTCTTTCTGCATGCTGCTGCCACAGAAGAAACTGTTGCCCCGGATGCAACTGAAGCCAACATTTGTTGGCTCCTGACCCCCAGAGATCACCTAGTGACACTGCCCACACAGCTGCAGTTGCAGCTGCCTCTACAACCGCTGCTACTGCTGACCCACTGCCGGCTGCCAACAATCACCGCCACTACCAGTGCTACCACAGCCTAGAAGAAAACTTTGGGGGAAACTCCAGGTTTGGTTGCGTGTGGCTTCACCCATTTTGGGACACCAGCCAGGGCCTGGGGCCTGGGTGCCTGCAGGTTTACCACCACAAGAGTCTCTGTCTGGGGACTCCAGCTGGGACCTGCAGGTCTCAGCCCAGTGTGGGGGTACCTGCAGGTTTGGAGGAGACTGGGGTCTTTCTGCTGAATGTACTGGTGGCCGTTGTCTTGCTGCTGCATCTTGAGGTTGCTCCTTTGCATGAGTATATCCCCTGGTGGTCTCTCTGCAAGCACTGAGATCTTGGGATTGTAGCATGGCCAAGCCTGAGGTATCTGAAGCCCAGATCAGTGGGATAGAGATTGGGTTTGCAAGGGTTGATCTGAGTTTGGTGATCCCAAGAAATGTCAGAGACAGAGCTGAGAAACTGTTAAACACTGACAGAGATAGTTCAACTTTCCAGCAAGATTTATTTTATTTTGTTTTATTTTTTAATTCACTAATCTCTCTACCATATTTGGAACAGGATTTTTTTTATGCATCAGTGTGTGGAGGACAATGATATATGAATGGTGTTTTACATTTTTGTTGTGTTATTATGTCTTTAATTTTTTTCTCTTTGGTCATATTCTTCCCCTCTCTTGTCTATTTTCTTGGATTTTCTTTCCAATTTTTCTCCAACCAACAGTCAATCTCTGTTGGCTCCTCTTCCACTCTTCTGTGAATTTTTACTTCTAGCTTCTCTCTTCCTCCCTCACAAATGTTGCATACTACACTACCTCTGTTCTCTCATCCACCATTTGAAATTGTAAATCATTTTAACAAATATTCTGTTTGTACCATAGATAGTTATTGAACTCATCATTTTTGTTTAATGTGAGAAAGCAGTAGACACCTTCATGGGAGCTATTAGCTTTAAGGCTATCTATTGTGTACACTGGGTAATGTTGATATTGGTCTCACCAGTAAAGGCGAAGTGCTGGAAACCTTCAGGGATACTATAGGTCTACAGGGTAGACTTTATCCTGCCTTAGATCCATACTTTTAGATGGGAAAACACACTACACGAAACAAACAAGGGAATAAAGCATCCCAAACAAACCAAGATGCTTCAACAACAGAAGCCACTGATAACATAGTAGAAGAAATGTCCAAGAAGGAGTTCAGATTGTATATAGTTACTTTGATATGTGAAGTAAAGGATAGTATAAGGAATGAAATCAAAGAAAAAATACAAGAAGTGAAAGACCACTTCAATAAAGTTAGAGATTGTGAAAAAAACACAAGCAGAAATTCTCAAAATGAAGAAATCAACAAACCAAATTATAAATCCAATAGAAAGCATCACCAATACACTAGACCACTTGAAAGACAGAACCTCAGACAATGAAGACAAAATATACAATCTCAAAAGTAGAGTTGAACATGCGGAGAAGAAGGTAAGAAACCATGAACAGAACAAGAAACCATGAACAGAACATCCATTATGGGATAACATGAAAGACCAAATTTAAGAGTTATTGGAATAGATGAAGGAGCAGAGATACAAACCAAAGGAATGCACGATCTTTTCAATGATGTAATAACAGAAAATTTCCCAAATCTAAAGAACAGATGGAAAATCAAATACAAGAGGTTTACAAGAACCCAAATATACAAAATTACAGCAGACCCACACCAAGACACATTATAATGAGAATGACTAACACAGAGAATAAAGATAAAATCTTAAAGGCTGTGAGAGAAAAAAATCACCATGTCTAGGCCTTACATGTTAAAGTCAGTCCAAAGTCTGCCTTCTTCATGAGTGTCTGGGTGGAGGCTCAGACCTTGGGAAACAGATTTGGGAGAGGTAGCCAGGTGAAGGACAGCAAATACTGAGAAGCCAACATCAATTTGGCTGCAAATTTTATTGAGTAATTATTATGTGTCAATTACAGTACTAGTGCCAGGGATACAGCAGTGAACAAGACAAAGTCCCTACCTTCAGAAGGCTTATATTCTAATTGGGAAAGATGGACAACAAACAACCACATATACAATATTATTTCTGATAGTGATAAGAAGGTGATATACTATGGTGACTGATGGAGAGACAATCCAAATAAGGTAATACAGAAGGCCATTTTGAGATGATCTGAGAAGAAAGTGATGTAAGAGAACCAAGCTTAGGGAAATGAATGCTAAAGGAAACAAGTACAGAGACCCCAAAGTAGAAATAAGTTTAGCATGTTTAAGAAACCAAAATAAATAAACTGGCCAGTGTGACTATAGCAGACTAGACAAGGATAAAAGTAGTATGAGATAAAGGCTGACATAATATCATATCAAAGTAACAGGTCAATCTGAACTAAAGCTGTAGCAATAAACAATCCTAGAAAACTAACTTGGGGCTAGAATAAGAAAACCTCGGATACCAAATTAAGATAGATATATTTCATTCTTCAGAAGCAGTTGTCTCATGATACCATGAGCCAGCTCTGCTAGGCAGGCAGGTTTTCAGAGATACCTACAAATATTTCTAATAATTTAATGTGACTTTGGTGGGGGTCATGGACTGTTGATCCAGAGTATCATGGCAGTTGTAACTGCTGATGATGTTTTAATTCAGACTATCTGAGGAGAAATTCATCTAATTCACTTTCACACTGAAAGAGGAAACACAGCCCAGAGAAGGAAACCAAGGCCTGGGATGGATGAACCTAGAAGTCATAACTAAAATTCATCTAATACATGGTTCTTCTCTACTTCTGGGTACACAGGAAATATAACATGTCACTTTGAGGCCAAAGGATTTAATTACTGGTATTTGGCCCACAATTCTACCATGGCAATCTCTTGTTAACATGGAAGTGCCACACATGTGCAGTATGGAATGTGAGCCAACATCTGAAGGGAAGTTGCCAAGGAAAATCACCCAGATTTGCAAAACAAAGAAACAAACTCTGGTTGTATTAAGTCACTGAGATAGTTGGCGGGTGTTTATTTTGAAAGGATAACCTAACCCATAAATGACTAAGACAGAAAGAATATAGACAGAAAAAACAAATAAAATTTTTTAAAAATTATAAAGAGAAAATATATTTGCTGAGTGGGAAGAAAGAGAAAGTGAGATACTACTCAATGCCAGTGACAGAGACTACATTTTTCTTTGTTACAATTATCCATCCTTTCCTTTATCAGTGACTTCTATCACTTTTTAATCAAATTTTTACATGTAACTTTGCAGTTTCTCCTCCTAAAAGGATGCAGTATATATTACCCAGTTCACACTGTCAAAACAAAGTATCATAGACCAGATGTCATAAAGCCCAGAAACATCGTCTCAGAGTTCTGGAGGCTGCAAGTCTGAGGATCAGGAGGCCAGCATAGTTCTAGCAAGAGCTCTCTTTCTGGGCTTGCAGATGGCAGTCTTCTCATTATATGCTCACATAGCAAAGAGAACAAGCTCTCTGCTATCTCTTCTTATAAGGGCACTAGTTCCATCATGAGAACCATACCCTCAGGACCTCATCTAAACCTAATTATCCCCCAATGGTCCTCTCTGCAAATACCATCATATTGGTGATTAGGGCTTCAACATAGGAATTTGGAGAAAGGAACACAGTTTAGTTCATAGACTATATTTTCCCACCCTTCGATTTGTCTCCTACTCCACAATTATGGATTATGGCAAGAAATCTTAGGGGACCATCTCTGAATTTTCCTACCACACATGTACAATTCAAAGTTAGAAAAGGATCCAAAAGTTAAAAGACTCTCAAAAAGCTTTAAATATCAGAATCTTATATTATGCAAATTACTAATAATAGGGAAGGACAGAAATCCAGGAAAAATTATGCCCTCCTAGTCATACCATATAAGAAGGGTATCTTTTCTCGGGAGATTAGAAAAATCAAAAAAGGTAGAGACAAAAGACAGCATTTATGCCAGCTATTTACTTTGTCAAAATTGGTATCATTTTAATTTAGAGACACATTTTCATATTCTATGTTCTTTCAAAAAGTTCTTCCAGATGGTTGCACCTCCCCAAAGTGACAATGCCCAGTGTAGCTTCGCACATACTGGGAATTCAGTTAAACACTGCTGACCATCTGATTGAGAATTCAGAGTTTGGAGTAGTTGACTCAATATAAACATATGGCTTAATTCTCATCAAAAGAAAAATCAAGACACTGTATTCCCCTCCTCAACATTGTACCTCCTTTGCAATATGGGAGAAAACAGAAGTAAACTAATAAAAATAGACCATGTAACATAGAGAATAAACTAGAACACAAAATTTCTCTAATATGATCATAAAATAGGAATTCCTCATCTAAGGAGCAATGCTTATTAACTGAATTCAATCAGATCAAAACTTACTGAACACCGCTATAGGACACTGAAGATGAAGGAAAAAAAAACACAATCGGTACCAATTTGCTAACATTTGGAGGACAAGAGAAGTATTCAAACGATTATAATGTGAGGTTGAGCAACATTTAACTCTTAAAAATGAAATGAAGGGAGAGGCTAGAGTTGTGGCTCAGTAGTAGAGCACTTGCCTGCCATGTGTGAGGCCCTGGGTTTGATCCTCAGCACCATAAATAAATAAATAAATAAATAAAATCCATTTCCAACTTTTAAAAAATGAAATGAAGGAAATGAAATAATTTTAAACAGCTTTTAAACCTCTCAAGAACTATATGGGGGCTGGGGATGTGGCTCAAGCAGTAGCGCGCTCGCCTGGCATGCCTGCGGCCCAGGTTCGATCCTCAGCACCACATACAAAGATGTTGTGTCTGCCGAAAACTAAAAAAAATAAATAAATATTAAAATTCTCTCTCTCTCTCTCTCTCTCTCTCTCTCTCTCTCTCTCTCTCTCTAAAAAAAAGAACTATATGAACTATTTATAAATGAGAAAAAGTCTCAGCTTTTAAAACTTTTTTTTTTCATGATCACATAGCAAGAATATGGAAAGGTATACAATCAAATTCAAAACTGACTCCAAAACTCAATCTCTTCGCCCAAGGAGGTGAAGGCATGCAAATCATTCTAGTTGGCTAGCTGGATGGGAATCTGGAAGCTGGTGGAGAGAAATCAGGAACAATTTCTTAGACAAGCAATTACTTCAGAGAGAATTTAAAAAGAACACAATTTTGACAAGCTAAGATGGTAAAGGAGAATATTTCCAGGGAAACTGAGTAGGCACAGAAGCAAGAAATTAGAGTCAACATTTGCAGAATGGTGAGTAGGCCAGATAAACTACAGCACAAACTCTTTACAAATAAAGACAAGTTAGAAGTACATTCTGGGGGCCAACACTGAGGTTATTAGGTTACTGTGACATTCTAGGCAAGAGTCTACACTAGCACCTCAGCAGTTAAAAAAGAGAAAAGAGAGTGATACAAGGAGCAAAATGGAAGATTATATTTACTCTATAATTTTTAAAAAAATGTCTGACCAAAAAATGTGCTTGGATGAGGAAAGGAAAATCATCCTTGTCCCACCACCCCTTCTTGCCCTCTAGTCCAGAGATTAGCAAACTGTAACTTATAGGTCAAATTCAACCCAGCATCTATTTTTGCAAATAAAGTTCTACTGGACACACAGCCATGACCATCATTCATGACTTGACAATGACTGTTTCACTGTACAATAGCAAAGACTGTATGGCCCACAAAATAAAATATTTATATTCTCACCCTTTTATTTTACCCAGGGTTACTATGAAGTTTGATGTCCTTTTGATTTCCAATCATCTCTAGGTGATTTAAGTTTTTTTCTTGTTTCATTTATACACACTCCACAAATATTTTAGAATGTTATTTTAATCTGAGATGTTCTTAAATTTCAAAATATAATTTGTTTTCATTCACTGTGTTAGATACTTGGGGAGCCTTTTTAGTCTGGAGAATTGTATCCTCCAGTATTAACAAAATGTCTTTTATCTCTTTTTGATAATTCCTTTTTTTTCTTCTTCTTCTTTAATGGTATAAGTTGTCTGCTGCCATAATAATGCTATAAAGCAAACCATCCAACAACTAAGTGGCATAAAACAATGATCATTTCTAATTGGCCCACTAATCTTGGCTGGATTTGGCTAGAAAATTCTTTCCAGTATTGACTAGGCCTCCCACACATATTTGTAGTAGGCTGCCTATGAGCTGAACAAAAATGGTATTAGGTAGAAAAAAAAATTTGCTCCATAAGCCTCATTCTGGAGCATGTTCTCGTGATAATGACAGAGGTTTCAGATAGGAAGCAGAAATGTGCTCCATTTTTAAAGCCTGCTCTGTGTCAAGTTTTCTGTAGCCCCATTGACCAAATTAAGTCATATAACCAAGTCCAGAACCAGTGCTCAGAGTATAAATACATGGATTCATATACATTTTGATCAGATCTTACATTTGCTGAATTCATCCTATAATTTTATTTTCTTTCCTATGTTACACCTCTTGAGTTTATCTTCTCTTTACTTTTTGTTATTGTTGTTGATCTGCTTTCTGGGAGATTTATTTAATCAAAGTTATCTTAAAACTCTTCTCATTTTGTTGTTGATTAGTGATAAATTTTATATTTCCAAGCTACTTCCCCGTTATTTGGTAGTTCCTTTATATAGAATCTGTTCTTGTTTTAAGGATACAATAACTTCTCTTTAATGAAATTTGGAGGCATTCTTCTTGAATTACCTCTGCTTGTTTTTTTTAACCTCTGCTTTTTTTCAGAAGTGAAATATCACCCAATTTCCCACATGTAAAAAGGGTATCTAAGTAATTCTTTTAAAGGTCCTTGTACTTTCAAACAAGCTCCATTTTCTACTTTATATTTCACTCCTTACTTCTGTGGTACCAGGAGCTTCTAAATGTGGAGTCCCTAAAGTACTTGTTTCTCATCAGTATCTTTTCCCTGGGCACTTCAGTTATAATTTCTTCCTCTGTGCTGAATCAGTTTCCATTCTTCTTTTCCCCTCCTATCTCCCAAAACTTTGTTAAGCTCTGCTATCCCAACTTCTTTGTATTATAAATTGATACTTTTTAATTCCCCTACTATCACTTCAGTGAGATTTGGGATAAAAGGAAAAAAGGTATGTTCACATTGTCTACTCAACATGTTTAAATAGAAGCTCCCTCGATTTGGACAGTTAGTTTCATGTAATAACACAATAATAAGAAAGACAGATATGCAATGTTTAGAAGCTCAAGATAAAAGTCAGGATTAGAGATAGAAATTGAAGAGTCACTTACACAGAGCTGGTTTCTATGCCTATTAAAGAAGATAACTAACAAATGTTAAAGAAAAATATCCAATTATTTAATCTTTGGAAATGCTTATACTAAGAAAAAGGAACTACTGAAGAGCTCAAAGAAAGAGGAGTAATAAAAATTGAAGGGAAAGTGGGTTAGTCTTAAGTCACAAAGGTCAAGGGAAGTTAAATGTTTTAAGAAAGAAAAGAGAGTCAATAATGTCAAATGCTGTGCTGAGAAACAGAGAGCGATGAGAGTGCAGAGGACATAAACATTTGGTGATTAAGAAGATTAACCATGATGTTTAAGAGAGTTGTTTCAATAGAAGACGAATGCTAAAGGTATAAGAGTAGGTAGGAAAGCAATATGCACTAGTTGTTCTTCATTTTTTCCCAAATAATCTGATGAAGAAGAAGAGAAAAAGCCTGAGATGAGTGAAAATGAGGATTTAAACAATAAACTAAGGTCAAGGAAAGCTTTTTAATTTTTGGTTTATTGTTTGCTGAAGAAAAATAAAAACCTGGACAGGAATGCAGAAGGAAAGATTCTAGGAGAGAATAAAAATGCAAAGGAAAGAGTAAAATTAAAGGTTAACTAATAAAGGGTTAGAGGAGAAACCAGGAGTACTGGTACAAAGGCTGGCCTTAGTAGGGAGAAGGGGCATTCTTACTATATGGCTGAGATGCAAGGAAAAAGAAAGATAATGGTGCAGAGATACAGAGGAGAAACTTCTAAAAAACTCATGCCCAAATGTTCTCAGTCCCAGTTAAATAAGAAACTAAGTTATCTGCTGAGAATAACTACACGAGAATGGGATTTAT
The DNA here is from genome assembly GCF_047511675.1 of Marmota flaviventris. NCBI lineage: Eukaryota > Metazoa > Chordata > Mammalia > Rodentia > Sciuridae > Marmota > Marmota flaviventris. Next base: position 20,982,578 of record NC_092500.1, on the reverse strand, counting down.
GGAGAGTGGAAAAGGCTTAGAACAGCTGCTCTGGTGAATGTAATAGGGAGTTCACAGGAGGATTTATTTATTTACTTACTTACTTAAGCAAAACAGCAGCAGCAGGAAAAGTCCACATGAAGCTAGCATGAATTTGTGCAGACTCAACTGTGAATAAAATAGAACTTTTATAGGCAGCAAAACTTCTGTTTTCCCCAATAGTGGCTGTTATACTAGAGTTGCTCAGTGGGTATAAAGTAGATGATATCAAATATGATATATCAAGAATTATGTAATGTTTTGAACAGCCAACAATAAAAAATTTAAAAAATAAATAAATAAATAAAAATAAAGTAGATGATATCGGGAGATCAGGATAAAATATTCAAAAATTAACAAAACCTAAATTTTTATTTTACTCAAAGGATTTCTTTTCTTATTTTACTTTTTAAGATGAAACAAACAAAACTTGTAAAAATAAATCTTCAAGAGATCTTTCAACATCTATTCCTTGCTAATTTCAGAATAATCAAGTACTAAATCCACCTTAATTAAACTTTCTAACTGGCCTTCAAGGTTCTCCCCAACATACACCTAACTATATCAACTCAAATCACCTTTCTCCAAACATCATTTCTCCACTATAATCTGAATTAGTTCACATTTCCATACATAGTAATCATATTTACGAATGCAAAGGCTGCTGCTTCTTGGAATTCACTCCATCTCAGTCAACCAATGTTCATAATTTGGTCCTGATTTATTTTGGAATTCATATGAAAAGATACAACATTTACAGAGCCTCTTATAATTCAGTTTCCTTACCCTTTTCTTTAGCCAACAGCAGCCACTTCACTCATATACTCCTAAAGCATTTAGTTGGGAAGAAATTTTGCTTCCTAGGCAACACTTTGTAAAGTCTGGAAGCATTTATTTGGCATCTAGTGGACACAGGCTTGGAACGTTGCAATTCTACAATGGAAATAACAGCCCCACCCTATCCCCAACAAGGAATTATCTGGAAAAATGGCAACAGTGCCAAGTTTTGAGAAATTCTGCTCAAAAGCTACTTCACTCATATTCTAAGACCTATAAATAACTCAATAATCAAGTAAAACCTGCCCTGGGCTCAAGCTCACTCTCTTCTGCTCTCTGACTTCCTGTGCTCCCAAGCCCTTTATCTGTCTTGGCCATTGAGATTTAGCATTTCCCAGCAATGCTACAATAAAGGGATCCTCAGATCCTTAGCTCTCACCTGACATCTGACACTTAAGACACTATTGCTTTGTGCAGTCCCAAAATTCACAGGCTTGTTTCTCACCACGGAAAGTAGAATGAACTTCAATCCCTTATTTCTGAACTTAGATCTTTACATAGTATGGTCTCCAACACAACCTGATTAATCTTTAACACCTACTGCTCCTTATACACCAGGGTAACAATATAGTTTGACATTACACATCAGAACAGCCTTTAAAAGGCCTTTCCTGTCTAACTTTAGAGTTCTGGAATTCTCTCTCTCCTTTTGGCAGTCATCTAAGGGGTTTCTGATTATCTCTACAACAATTCACAGGTTTAAGAGCTCATTATATGGTCAGTAGAGGAATGCAAGAAACAGTAACCTGCAGACTTATGTTGCAAAGAACTTACATTTAGATTGAATTCTGATCTTTCATTCAGTCACCAAAATATTTATTGAAGTACTGTGCCAGGCATAGGACTAGGAGATGAAAAAAAAAAAAAAACACCTTGGTCTCTACGCTTCAACATTTTATAACTTAGTATATACATCAGATGTGTAAATAAACTATTTGTAGTTAGACTGATATGTCTATTCTATAGCCAAAACTTTTTTAACAACAGAAAAAAAAAAACATTCCTCAGAACTGACAAAAATAACCAGTCTCAAAATAAAATATACTGGATAGGTGAGTGAATTAGGGAACATGCAGATGAATAAATGAGGAGCTAAAGATCAAACAAGTTTTTTGGAGAGAAGGGTTCTAGGCAAGGTGGTACATCATATAAATGAGAGCTTCATTATTCTACTAAATCTCCTTTTCCTTTCATCTTCCTTAAATGTCATTCTCATTATAAATGCTAATTGGTTTAGCATATATAACAAATTAATCTAGGTGATAAAATAATTCTACAACACAATCATGCTGAAAATTCTTTGCTTCTCAGTTTTGCAGAGAATGAAGCCTCTAAACAGATCTAGCTCACCAGTCTGTGCAGAGACCAGGACTGACACTGGGCTAAAATGCACCACACAGCTCTCGAGATGTTTACAGTCAATGTCTATCTGACGGGTCATTGTGCCTTACCAATCTCTATAAACAGTTGCTATGGTTTAGGTAAGTACCCCCTAAATGCCAGTATGTTAATGGCTTGGTTTCCAACAGATGGTGCTATTGGGAGATAGTGAAGCTGCTACAGAATCCTTGGCCAAAGGACCTGACTTTGGGGAGTCCCAGGTCCCATCACTTGCCCCAGAAAACAAATGGAAAAAGTAATGGTGAAAGGCAAGAAAAGAATTGATTCAATATAACTACAATGGTAAGAAAAGGGGAATCAAGCATCCTCAGCCCTGTGTTCTAGGGTACTGACATAAGCTTCAGATTTAAACAGAAGAAGAATTGAAGCAGGGGGCAAAAGTTGGTCATAATTAAGTACTCTTGGACAAATTTCAATCTAGTTGATCATTATCTCAGTTCTGGTTCTGCAAGGATCTGGTAAAATCTTCTCATTTTAGAGGACAATTCAATTCCCATGAAATGACTGCTCCAACTTAGGGGGGCAGCCTCAGTTCCCACCATGGGGTAACTGCTCCCACTTAGAGAGGCAGACTCATCATGGGGTGATTCCCTATAAGACTTGCTGTTCTTGGTGGGAGTAGGGCAAGGACTGGAGATTTCTAGGTGCTATTCCTGGATGTCTGTCACAGGACACTATAAAAGCTGGTTGACAATAGATTGATTTATTATGTCCCTGAAAATCTTGAAAATACTCTAGGTATTGTTATGGTGATGGCTTCAACTCTGAGAAGAGAGGACTACCAGCTTTAGATGAACACTCCTTAAATAATTAAGATGCCTACATGCAGAGCTGAGCAGGAATCTGACCCAAAGTTTTAAGACAATAAAGAGAACAAATATAAAATGCCAATATTTTTATACTGCTTTTAATTACCCACTAGGCATTTTCAGGCCCAAGTGAAAAGTCAACATTTTTAGCAAAATAAGCCTCTTAAGTCCTTAAAGGTCTAGATCCTTTAAGAGGTGAGGTGCAATAGAAGGAAGTTAGATCATTGGGGATGTGCCTATGAAGGAGATTTCAGACACTAGTCTTTTCCTCTCTTTGTTTCCTGCTGGTTACAAGGTGAGCGGTATACTCCACCACACATTCTCCACCATAATATGCTGCCTTGACACAGTTTCAAATCAACATAGCACATGACCACAGACTGGAACCTTCAAAACTGAGTCAAAGAAAATTTTTCTTATTGATTATCTCAGGTAATTGTTGCAGTGACAGAAAGCAACAGTTTTAATGTCACCTTTAGCACAATTTTAGAGTAGCGGGCAGGGTTCCAAGAAATGAGATAACTATATTACATTCATTCTTTAAAAGTACAAAAATACAAATTATCAACAGGTATAGTGGCACACATCTATAATCCCAGCTACCTGGGATGCTGAGGCAGGATGATCACAAGTTTGAGGCCATCCTCATCCATTCAGCAAGACTGTGTCTAAAATAAAAGGGATTGGGGATTTAGCTCAGTGGTAGAGTGTTTGCCTACCATATGTAAGGCCTTGGGTTCAATCCCCAGTAGGAAGGAAGGAAGGAGAAAAGGAAGAAAGGAAGGTAGATTATCAATTACCAACTGCACCATACAAAGTATTTGTCAGGTAGAACTGGCTTTGCCTCTTAACACCTTGTTAATCCATCATGAAAAGTTATATTACAATTGCACCAAATATCAATAGTACACTACTTCCTTAAAATAGAATTGTACAACAGCAGATTTGAAACCAAAGATCCATCAGGTATAGATGTGTGACCTCAGGCAAGATGTTTTAAGCTCTTTTAAGGCTAAAATGTATATAGAACCTGGACTAAATGCAATTGTGGTAAATATTTACCTGAGAAGATTGCTGTGAGAATAGATAAGGAAATAGTATATCTATAGAGAATAGCAATATACCAAGAATTCAATGAATATAACTTTCCCTTTTACTCAAATCTGATACAAAGTTACCAAACAAAATTATAATTCTTTCTTCTTTCTGGTTAATTTTCCTTAGTTCCCTCTAGTTTATCAAATCTTCATTATTTCATTTATTCAAAGATATTAAGAGCATGAAATTACCAGTGCCTCCCAAAAAAACTTCTCCCAAACATCTCTAGAATCCATAGTGAAAAACACAAGTTATGATTTCACATTTACCTTTACTTTGAAAACACTGCTTGCCTTTATTTTTAATTGAGTTTTATCCCCTTCATCTCTGATAATTTTCCACACTGAGGAAAGAACACTGGCCTTTGAGTAAGGCAATCCTGGATTCCAAATCCAGTTCTGTCTCTTAGTCAAGTTATTTGCCTGGCTCAATTATCAAATGTCTCTAGGCCTCACTGTCCTTAATGAGTACAGTGCCTAGCACATAATATGTGTTCCATCAAATTATACTTAATTGTTCTCTAAGACTACTAACAAAAGCTGTGTTCTTTTTGGTAAACAATTAATCTCAAAGGAAATAGTTCAAATCATGTGCCATTAGCATGTACCCTGTTGCACACTTATTCTCTCATTTATTTTTTCAACAAATAATTTACTGAATGTCTTAGTTTTTAGGCATAAAATAATAACATTTGTACAGCATTTTAAAAGATCTCAGGCCTGAGGGAGTTCTTGGTGTAGTGGAAACTCAAACATGTAAACAAAAAATCACAATGCAGCATTTGAAATACTAAAAAATAGAACTACATATACAAAGTGTCAGGGAAGCACCAAAGATACAGATCAGGAAAAGCTTCCCAGAAGAGATGATTATACCGGAGTAGAGACTATGAGGATGAAAGGGCTTCACTAAGCACACAAGGAAAGATGGGTATTCCAGGGGGAGCAATAGCGGTAAGCTAAGAATTCCTGCTGACATTGTCAACTACAGAAATCGGGTATAATTGCAGGATGCCATTATAATGAAGGACAGGTGAAAAAGAAGGCAGTTAAGAAAAATCAAATCACAAGAGGCCTCAAGTAATATGCTAAAGAGTTTGGTCTTCACTCATGTAATGAAGAGCTACTGATGTATTTCTAAGTCAAAAAGTAACCATTTTAGAACTATTCCTATTATAGCAAAGAGGGACTGGATTGGAAGGCCTAATATTGGAATCAGTGATAGTGAATGGACACAAGTAAGCTGTGAGAAAAATGGTCAAGCATGGCTCTAGGTTTCTACCTTAGATAAATGGTACGCTGTTGTTTCCTAACACAAGAGATATACAAAGGGGCTGGGGTTGTGGCTCAGTGGTAGAGTGCTTGCCTCACATGCGTGAGGTACTGGGTTTCATCCTCAGTACCACATAAAAATAAATAAATAAAATAAAGATATTGTGTCCATCTACAACTAAAAAAAAAATATTTCAAAAAAAGAGTCATACAGGAAGCAGAACAGAACTATGGGTAAAAATAATGAATGTTTTTTGAGTTTTGTACCTACAATGAAGGGGACATGTTCAATAGCACATTGGGAATATTATGTGTAGAGTACAAGAAGAGGAATGAATTGGAGATATAAGGTTAGCATAAATTTTTGAAAGTAATAATTTTTAAAACCAAAAAACATGATTTTTAAGAGAAATGTAATTCATTTAGACTTCTCTCCCAAATTCAGATGAAAAGATTATAAGTGAAAAACCTTAAATTATTACCAATTGCACATACATTAAATTTTAACATAAAAATGGAAAGATGTCAACATATTTAATGAAATCAATAAACTCCTACCAAAAATAAGTATTTTATATTCATTTGACTATTTTCTTAAGCAGCCTACTAGCTAATAAGAACATTATCCTTACCTATAAAATGAATATATACCCAAAATAATGGTTTTCATGGCAAAAAAACATTTTATATATATGTGTGTGTATATATATATATATATCTGCTTCGTCTTCTGAATAGTGTATTTTTATTTATTTCCTGAGTAAACATTAAGTCATACTTGACACTGAACAGAATCTGAATTCACTGAAGGAGTTAGGAAATTTCTAAATATACCCAGAAAATCTAGTCAAGAGCTGATTATAAAGGACTAAAAGTCAATGTCATCCCAAAATTTTAAATAACATCATGCATCCCTCTATTTAATAAATTATTTCAAAATCAGGTCACAATTGACAGCCACACTATCTTGGGCAGACGGGAGAGAATAGATAAGCAGGGGAAATTTCCTTTTCTCTACTGAAGCATGTCCACCAACTGTCATATCTGGAAAACAGCCAAAATGAGCACTTTGTTTGCAAAAAGAACAGGAGACGAAATATGAGCAAAATGTGTGGTGTATAAATGTGGAATGTAGAGAATTCTTTTAAAGATTCACAATTATGGATGTTTAGAAATAATGGTTCAAAGACAGATTAAAAGCATACCTTTACCCATGTAATAAGCTCTAAAAGTTAAAGGTAGAAATTCTTGAATCCCTGTGGATAAGCTTTGCCCTTTTCTTCTAGGCTGTAACCATCTATCCAGGATAAGGTTTCCTTACACACTTCCAAGACAGATAATCTGGCCTCTTGAGTATTTAACTGAACTAGCCAAATAAATTACCTTGAGAAAACTATGGCCAACCGTGTCTCTTTCTCTTAACCTCCCTTTCTTTCTATTTCTAACTCCTTTGTTTCCTTCAGTCAAAGAGCATGTTTTAGTTTCCTTTCCACAGGTTTACTAGCAAAAGCTGACACAGCTTAGCTGCAGCAGAAAAACAGCTGAACTATTAAGGAAGCAGATCAAACAGAAAAAAAAAAAAAGGCAAGAAACCTAAATATATTAACTAAAAGGAAAAGCCTGGACTATGTCTGAATCTGCATAAATTTTTAAGTCTAGATTAATTTTTCTTACTTCAGGCTGAGGCCCATACTTGACTAGGGGTCTACAGGGTTTTTTAAAAGGGTTTCTCACTGATCTAAAATAAATATTACAAAATAACAATGGTAGGGGCTAGATAATGTTCATAGCATAGAACTAAGGAAAACAGAAGGGTTAGGCTTTTTTTTTTTTTTGAGTGACTTTACTACTAAAAACTCCTTGACACTTAAAACATTGTTCCTAACACTACTACCACATTGAAAAACAAACCCATAGTCACACAGTATTTTGGTTCTTTAAAGAAGGAAGGTCGGGCACTGCGACGCACACCTGTAAAACTAGCTACTCAGAGACTGAGGTAGAAGGATCACAAGTTCAAAACCCAGCCTCAGCAAAAGCGAAGCACTAACTCAGTGAGACCCTGTCTCTAAGTAAAACACAAAAAAGGGCTAGAGATGAGGCTCAGTGGCCAAGTGCCCCTCAGTTCAATCCCCAGTACCAAAAAAAAAAGGTAAGGGAAGTATAACAGAGGAAGTGGGAAATTCTGAATGAACAAAAATTTCTGAGTAGGGTGTATTCTCTCAAGAAATTCACAAAACAGTTGTAATAAACATTTTTTCCCACATGCCCCTTTTCTAAGATTTTGTACTCTTCTTTCCCCACACATGAGACTGAGTTCAGAGAGACCCAGCAGCCTCTAGTTTACATTTAAAGATCTGTCCCAAGGATCTTTGTTGCTTTAATTCCCAGTCTTTCCTACAGCCTGGCAGTTCAGGGTTTTGTTTTGTTTTAATTCTATAAGACACTTCTACAGTCTTATAAATTCACATTTTTCTTTAAAGAACAAGCAAGCAATTCTTCCAAAGAAGGTCATTTTGGACATGGATCCTTTCTATCACAGAAGTGATAATAATATGGATTAGACTGCTAAGCAAATAAGTATCTGTCAATCCCCAAAACCAAGAGTTAGGGAGACATTTTGATGGGTAATGGGGAACAGATAATGTAGGCACTCTGCTTAGACCTTTGTTCTGCTAATTAAATGTTACAAACTGTGACACTTAAGAACTATTCCTATGCAATCCCAAGGATAATATCAAAAAAAAGGACAAATACTATGCAATACTATGAAAAGGACATATTATTGATAAGAAAACAGGAATGTAAAAGTAGGAATCATGATCTTTTTAGATCTTTCTACATTAAGTACATCATTTTTAAAATCCACACCTGTTTAGTTCCATTCTTAAATAGTACAATTAAAATTCTGATCATCTTTCCACAGAGTACGTTTTCCAAAACCTAGAGAAGGAGAGTACCAACTAATACTACTGCCTGCTGTTTACCTTTTCTGGAATTTGGCATGAAAAGCTGAATGGTCTTTAAAAGTACAAAAGATAATTGTAATGAATTATTTCTGAAATGTTCTCAACTAATTTTTCCCACTTTTTGCAAATAATGATAGTATTTTTCAGCTATAGTAAATATTTACTAAAAAGCTTCCTGGAAGATTTATGCTCAGTTTTGTTTCTAGGAATTATAAATTTCTGGCAATAATTTAAAGTCTGGGAAATCCCCAGTATGGATTACTTACTGTCCTGGTTCATTTAGAGAAATAATCATTTTATAAGACCTATACAGATTTGCCATTTTTAAAACATATTTGGTCAACTGCCTGACAATGTTTATGTGACATTTTTAAAATCACAGTGGGAGTATCATATAATAAAAAAATCTTACTTGATGAAATCCTTATGTCTATCAAATTCTGCAAACTCAACTTCTTCAGTGAATGACAGTTACTATCTCAAAGCTTTTATAACTTTTTCTGCATTATCATCATCTTACTGAAATTCTTGAGAGTGCACTTCACTGACAATTACAATAGAAACTAAAATAGTTAAAAATAAAGCAAAAACTATATAAAGATTTTCTGCCTCTTAGGCAAGCAGGAAGCTTACTACATGTCCACAAAAAAAGCTCAAAAAATGCAAAGGGTCCATACCCAAAAGACTTAAAATCAGCATACTACAGTAACACAGCATATCAACATTTATAGCAGCTCAATTCACAATAGTTAAACTGTGGAAGTAACCTAGATGCCCTTCAATAGATGAATGGATTAAAAACCTGTGGTATATATACAAAATGGAATATTACTCCGCATTAAAAGAGAATAAAATCATGGCATTTGCAGGTAAATGGATGGAGTTGGAGAATATCATGCTAAGCAAAGTAAGCCAATCCCAAAAAACCAAAGGCCAAATGTTCTCTCTGATAAGTGGATGCTGATCCACAATGGGGGGTGGGGACATGGGAAGAATAGAGTAAATTTGGATTGGGCAAAGGGGAAGAAGAAAGGGGAGGAGGTAAGGGGATAGGTTAGATGGTGGAATGAGATGGACACCATTACCCTAGGTACATGTATGACTGCACAAATGGTGCAACTCTGCATCATGTACAACCAGAGAAATGAAAAATTGTACTCCATTTGTGTACAATGAAGTGAAATACATTCTGCTATCATGCATAACTAATTAGAAAAAAATATTGAGTTGAAATAAACCATTTCTCTTTTTAAAAAAAAAATGCAAAGAGCTGACCAGCCTGTCAAATTATCATTATCTCTCTTCTAACTGCAAAAGAAACAGTGTCAGAAGAACTGCCACACAGTACTCACTCTTTGGTCATAATCTCCATGTTACCTAAAATTCTTAACTCTCATGGGTTTATTTTCTTCCAATATAAGGTATATACATCACTGACTTGGAAAGAACATCAACATCATCATCACAAAAAATAATAATAATGATAATACTATGCTACTTTCCTTCTCATTTCTTTTTCCATTCTTCCTTTTTACTTTCCTCATTTCCCTTTTCTTCATGAACAATTCAATCCCTAAAGTCATCAAGTTGGACAGAGAAAGGTAGTATCCACACCAGCAAAAAGAGGGAAATCACAGTGGCTCACAATGAAATGACAGAGACCAAGCCAGGATAGGAGGATGTCCATACTAGAGACAGCCTAGTATGGGATGGCAGAGCCTACTTAAATGAGACGGCATCTCCATGGAGGGCTGGTAGGATATGAGAGGGCTTAAATAGGGTGTCTGTGTGGTGGCAGCAGAAGGGACCATCCTGACACAAGTATCAAAATTCAAACAGGGTGAGAGAATATCCTCATGCAAGAGTCAGTGATCCAGTGCAGAGGGTTGGAGACCAAGCAGGATGAAAAGGGTACACCCTGCAGATATAGGCCAGCACAGGAAGTCAGAGCCTGAGAAGCACAAAGAGAAATCTTTACATAACAACCTAGCTGGACGTGGTGGCGTACACCAGTCATCTCAGCTGCTTAGGAGGCTGAGACAGGAGGATCACAAGTTCAAAGCCAGCCTCAACAACACTGAGGTACTCACCAACTCAATGATACCCTGTCTCTAAATAAAATACAATATAGGCTGGGGATATGACTTGGTATCAAGTATCCCTGAGTTCAATCCCAAGTACCAAAAAAAAAAAAAAAAAAAAACAACACAACCTAGCATGGAGAGGTAGAACCTGAAGAGGGGAGAAGGTAGACATTAACAGATTGAGGAAGGGATGGCAGTGGAGAAAGAACTGGATACATACAGTGGGATTTTGCCAAATAAGCATATATACAAAAACATCAGAAGCCAGGATTGAAAAAGATAAAAGTTACAAATAGAATGAAGTCTGTGTGTGGAGTTTGACTGGAATTAGATACCACTATAAACTCAAGGTTTTCAAGATAAATATAAATATGTGCATTTCTGTGTATGAATACCTACATATAGTAACTCCCTGGCTGACAGGACCTGGGAGAGGTGACACCCCAAAAGCCATGAACACACACAGTACCCAAATCTTAGCTTCTAATTATCATTTTCCAATAAAATGAATCATGTCACTTGAAGAAAGGGCTAGTTCCAGGACAGGGACAGGGAAAGATGTGTTCTGGGACATCTTAGGATGCTAAAAGCAAGTAAATGCTCAAAAAAGTCAATCTAAAAAGGGTCTTACTGACTACATTTAGGACAATTTAAATAACAAAATTAATGACAGTAATGTAATATAATCCATGCAATAAAATAAAAAGTCAAGGGGTACATACAAATATGAAAAAATAAAGTTTATAAGGAAAGGGATATTTACATAGTTTAAATTACCTCTTTACAAAATAGTTATTACCGAAGAAAAAAAGAGTAATTGTATATACGGAAGCTTGACAACCACCGTTATAAGCAAGTTATTAAAATGAGCATTATCAGTAGAGGAACAAATCAAATAATGTGCCACCTGATAGGGAACAATGAAAAAAACACAACATCCCTCTGTGACAGTCCTGCCAAAGATGCATAACTTGAATCTAATCATGAGAAAACAGGGTCAAACCCAAATTGAGGAACATTTTACAAAGTAACTAGCTTACAGTATCCAAAAAGTGTCAAAAAAAGTGTCATAAAAGTAAAAGACTGAAAAACTAACAAGACTAAGGAAGTCTGATTATCATGCAATGCATGATTTTAAACTGAATCCCAATGAAAAACACTATTGAGACAACTAGCAAAAAGTAAATGGCACCTGAGGACAGGGGTTGTGATATAATCAAGTAATTTACTGATTTTAGTAAATTGTATTGTGGCTATATAAGAGAATGTCCTTATTTACAGGATATATAGCCAGAATACTCTGGGGTAATCAGGTTAAGCAACTTACTCTCAAATGGTTCACAGAGGGGTGAGTTCTTTGAACTGTACTTCCAGTTTTTCCATTATATGTGATAATTTCAAAATTAAAAAATGTTAAATTAAAAAAATTGATAGTACACAGTTTTCCCTCCACCTATTAAGGAATTACTTAAACATGATTTGCAGTCAGAGTTAGAGCATGCACTGATGTACAGAAGTAGGTGGAAAGCCCAATGTTGACACCAGACTGATTAAAAAAAAAAAAAGTCAAACTTGTGAACTTTTGTGCCCTAGCAAAACTAACTACTACTATATAGTTATTTATTTTATTAGGTAATTTTTATAAGGGCCTAGAAAAGAGTCTGTTTTTCTATCCTCCAAAACAATATCACCATGCTGAATATATAGTATATACCCGCCGAAATATCTGTCAATTAATGATTTAAAAAGAAAGAAAATATTCAGGATAGGCTTATTAGGAACCAATTAACCTAATGGATGATAACACAGCACAACTTTAATGGAATACAATCTCTTTCTCTCCAAATTAGTTTTGTGAGGAAAGCAGAAGAAACAAATGCTAAATATTTGGTCACCAGTATCTCTCCTAGAAGTAAGTAGAAAAAAACCAATCACTTACCTCTGGAATCAGATAACTAGCCAAACAATATCATGCCCTAATTGCCTGTACTCCTGCCTGTAGTCACTCCACTTAAAGTTTGGGTTAAAACAATGTACCTAAAGAAGTACAATGCAAATGTCCCAGAGTTTCCCATTAAATAAACACACTCATGAAATCTATAATTAGTACTTACTATTATGATTTCTGGGCCTTTTGGCTAAGATCAAGTGTAGTATGATTATGAATTATAATTGTGCATATATACTGACTGTTCTTTATGGCCATTAATGTCTAAGTAATAAGAATAAGTATTTTATTCCCTCCTACTCGACAAGCATTGCACTATTTCATTATAATTACTGTACTCCACCCTTATCCAGGGAGGATATGTTCCAAGACCCATGACAGATGCCTGAAACCTCAGATGGTACATATACTGTTTTTCTCCTCTATACATACATAACTATGATAAAGTTTGATTTATAAATTAAGTACAATAAGATTAACAACAGCAATAATATACTATAATAAAGTTATTTTAAACTTGAGAATTGTTTACTTATATCATTTTCCATTTAATATTTTCAGACCATGGTTGACAATGAGTAAATGAAACCATGCATGGGGAGACTACAATATCTATTATTTTTACCACTCTACTTAGAAATAAGGAGACTGAAGCTCAAAGAAGTTAAATAATTTGCCTAAAGCTAAATGTCCATTGCATTCAAACTCAAGACTCGGACATTACACACTCCATTCTGCTATTCCTTTCATTTACATCATTTACTGTTCTAAAAAGTGGAGATATAAGTCAGGATTAAATAAAATACAATATAGAAAACTTTTCATGAATGGAGTTATGAGTTTCAGGTTAAAGAAGCCAAAGAATACATCAGAACTACAAGAGAGAGAAAGGTATAGCAAAGATAGAGGGACCTGGTTCCCTGGATTTTCTACAGAGCTTAATGCTAGAGTTGACAAACCCCCAAGTTAATCATGAGCTTAAAAATGAGTTAACTATGGATTCAGATTTATTGGCTTGAAAGATATGGATCATAAAATGAAGACTGTCTTTTCCTTTTTTGTGTAAGAAAGAAGAGGTGAGAAATAAACCCACGCACTTGGGATGAACCCACCTCTGAAGACAACCGATGTTAGACAACATCAAGCACCCAAGAAATTTTTGGTAAAACAATCTGTTTTAAAATGAAAAGAACTCATAATGAAGTATTTTGAAGCATCTTTACCTAACTTATTTTTTTAACTCAATTCATTTTACTGTTCATGTGCTATCATAAACAAGCTTAAAGTAAAATAGTGCCCTTACTAAGAAAACTATATGATAAGCATAAACAAAAATGAGAACTAGTTTGCAACTGAAATATGTCACTATAAAATTATGTGACAGCAGAAGGGCGCTTGCCTAGCAAGTGCAGAGTAATGGGAGCAATCCTCAGCACCACATAAAATAAATAAATAAAATGAAGGTATTTAATTTATTATTTAAAAAATCAAAAAAATTTTGTAGAAAAAGTAATTTAATTATATACTGAAAATGTATTGGTATTTTCATACCTTAATCCAGGATATACACTGATCCTTGTGTAACCAGGCAGTAAAATAGCACATAAAAAAAGATACCTGGGATCAGAAATACCTAAATTTAAATCTTGAATATATTATTTACTGGCTCCATAACTTGGGCAAGTTATTCAATTTTTCTGATCTTTAACCCCATTTAAAAATGGTCTTGGTAATAAAGACCTTGAGGATTATTGTGAAGATTGGATATAAAGAAGTTAGCGTATTTGGGACGCACATACACCAGCAAATACTCCAAATCATATTCTATATTTCTATACATTATTATTGTATATACTGATCCTTCTGCCTAAAATATTCTTCTCTCATACTTGTCAGCCTAACAAACACCTACTCATCCTAAAAGTTCTCTAAAGTTTCCCCTAAGTACTCCTACCAGGTAGAATTAGAGGTGCCCTAGTGCTCCTATAACTTTGTGTGATACTTCCACTGCAGTATATATTACACTGTATTTTAACTCTTTGTTTATATAACTGTCCCATTGTCATTGTTGTCAGTTTCCTATAAAATTCTGATTGATTTGTTGATTAGTTGGATGTATTTGGTTGGCTGATAAGTTTCCTCTAAGTATACCCTGGTATGCTGCAGGAAAAAAAAAATACACACACACACACACAAATGGCGGGGGGGGGGGTTAAGAAATAGTTAATCACTGTAATCTTTGCTTTCCCACACCCTTGATGATGTCTTCACAGTCAGTTTCTATCAGTCTCCAGAATGACAGACCACTCTGATGATTAACCAAAGCAAACCAATAGAAAACAACGCTGTGCTAGGCTACTCACTACTGGAGCTTACTAAGCCAAAGAACATCCCTGCATAATTCCTCTTGCTCGCCCAAACACACTCCCACTCACTCCAGTGTCTCCACACTAGCAGTAAAAGTCTACACAAAGCAGAGATAATTCTGTAAGTAAATATACTAGTTTTTTAGTATATTCAAAACACTTAATACTATATTTAGCATATCTGTATGATACATAAGCCATTTCAAATGCAGATTAGTAACTAGAGGTATCAAACAAGAACCTCAAGTAGCTAAGAATAATTTAAGCAGAAAGAAAACTAAAATTAATGCAGAAGAATGCTAAATGGGATCCAGGGGTTAGAACTTCATATGTCTTCTCGGTATAGTAAAATAAATTTATTTTGTATGGCAACACACACATGTAATACCAGGAAGCTGAGGCAACAGGATTGCAAGTTCAAGGCCAGCCTCCGCAACAAAGCAAAACCCTGTCTCGTAATAAAAAAATAAAAAGAAATGAGAAGGTAGCTCAGCGTAAAGTACCCTTGGGTTCAATCCCAGAACCAAAAAGTTGAAAAGTTAGTTCATAACCTAGATACTAAAGTCAACTTGCAACATGAATTTTTTTAATAAAAAGAAATGTTTAAAATAATTCAAATCTCAAACATCTGGGATGAAAGCTCTTACATAATGTTATTTCATAGCTTGTCACTTGTGATTATATAATAAATATAACAAATCTAAGGAATAACTTCTGGAAATAAGCATATGTTGATATATAAAATGAGTACATATAGATCTGATAAAAAGCTATAGGAATTTGGGCTGGGATTGTGGCTCAGCAGTAGAGCACTCGCCTAGCACGGGCGGGACCCGGGTTCGATATCACCATCACATAAAAAGAAAGGCATTGTGTTGTGTCCATCTACAAAAAAGATTCTCATTCTCTCTCTCTCTCTCTCTCTCTCTCTCTCTCTCTCTCTTTCTCTCTCTCTCTCTTAAAAAAATTTTAAAAAGTTATAGGAATTAAATAAGTAGCATTTTAAAAAGCCTCTCAATTATCAATATTATCAGTGCTATGTCCCTATCAATCCTTTCCTCTACAGCCTTATAAAAGGAAGGATAAATGCTCACTCCCTCTTGTAAACCAGATAAAAGCAACTCCATTAGAATGCTCTACTACCAAGCTTCATAAATGTACTATTTTGTTTGGCATAAGATTTTATTACCTCTTTAAGTTAAAATATTAAAAATACATCTTCCTAAAAGCTTTAGCAGTTGCACTTCCCTATGAATTAACTGACATCTGCCATAAGTAGTTTTTGGAGTAAAGACAGGAAAGAGGCCTGGTTCCATCAGGTTGGGGGGAAATAAATGTTGAGGTAAACATGAAACTAGAGATGTTGAAATCTAACTCTGTAGACCTCTCAACTTTCAAGGCTTTTCTTGATATACTTCTCACTATACAATCCCTTCCAGCTCTAACAAATTTTGCTTCCTTTAGGAAAGAGCTGTCTCCAAAACTACAGCCAAAGTGAATATGTAGTAATTAGAAAAGACTTTTTTCTAGAAAAAGTGATTTGGATGGGAAAGTTAGAGGAAATGCAGTATGGGAACAAAAACATCAAGCAGGTAACAGGAAATGAGGTTGATTATCTAGGCCCACAACCATCAGACAAGACTTGACCCACATTGATAAAAAAAAAATGGTAACCAATCTAAGAAGACTCTTTCATATCACTTAACTAGAAGTAATTAACTATGTTAAATAAAGTTACTCTCACAACACAATTTGGATTCTATCTAAATAACTCTATAGCACAAATGAATCAAAGTTCTATATTAAAGTTAGATCCATGAAGACATGACATTTAATAAGCAAGCACTATCAATAAGTAACAGATTCAGAAGTCAACACTCTCTGGACACTATAAAAGAAACTGAAAAAATAAAAATTTATCTTTTGACCATCTTTTTTTTAATTTGTTCTAATTAGTTATATATGACAGTAGAATGCACTTTGCGCATCATACATAAATGGAGTATAACTTATCATTCTTCTAGTTATACATGATGTAGAATCACACCAGTCATGTAGTCATATATGCACATAGGGTAATAATGTCTGATTCATTCTACTTTCCTTCCTATTCCCATAACCTCCCTCCTCCCTTCACTCCTGTCTAATCCAAAGTTACTCTGTTATTCCCTAGCCCCACCTGCTTTATTGTGAATTAGCATCCAAATATCAGAGAAAACATTTGGCCTTTGGTTTTTTGGGATTGACTTATTTCACTTAGCATAATATTCTCCATTCTCCAGCTCCATCCATTTACCAGCAAATGCCATCATTTTGTTCTTCTTTTAAGTCTGAATAATATTCCATTGTGTATATATATCACATTTTCTTTATCTTATCTATCAAAGGGCACCTAGGTTGGTTCCATAATTTAACTATTGTGATCTGAGCTACTATAAACATTGATGTGGTTGTGTCACTGTAGGACACTGATTTTAAGTCCTTTGTATAACCGGAGGAGTTGGATAGCTGGGCCAAATGGTGTTTCCATTCCAAGTTTTCTGAGGAATCTTCATACCACTTTCCATATTGGTTGCATCAATTTGCAATCCCACTAGCAATGTATGAGTGTACCTTTTTCCCCCACATCCTCACCATCATTTTTATTTGTATTCTTGATAATTGGCACTCTGACTGGAGTGAGATGAAATCTTAGTGTAGTTCTGATTTGCATTTCTCTAATTGGCATAGATGTTAAACACGTTTTCATATATTAGTTAATCGACTGTATTTCTTCTTCTGTGAAGTGTTTGGTTCGTTAGCCCATTTATTGATTGGGTTTTGTTTTGTTTTTTGGTTTATGTGCTTTGAGTTCTTTATATATCCTAGAGATTAGTGTTCTGAAGTGCATAAAGATTTTCTCCCATTCCATAGGCTCTCCCTTCACATTACTGATTGTTTCCTTTGCTAAAAAGCTTTTTAGTTGAATTCATCTCATTTACTGATTCTTGATTTTACTTCTTGTGCTTTAGGAGTCTTGTTAAGAAAGTCAGATCCTAAGCCAACATGGTGAAGATTTGGGTAGACCATACTTTTTGATCCACCCTCAAAAACCAATTTCAAGCCTCACTCAGATTTAAAATTCATTGGGTTTTCAACTGGCATCATGTCTCTGGCCTCCTATAAGGTTTACCAGACATTGTCATCACACACACACAAGAAAGAACTAGAAAACAGATGAGTATTCTGTATAAATTCTTGCTTTTTCAAATATAAAATATTCTCTTATCAACATGAGTAATCAAAACTCACAGTATTTTAATTAACTAATACCATTCTGCAATATGTTCAAACCAGAAACCAAAGACACACTAAAATATATTAAATGTGAAATATCTTCAGGTTCCATAGGTTTAAATTAGTTTTTTTTCTAACCCTTGATTTACATTACAGTCAGCTTCCATTTCTAGTTAAATACCCAGAAAGAATGTTCTATAATAGGTTTTTGGAGAAAGTTTTCCAAAATTACCTCAAATACATAATAAATTATTCAATATACAATGGAAGTAATCAAATTGTTTACTGTCACCTGTGAGGTTAAACTGCTAAAGGCAACAACAACACTGCTGAATATTGTACACTTCTGCCTTAATGTCAGAGAGGACTTGCTCCACCATTCCATCCATGATAAGAAATCACTGAGACACACACATTAACAACTGTGCAATATAAAAATGAACAGGATGAGTACTAGTCACTGCCTAGCTGTCCTAATTTGCTGCGACATCCATCGCTCTCAGGGTATTGAAGAGGGAGTTTGAAAATCCTGCTTAGTAGAGAAAGAGGTCAACACCAAAATTCCCTCTCCTGGCTCCTTATTTCCCATGATGCAGCTGGCACTGTTCACTCTGGCAGACACAGCTCCCTGAACATAATAGTGCAATCACCGCTTCAAACATCATTACTATCTAAAATAGATAACCCACTTGCAACTTGACTATTTTTATAGACATAACATTTTCATGAGGCTTGACTGCTCTATTTGTGACTTATTCTGTTTAACCAATGCAGCTTCCCTAAAAGTAAATTTCTTATGTTAGAGTACCAATAACCACAACTGGCCAAATTATGAACATTACTATGCTTCCTGGTTGCTTCTTAGCTCCTTGTACTCAGCACCAAAAACTTCACGAGTGGAATCCTAAATCTGAAACATGTATAAGCTCTCTGGTCTATCTGCCTTTGGTGTCCCCACACACACTCTTCTTATTGATCTAACTATTTCACTCGTGTATCTTAAGAACTGGATCCTTTATGTTAAACAAGAATTTACTAAATATACATTATGTATTATTCAACTCTGGAGCATTAAAAAAAGCAAGTAACTATAAGGTATTAACAAACTTTTATTGCTTTATTAAAATACAAATAATTCTTAATACTACAGTCAGTTAAAAAATGTACTATTTAAATGAGAATTATTTTTGCTTAGACTAAAAGGTAGCTATGACAAAGAGCAGTGCCACACACCTATAAGATAGTGACTGGGAAGGTGGAGGCAGGAGGATCACAAGTTCAAGGACAGCCTCAGCAATTTAGTGAGACCCTGTCTTAAAATAAAAAGGGCTGGCAATGTAATTCAGTGGGGGGGGGGGGATAATAATTTTGCAGCTGCCTCATAAAAGATACAAGGTAAACAAAATGAAATTTTGTATATAATCTAGAGGATAAAAAACAGGGAGGCAACTCAATCTAAGTAAGTATCCAGATGAGTTCTGATGAGCTCATATTTCTTTAAGCATCAGAGTGGTAAGGGATATAACTGAAAAAAAAACACAAAAGAGAAATAAATACTTTCCCAGGAAAAATGCTAAAGTCTATTTCAACTAAGTTTGAAAAACAGGGAGGTATGATAGTTCATAACATAACCTTAAGCTCCAACAGTATAAATTGTGGATGGTTTTAGACCACAGAAGAATATTCTCTTATATCTAACAGTGCCAACAATCTGATTCTTCCCAACTTTTATTTGGCTTTTGTCTTCCCTATTGAGAATTATTTTCAAACTACAAAGGATAAACAAATAAGGAGATTATTAAAAACTCCAAACAGAGAGATCATAAGAGACACTTAGCTGCTTTAAATGTGTGTTAAAGATCTAGACCCAGAAGAATGAGATGCAAGAAGCTAAAAAGAATATTCATAAAAGCTAGGAATTATCAATGGCTCACTACCAAAAACAAGTTATAATAAACATCCTGATTTTGGTGGAACTTATACTATTAAAGCAATAGATCAAAGTATTGCCATAAACAGAACATGGCATGAATTTAAGAAAGGCAATGAACAAACTACCTGACTATATTCTCACAAGTATAATCAGAGAAGTAGCTGATAGTTCTATTAAGTGGCTCAAATGTAGGGAGAAATACTACGCATAAAGATTGATACTTTTAAATTTAAACTAAGATGAAGAGAGATTCATTGGGGATATATTATGGTGTGTTGTATACCACTTATAGAAAACATTAAATCTACAGATGATGCAGAGGAGACAAGTTAATATGCTGATAGACTTATTAGTTTAAAGATTTAAATATATTATAAAACAGGCTAAAACAAATAAGATGAAATGTAATACGAATAATTTAAGTTCAACCAATACTTTTACAAACACCAGGAGAGAGAATATGTCTTCGCAGGTCATTGAGGGGGAAAAAAAAATACCTGGAAGTTTTAATTGACTACATGCTCAGTGTAAACCCACACCATTTCATGGCTTAGAAAATCTTGACTTGTAGGTAGGTCTTAAATCATTAAGGAGGTAATAATTTCATTGTATCATGTTATAATAGCTGCCATTTTAACTGCATAATACATATTCATTGTAGAACATCTGAAATGCAGATAAGAAAAAGAAATTAAAGATTACCCACAATCCCACCAAAGATGAATATTATCTCCATTCTGGTGTTTTATCAACCCAGACTACTTTACACACATCATAAATGTTCACATACATTTTTTTTTTCTTATGAAAATAGGATCATACTAGGCTGAGGTTGTGGCTCAGTGGTGGGGGCTTGCCCAGCACATGCAACACCCTGGGTTCGATCCTCAGCACCACATATAAATAAATAAAATAAAGGTATTGTATCCAACTACAACTAAAAATATATTTTTTTAAAAAATAATATTATACTATGAATGCTCTTAATCCTTTTTTCTTTTTTTTAAATTCAACAGTATGTCCAGCCCTACTATTTTCTATACTGGTCAAATGGCATCCAGGGAATATTGTTCATTTCCTGCCACTATATTTTAAGAAGGTAATTCCCAAATTTAAGAATATGCAAAGAAGGGGCTGGGGTTGTAGCTCAGTGGTACAGCACTTGCCTAGCACATGTAAGGCACTGAATTCGATTCTCAGCATCACATATAAATAAATAAATAATAAAGGTCTATTAACAACTAAAAACAATTTTTTAAAAAAAGAATATGCAAAGAAGGCCAAGAGTAGTGGAAAATATGAATATTTAAGGTCTTAACACCTAGGATATACTGTCACACAACAGGCAAGGAAAATGAGAATTCTTCCACAAATCAACTAAATACAGGCACCCAAAGAACTGTCCTGACAAATGAATTAGACTACTTCATATTGACCCAATACAAGTGCCGACTACTGGAAGCTACAGGAAAGTAAATGAATTTTTTAAATAATGAGAGCTATGGGAAAGAAATGGAATAGATCTAGTCACTGGGAGATTTAACAGGGTTAGAATAACTAATCAGAGTGTGATGTTATACAGGAAATTTCTGCACTGAGTGAGAAGTTGGATTAAAGGGCCATTTCTATTTGAAGATTCTATGATTCCAATGAAAAATTGACTTGGAAATTTACTTCCAGTCTAATATAAAGCAAATCTTTAGTAATTCAGGCTTTAGGAAATAGAATCAAACAATAAACGCCACCATTATATACAACTATAATGTACCAATAAAAAAAAGTAGAGGAAAAAATAGTCTCATGTGCTTTAAAGGTACTTGAGAATAACACTAATGATGAACACCTATGTGCTTAACATTTTTCATTTATTACTTTATACCACATTTAATCCTTACAATAACCCTATGTGACAGGTACTATTATTATCTCCACTGTAGAAAAGGATAGTGAGGATTAGAGAGGTTTTTATGTTTACTTAAAAGCATTGTTACTTTTGCTGAAAATGACGGGGTCACCCAAGCATACCTGACTATCCGTCATACAGTTACCGCTCAGTTAGTACATAATAAGTAATTGAAAGCATCTTCAGCAAATTTCTCAGCTGGTAAACCCTTATAGGGCAGTCAACATTTTCTTAATTAGAAAAGAATTGATGATTTTTAAATTTAATTATTAGTAGCAAAAAAAATCTTCAGATTGGACTATCTAAATTGTCCATCTACCTTAAATTTTTGTGAATAAAAATAAATCCTGAATAAGATTTAAGATCTGTTAAAGGGGCTGGGGGTCAGTGGTAGCCGCACATGCCTAGTATGTGTGAGGCACTAGGTTCGATTCTCAGCACCACATATTAAAAAAATAAAGATCTATCAGCAACTAAAAAAAAATACATATATATATATATATATATATATATATATATATGGTAAAGCAAATGTGAATCACTAAATTTCAAATCCTTGGCATTACTAATTAAATGATCTTGGGCAAGTTATTAATCTTCCTATCTCTTTAGTCCTCCATCTATAAAATTAGAATCAATTTCTTATGGTTGACATAAGAAATGAATAAGATGATACATGGAATTATTTAGCATAGGGTCTGACACTACTACTACACAAGTAATAAAGCAGGCAGAAAAAAGTGCCAAACCTATTCCACAATTCATTTCAAAATATTAAAATATTTCTAAGTGTCATTAGGCTAGTTGAGGAGGGGGGAGTCACATTTTCCATTATTCTATTGATATCTTTTTTTTAATTTCTCATTAATATTTCTTTTTTTAATTTTTATTGTTGGTTGTTCAAAACATTAGATATCTTTTTTTTAATATTTTATTTTTATGTGGTGCTGCTAATGCCTCCCGCGTGCTAAGCAAGCACTTTACCACAACCCCAGTCCAATATCCTATATATTTCTAATGACAATAATCATAAAATAAGTGATAGCTAAGTAAAAAGTGTCTTGTTAGAAATTTTATTTTATTCAAAGGATCACCCAAAGAATTACAATTTCAATCCTGATTTTCTTTGAAGATGCTATTTTAGTTGTTTATTCAGGGTGAAACAGATAAATGCAAATTTAAATGTTATTAGTTTCTAATTTTACAACTTCATTCAAATTACTCAATGAACTTTTCTTTTAGTTTGTTTTCCATGTGCATTCCTGTTATAAAGCTACTGCTGCTACCTCTGACAAAACAAGCAAAAGAGAAAACCTACTATTTGAGATGTATACTGTTATTCACAATTTTGGCACTTTATTTGCTGTTTACCATCATTTAATAGTTGGTATTTTACTCCTAAACTTTGACATCTATTCTTTTTTTAAAAAATGACCCAACTGGGAAAGGAGTGTTTGAAAGATATCTGCCTTTGAATTCTGTCACAGTCTTTTTAAAATACCATTTGCCTGGATGAAATTAACCGAAGTTCTCACTGTTCTCCAAGAATTCTTTAGTTGTTTTCAAAGAAACTGTTTTGAGAAACTTCTTTCAGCATTCAGGTCTAGCCATAATGATTTTTATAACTAATGTAACCCCTGAGATTTACATCACTTATAACTTAAAATTGTAACTAGATAAACTTTTTCAATAAATTACCAGTGACTAAAGGCAGTTATGAGAACTGTAGTCGGAAATATGCATACATGGGCTACTTGTTTTTTGAAAGCGAAAATTTATTTAAAAAGAGCTTACACACAAGTCATCATTTCTAAGACTTATTGAAAAATATATGGTATATTCATTATTCTGAGGTAACTGTCATTCCAATAAAATGTCACTGTCAATGAGTACATATGATAACATACGGGGCTTTTAAAACTCTCATCAAACTATTTTCCAACTAAATTTAATTCACTGTAATATGAACTTTTCATTTTCACTATTAGCAGTATCGTAATTAATTGCACTGACCGCTACAACCTACAAGAACCCATGCAAAGAACACAATGTCATCACTCAAAAGTTTGTATGAAGCCCTGTCAAGAGTAAAAAGGAAGTTTTTTAAAACCAAGAAAATCACTTGGGATTTTTAAAAATTTTACAAGTTTAGTTGGATTGCTTAAGAGATGTTGTGAGGTGAAGATATGATAACTGATGTCTCCAAAAATACGCAGGACAAACTGAATAGCCATGATTTGAGAAATAAAATAACTTTCCTTGAATTTTATGCTATTCAGGAGTCCTCCCTCCCAGCTGAGTTCATTTGTCCATCAATTCAACTTTTAATAGTTTCTCAAATATGCAAATCAACTTTGCTATCTCTAAGGTACTGCCTGCTGAATAAAGACCTTGACATTTTTTTAAATGTCGTCTTAAAAAGATTCTCCAAGCAAGATTCGTCTCACCTACAACACCTTCACATTAAAAGGCCTCTAGTATATTTTACACATACTATCCCAATCCAGACCAAGCATCTTGCATCCTGAGATAATAATCAAGTTTATGTGGAGGTGATTAAAAGTATTGCTGGGGCTGCATAATCTGCCTCATCAAGTTTTACACACTTCCAGAGTTGACGACATCTCCTCAGGTTCACTTTCTTCATTTTGTGGGGGTCATAACCCCAGAGCACAGCAAATGCCTTCTGCAAGAGAAGGTAGCAGCAAACCGAGGCTGTGGCTTTGGGAGGATAATTGCATGCACGCAATAGCTTCTCTGTCAGTTTCATTTAAATAGACCAAAAAAAAAAAAAAAAAGGAGGGGGGCTAGCTTGAAGCTGCAAATATATTTAAAAAAAAAAAAAAAAAAACAGTGATGGAAATCCGATTTTCTTCAAACCACACTGATACATACACAAGTTCTGCAACACAGCTCAGAAAAAAAAGTAGCTGGCTGACGCATTGATGGAAGGCTATTTTAAAATTACTCAAAGAATCTAAGGCATCAATCTGGGAGTCTCATGCCTCCTCTCCATACACACAGTCTGTTTTCCTACCTAATTTAAGAATGAAACGCTGGCAGCCACCAGGTGCAAAAACCGTGAGGAGGAGGATGTATCCATCACAATGCATAACGAGGGGTGCCATCCCCAGAGCTGGTGCCCGTCCTTACCTTAGCAGATTAGACAGGGGCAGGGGTCCGGATCCACCGCCCAGGATCCCTCCTTTCCTGCCAGACAGGAGTTTCTCCACCAGAGCCACATTTCCAGTGCGAGCAGCTTCCAGCAGCTCCTGGTCCTTCCCCATAGTCCCTCACCGACTCCCCCAGAGTCCTTTCCCTCCTCGGGTCCTCCTCCCCGCCCACCCCCACTCCCCGAAATCCAGGGCTCTCCCGCCCCACCCTAAAATAATGCAAGCGCTTCAGCCCGGAGATATCCCTGCAGCCCACGCCGAGAACACAACGCTCTCCTCTTCGGGGCGCAGCTTTTACAATGGGGACCAGACCATGTCCTGGAAGAGGGGCAGGCGGAGCTGGGAGCCGCGACGCGCCCCTACAGCCAGCCACTCCCCCGAATTTCCAAGGCCTGGTTCCCGCGGGTGGGGCGTGAAGGGCTAGGGGGTCGGGGGTGCTTTTGAGGAGCTGGAGGGGGTGGTAGGACTGAGGAGGAAGATGAGGGCTGAGGCGGTCGGAGCAGCAGGAGGAGACTGTCCTCGCTGGAAGCGGAGCACAGCGAATGACCGCGGCGGCCCGCGAGCCCTCACGCCGGGCCCGGGTTCTCCTCAGCTTCCGCGCCGGCCGCCTCGGCCGTTACGCGGCAGCGGCGTCCGCGGCCCGCAGCGGGGAGGAGCGGAGCGCCGCGGCGGCGGCTCGCGTGGCCCTGGCCCGCGCCGAGGCAGGGCGGTGCGGTCGAGCCGCGGCGGGCGCGTGCCGAGGGCGGCGGCGGCGCCTCCCAGGCCTGCGTGCGGGGGGCGTGTGCGCGCGGGCAGGTGCGGCCCGCGGCGCGGCCCGAGGGGGCGGGGGCGGGGGCGGGGCGCCGGCGGGAGGCTCGCTCCCCCTTGGTGGGCGGGGAGCCTCCTCCTCCAGTCTCCTTGGGAGAGGTTTAACTCTGTGAAGACTGGCGTCCTCCTGGTGGCCGCGACGCCTCCTTGGCCCCAGGGCCCCGGACCAAGACGGTGATAGGCCGCTTTGGTGCTGGGAAGGGGCCCTTCAGCAACCGCTTCTGACCCGCATTTCGCCCTCCCGCCTCACTTCTCCCTGGGAGTCCCAGATATCTGCCCTTGTTTAGAAGGAAGAGGTTGTTTTATCCTAGTTTCTGTGGCACTGGCCACTGAGCAGTTGTGACTGTTCCAGTTTTTCTGGGGTCGTTCATCACCTTATATTTTAGTTGGGCTTTGGAGATCTGCTGACTTGTAAAAATACCAGAAAAGAGGCTCTCATTGAAAATTCCTCCACATCCACAGTGGGAAAAATATAAATGGGCATGGATGAGAGAGCCACTTTAATTAGCATGTGTCATCAGCAATTCACTGTGCGTGGTTGGCTTGATTTCATTAGTTGCTCTCCCTGCCAGTGGTGGAGAACGCGTTTATTTTCTTTTGAAACTTCTTGTGACACCTTTGCTGCCCATTGTCCTTGGAATAGACTTCATAAATGTGAACTTGTTGATAATCAGTTGATAGGAAGGGAGCATAATAGGCACTTTGCTTCCACCAACCCGGTGATCTGCATATAATTACTGTATATTCATTTTAGAAATAAAGAAGTAGTGGCTCAAAGAGTTAATTGAAATTCTTAAGAAGCCACACAGAGTAACTGGCTAATTCAGAACTGAACCCCAGAACTGACTCACTCCAGAATCATTCACCCCCCACTCTTCCCAATACACCTTCCTGCCCCAATGGAAAAGTAAAATAGGCAGATAATAATTACTGCAAACATTTGAAAAGCAGCTACTACATACAAGACACTGTGCTATGTGCTTTCCATATTTTTATCTCAACCTTCACAAAAATCCCAAGAGATGGGATTTTTTTTTTTCATTTTATCCCTTAAATGAAACAGATGAACCCAAGATCATGCAGTTGGAAAGTAAAACAGCCAAGACTCAAATCCAGGTCTGCCTGCTATAGGTCAAGATCTTAAGTAACTAACAGGCAAACTCAAAAGATATTAAAAGATAAATAACAAAAATTATTTAAAATTTTTTATGGAATTTAGTGTTCTGAGATTTCATTTGAATGATCAGAAATATTAGTTAAATCATGACAACTCATTGGAAGCTTTCTGAAGGATGTAAATTTTTGAGCTAGTGTGTGGTTTTACTTTGGTTTCTTGTTTTAGAATCTGTTTTGATGATAAGGTGATATATGATCCCTGGCATAATAGGACTAGCAAAACAGTTAAATAAACAAGTCGTAAGGATCCATCAGATTCATTTTGAACAAGGCATAGGGAAATCCTTCTTCGCCTTTCCTAATGTTGCCACCTAAGCAGAACATAACTTTCCTGGAATATACTGTTGGTATTCAATTGAGCAAAGAAAAGGGGGAAAAAATCACCAACATTTTCCACAAGCAACATTTAATCATGGATGAATTAGTGATTGGAGGCTCCTGAGTCATCATTATCAAAATCATGCAACCTCTGAGGAGAGAACCTTAGTAATGATTTACTCAAAGGATTCTAGGCACTCTACTGACGTATGATGCTCAAAGGCAATTTTTGAACTCTACACTTTTTTTGTTGCTGTTTTTAGTTACCTTTTAGCTTCTTTATGAAAAGAACAAAGGTTTTGGCTGCATGGGAACTAACAAGCAAATTAAAAGTGAAAGCATTCTTCCAAAAATCCGAAGAGGATCAACAAATATCCAGATTTTTAAAATGTCCATATTTACTCAAGATGTTTTTAATCTGTGAATGGCAGAAAGAGTCAGAAAATCTTGGGAACTAATTAGACAATCTAGATATCATTCGGCACAAAAGATAAATTAAGTTTTATATCTGATCTCCACTGGTATTGCCAGTCCCAATATTCTGTGCCTATAAAGAAATATGTAATATTTGTGTAATATGTAAGTGTGTAACATCTAGATTCTTCACTTTGTCTCATTGAATTCTGACAATAGGGCTTAAGGTAGATATAATTTTTGCAGAAACTTAATTCCTTATTTTAGTTGTATTTTTATCACTTATTTTAAATTCTGATGTACACAAAAATAATTCTCAGTATGTTTTCACAAATTGAGAATTGTTGCTCATATATATATATTATATTACAAGTAACTCAAGGGGGGTTGATTAATAAAAGAAACGACTATTTTTTTTCTTCTCACTAGAAATGAGAAGTAAGGCAAAGATAAAGCAAGCATGGAAGTATTTGCAAAATAAATAAATAAATAAGACATTTAGAAAGATAAAAGTCATTTAAGGAACATGAATCCAAATCGATTTCAGAACTATATACCAAGATCTGTTTGTAGTAAGGAAAAGGAAAAGATGATGTCTTGTAATGTGAAGTTATTAACTAAGCTAAGATAGAATAGCCCTGCAATTTTAGTGGAGTTAGAAAATACCTACTTTCCACCTCTCAGGCCCTGAAGTCACTGGGGCTCATGGGCTGTGATGGAAGTGAAAAATTCCTAGTTATTGAACATGAATATACTAGACACCTGGATAGGAGACCAGGTCGTTGCCTCCTGTGTTGATTGCAAGCATTTCTGTTCTTCCCCTCATGGCCACGTGGCACAAAATCTATCCCTTATCATCTTCTTAAGGAAACCCAAACACCAAACATATCACAATGTTTGCAATTTTTCTGAATACTTAAGGATCACAAGTGTTGAGGACCATGAGTGCCAATCACCTATCCTCTTCAACTTCTAACCAACTGAAAACAAATGTAAGAAACCAAATGAGTATCTCATTCATGTACCATCTTTATTATCAAGTCAGGATAAGTGTTTAGTATCCCACAAAGTGCATCAATCACTACTAAAACTAGACCAAGAAGAAGACTAGGACCACCCTCCCTATAAATATATACTGTTGGGTCAGCAGGCTTCCCTTCCCCCTCCCCTTTCATGGTGGCTGTGGGCAAGGACTTTCCACCTGGCTGAGGAGACAGGAAATGGCCAATCAGAAGCTGACCAGGCAAGGGACCCCAACCACCACTGGTTCCCACCGGCTGAAGCAAACGCCCCATCAACTCACATCAGCCTTGACCAACCGGCCCCTCACCCTTTCGTGGACCAGTGAACCTCGCCTCGGAGCGCCCTCCAATAAACCTTCTTTGGGTGCCCCATTCTTGTTCCGTGGTTTCTGATCTTGCACACCCTTTCTTCATTACAAATACCTTGGGACCTACCTTTGGAGAAAGTTATATCTGCAAATCTGACTTTACATACCTAGCCAGACTAAAGGCTGTCTTATAAATGAGGTCTGACATGACCAATGAAACTCTACAACATATACAACCACAAGAATGGGATCCTAATTAGAATAAGTTATACTCAATGTATGTTGTAATATGTCAAAATACACTCTACTGTCATGTATATCTAAAAAGAACAAATAAAAAATTTAAAAATAAATGGAGTCTGAGCCATTTTGAAAAGCAGACTGAAAAGGTCTTGATCCCAGAATGTGGTAGGAAGCAGAAAAAAGCCCGTTGCCTTTTTTAGGGATTCAGGAGACAGGTGAGGCAAGAGGGAAAAAAAAGCTAGAGTTGAGCCTGAATCTTGTTTTGAAAGCAAGGAATTCCCACCCACTGGTAAAGTGGTCCCAGTGGAAATGATTAGGGAAAGAGACCAGAAGTGTTCACTATTCTCTTGGAACATTTCCTCTCCTCTAGGGAAAGTTAGAGAGGGGGAATAGTTTCCCCCAGGATCTCACACCACACAACATTCCATCACCATCCTGCTGATTTTGTCATTACCTCCCTCCTCTCTCAGGACCAACCTGCTAATGTGCTACTGAAAGCCTGTGTGCCCCAGGGTGACCCCACAAACAGCACACTGAAAAATGTAGTCTTACCTCCAAACTACTTTCTCACTAGGAGAAGCTCCCTAAAAATTCAATACATTTACACCATCTCTTTGAGAGGAGGAAAACACCTAGTATTCTGACAAACCTTTATACACTCAGAAGGTCTGATAAGATGACTTAAAAGTTCATTATCTAGTTTTATCATCTTAACTCAAGATGCCAAAGACAGATCAATGATTAATCCCAATCTACCCTCTACCATTCTATACTTCTGTCCTTCTGCTAAGGAAGGGTCTGCAAACTTTCTGTAAAAGTCCACACAGTAAATATTTTCAACTTTGTGGGCTATACAGCCCCTACCACACTGTTCAACTATATTTCTATAGCACAAAAGTGACCCTACACAATATTTAAACAATTGAGTGTGGCTGTGAACAAGTAAAAACTTTAGTTATGCATACTGAAGTTTGAATATTGTCATTTTCATGTGTGACAAAATAACCTTTTGACTTTTCAACCACTTAAAAATGCAAAAACCATTTGTACTTCACTGGCCATAGGGTTGCTTGTGGGATTGACCCAAAAGCTATAATTTACTAGTGACTTATTCTAAAGCCTCTTTGGGGAATACTGCTTCTTTGATACACTTGATTTAGACGTAGGGTGTACATACAGACAGAACCAAAATGTCACCTCTAAACCATCTCTCCCACCACAGTGTGGGTCAACAGGAACTCTCCCCATCATCAAAACCTCTCTAATTCCCTGGTATCTCATATAGACTTTCTTGGAATCTCTATCATTGTCACTATACTGTGTTATTTGGGTTTTATTGCACAAGTGTACCTTTCTTCACCACAGTTACAGCAAACATTTTGAAGAAGGGGCTTCACTGAGCTGAAACTCAACCTATAAAAGAGGTGATGCTGTATTTTTGATCTAAGATAGGGGGCTCCATAAGACCAAGTCTCTTTTCTCTTGGGAGTGGGCACCACCTGGTTGGTGCTGATGTCTCTGAGGGAAAGCAATGCCTGGATCTGCATACAAGAAAAACTGCAAACTGGATTCTCAACTGACTCTCTGGAATAGCTACCGACAGATTGAAGTGCATCTGAAGGAAGTGTACTCTCCCTCTAGCCCCCTCTACTGGTAGATCCTAGCAGAGAACCAGGTGGCAAAGTGGTAATGATGATTTGTAGAACATCACAAAAGTAAGTACAGACACATGACACATAACAATGTTTTGGTCTTCAGCCACATACACAACAGTGGTCTCAGCTGTAAGCAGAAATTATATTTCTGATATAGTTGTCATAGTTTGTGTAGTCACACTCTATATTGTTCACACAACAAAATTGTCTAACTACACATTTCACAGAATATGTCGCTATAATAATAATAATAATGGCAATAGCTGCTCCCTGGAAATGAGGTTAGTTTTAACTCTTCACACCTTCATCCCTAATTTCACAATGATTCAAAATTTCTGAGTATTCCTGATTTCCTATCCCCATTCTTAAGACTATTGATCTTAAGCCTCTACTCCTAAAATCCATGGAACTTTTAGATTCTGCTTCCTGCTCTGGTCTAGTAGATAAAATCCAATCATGGAGCAGGGGCTGGGGCTGGGGCTCAACAGTAGCACACTTATACTTACCGAGCATGCGAGAGGCACTGGGTTTGATCCTCAGTGCTGTGTATAAATAAACAAAGGTTTATCAACTAAAAAAAAAATTAAAAATCCAATTATTTTCAAGAAATTTGAAGAGTGACACACTAAATTTCACCAAATGCCTGATTCGTCTTTTATGAGTCTTTTCAGCGCTGTCTTCATCACACTCTGTTACTCCAAAGCCTCCTTAGTCCAGAAGTTGACTCTCCCTGCAAATAGGGACCCTTAAGATTTGTGGTCCAGTTGTAGCCCAACACGTTCCAACTCTTTTTCCATGGGGAGTATCCTCCCTGAATTTTGATAGATAAAATTTTCACGATTTCATTATATCCACAACAATAAATTAATAGGCATATCCTTGAAACTTCAGAAAAAGAGTTGTTAATAGTATTATATGGATGTAGAATGGATAGTAAATGAAATTAACTACACAATGTTCATGTAAGAACTTTTGACAAAAAATAGATTAGGGTAAGGGATAATCAATCAAAGTATTCAAACTCCAGTACCACAATAAAAATGGGGGTGGAGAGGGAAGAAAAAAAAACTTCTAGAAATAGTACAAGTGGAAACCATTCCAAAATTTCATTTGTGTTAGTTACTGATTGCTGGTAAATGAAATATGCAGAACATAAATATATTGTTAAAATTGAGTGTTGTTTATATGTATTTTATGTATTTTACACTTTCCCACAAAATCAAAAGAATTATAATTTCATCAGATGCTTTTTTAAAGTCAGATCACAATTTTCTTTTTTTTTAATATGAGGGTAATACCTCTGGAAATTGAAATCAGAAGGCAAATGACAAGAGAGGCCAGGACAAAAGCAATAGATTTAACATTCGTTAATTTCTAATAGTCCTTAACTAAATTTTAACTTTACTACACTATTTCTCACAACTCTTCTTTGTATGTGTGCATATGTGTAAAAAGGAGGAAATGGATGGATGTTGTGAGATGTTGATCTGTTTTCACTAGTTGATCTCTTAGAAATATCAAATCACAGTGACTTCCAATTGTCATTCTGCTGCTTACACTGAAAGAATCAGTGATACGGAAAATCATGGGAATAGAATTAAAAAATTAAGTTAATAAATTATAGAATGTCAGAGTGTGTTAAGAAATTAAGTAATATACATTGATTCTTATTAAATACTAAATATCATTTCATAAAATGCTAAAAAATTATTAGGTTTTTAAAATTAAACATTAAACCTTTCACCAGTTAAGCTTGAGTAAATAATTCTAACACTAATGAAGAAGGTTTGTATTAGGACTATGCTCTGGGATTTTTTTTTTATTTTTTTATAGTTGTAGATGGACAGAATGCCTTTATTTTATTTGTTATGTGGTGCTGAGGCTTGAACCGATGCCTCCACGTGCTAGGAAAGCACTCTGCCACTGAGCCACAACCCCAGCCCTGGGAATTTTTTAAATTAAAAAAAAACTACTACATAAAATGGTTGAGTTGGTATTTCTATAATCACCTCAAATCTTTTCATTGTCTTATAAACCATTTACAAAAAATAATGCCTTCCATTTGGAGTAATATTGGATGCAGAACAAAATATAAAGAAAAACATTGCAAATATATTCAAAGGCATTTTTGTAGGCCAGGAACAACAGTAGGAAACATGCCATCAAATGAAGTCCAATGGCAAGGACCAAGTTGTGGCATTAAATTCCCAAAGACAAGGTAGGTGTGGTTACTAGAACAGGCAGCAGAACTGAAGTAGAAATCAGAATGGTTTGATCTTGGCACTGGCTAGTTAAGCATGATATCTTTAGAAACTGAATAGAACAGGGCAGACTTCTAAAGTCTTATTTGATTTGCATTAGCAGAAAAGCTCTAAATCTTGGTGAATGGCAGTTTGACAGGAATAATCACTACAGAGAGTTCATGCTCTTCCACCAATTCCCAGACACAAACCCCTAAACCCTTTGAAAAAGGGTGAGGCAGTGTCACCATGAGAAAGGACACTAACACACCTGGTTTCTCACACCAGTGAAACAATAAAGAAAAATGTTTCTGTGCTGGCTGGGGTGGTTGATTATGACTACTAAGGGAGAAATTGCATAGTTATAACAAAATAGGGGTAAGAAGGAGTATGTCTGTACTGCCGGAGATTCCCTGGAGCTCTCTTCAGTGCTCCCATGTCCTGTGATAAAAGCCAATGGAATATTACAAAGAGCCAAATGCAGGCAGCACTGCTAATAGCTCAGACACTTCAGAAGTAAATGTTTGGATCACCTCACCAGGCCTTAGAAAAAAGGGAATATGGATTGCCTAGTGGGAAAAGTAAATTTAAAATTCCAGCTATGATCACATGACCCAGTTGTAGAAACAAGGACTATAATGTTTTTTCTATATTTTATTCTACATCCAATTTTACTCCAAATGGAAGGCATTATTTTTTTGTATATAGTTTATAAGTCAATGAAAAGATTTGAGGTGATTATAGAAATACCAACTCAACCATTTTATGTAGTGATTTTTTTTATTTAAAAAGTTCCCAGGGCTGGGGTGGTGGCTCAGT
The DNA here is from genome assembly GCF_047511675.1 of Marmota flaviventris. Classification (NCBI taxonomy): domain Eukaryota; kingdom Metazoa; phylum Chordata; class Mammalia; order Rodentia; family Sciuridae; genus Marmota; species Marmota flaviventris. Next base: position 20,948,490 of record NC_092500.1, on the reverse strand, counting down.
GGCAGAGTGCTTTCCTAGCACGTGGAGGCACCGGGTTCAAGCCTCAGCACCACATAACAAATAAAATAAAGGCATTCTGTCCATCTACAACTATAAAAAAAAATTTTTTTAATCCCAGAGCATAGTCCCAATACAAACCTTCTTCATTAGTGTTAGAATTATTTATTCAAGCTTAACTGGCCACTTAACTTTTTGATATGAATATATTTGTGTGTGTGTATTTATACACTCATATATTTGTATATATGTGTGTATATTTATATATATGTACATATTTTTTTCAACCAGAAATGGATAAAGAGGTTTTTTTGTTTTTCTCTTCTTGGAGAAAGTTACATCTTTTCAGTTAAGACCAAGTAATCATTGATCATCTTAAGTGGAAGCATTATTTTATGATTGTCTTACTTGAAATTAAATATGACTAGAAGAAGTGTTTGGGGATGCCAATTTGACAAAGGATAGACTTTGGTAACTGTGTATAGTGTTAAGTTAGCTAAGTTAGAAGATGTTGTTTCCCAAAATTTCCTTCTTTGTATGATTCTGTGTAAATATCAATAAACATTTGCATAAGATTTAAAAAGCTGAAAATGAAGCTACAACCATTGTCATCTGAAAGCAGTTGGAGGATATTGTGTTGTTGCTGATCATTCACATGGTTACTGATCTGGTGGCTCACTTTATTGGTATAGGGCAGCATCCAGGCCTGCACATCCTCCTTCTCTGGTATTATCTTTTCTTTGAGTTTCTTCCAAAAACACATGCAGTTCCGTGACTTAGACAACTAGTCCTTTCTTCAGTTCACCCGTGCTATCAGAGTTAGAACAGGGAGAATGATGGCAACTTCCAGCTTGTCTTTATCGTTTTCAGTTTGCCTTGTTCTCTTCTACTTTTTGGCCCATTTTCTTCTTGACTGACAGCCCTGTCAACCTATAGCAACATCAGGCCCACCATCAGACAAGGAAGCAGCAGCCTTGTAAAAGCTTTATTACCAGCTTCCTCAATCATGGTGTGTAGGGCACATCACATCAGAGAAATAGAGACCTATGATGGAGAAAAGGAAACCTAACTTGCAGACTGATGCTCACTTCCTGGTCTTGGGGCCCCGCACATGGCTAAGATGGCGCCTGGTGATCAGCCAGAAGGCATTACCATGGGTTGTGATGAAAAATCGGACCACCTCTGGGATAGGCTCAGAACCCTTCCGCCCTCGTGAACAGCTCATGTCACCCATTATGGCCTGTAGAATGGGTGTACACGTGAACTCTTCCCACCCTGCTGACCTTTATCCTGATTGGCTCCTGTACATTATATTAGCTGTGTGTGCTTCCTCAATAAAGGAGCTCCAGCCTTGTCTGGTCTCCCTGAGGCGTCTGATTGTTCTCCAGCGAGGGAGGGCGGTCAGTCGGCCCTCTCCTTTCTTGGCTAGTCCTGGCAGGGCGTGTTCTCCCTATCTCTCCTGCAGGTCGGGAGGGAACCAGGACTAAAAACCCCAACAATGGTGGGTATCTTTTTTCTATTCATTGATAGAATTAGGTTAGCTAAAATATCATTTATGATATTTGCATTCTGTATTTATAAATTAGACGAACTTGTAATTTTCCTTTCCTGTATGTCTTTATTTCACTATAAAATGATTTGGGCATGTTCCTTCTTTTTCAACTCACTGGTAGAGTTTGTATAAGATTGGAAGGTCCATGGGTCATTAGAGGATTAAAGAATTTTTTAAGTGGTAAGAGTCTATGTTTCATTAAATTATCATGAAGTTATTTTCCTCTGAGCATAATGGTGCTTACCTGTAGTCCCAGCTACTGGAGAGACAGAGGCAGGAAGATCACTTATGCCCAGGAGTTTGAGACCAGTCTAGGCAAAATATAAGACTCCATGTCAAAAGCCAAAAAGAAAAAAAAATATTTTTTTTCTATTATTAAGTAGATTTTATTTTTTATAACAGGTTTAGATTTACAGAGAAGAGAATATCATTACCATATATCTACATATAATTCCCCCTATTATAAACATTAGTATGGCACATTTGTTACAAATGATGAACAAATTCATTAATATAACACAATACAAGTATGTTAATAGATTATTTAGATGACCTTTTTTTTTTTTTTTTTTTTTTGATACTGGGGATTGAACTCAGGGGCACTCAACCACTGAGCCACATCCCCAACGCTTTTTTTGTATTTTATTTAGGGCCAGGGTCTCACTGAGTTGCTTAGTGCCTTGCCTTCACTGAGGCTGGCTTTGAACACACGATCCTCCTGCCTCAGCTTCCTGAGCCTCTGGGATTACAGGTACCTTGCCTGGTTTATGTCCTTACTTTTTACCTAATGTGCCTTTTCTGTCCCAGGATACCACATTAATAGTTGTCATGTCTCCTTGACACTTTTGAGGAGTGCTAGCCAAGTGTTTTGTAGTTTTCCCATCTTTTGGGATTTGTCTGAGTTTTCCCTTCTCATGATTAGATTGGCATTATGAGGTTTGGAGGAAAAGACCACAGAGGTGAAGTGCCATTTTTAAATTGTTCTAATGTATTCTAATTAGTTATACATGATATGAAGTGCCATTTTTATCACATTGTATTGAGGATACAGAAATGAACACAATTTATCACTACTGATATTAACCCTGATGTTTGTTTTTAATTCTTCATTCTATTATCTAAAACAGTATGAAATTACTTCTGGCTGAGATAGTGTCTGTCAGGGGTCTTACTCCATTTGGGATGCTATAACAAAATACCATAAACTGAATAGCTTATAAACAACATTAATTAATTCTCACACTGCTGGAGGCTAGGAAGTCCAAGATCAATGCATCAGTAGATTCAGTATCTGATGAGAACCTGCTTTCTGAATAATAGCTGGAGACTTCTAGCTGTGTCCTCACATGGAGAAAGGGCCTAGCAAACTCTCAGGGGTTTCCTTTATTTAGGCATTAATCATAACCATGACAGCTTTGCCCTCATGACTTAATCACATCCCAAATGGCCTCCTCCTAATACCACCACCTTTGGTATAGGATGTCAACATATGGATTTGGGGGACATAAACATTCAGAAGACAGCATCAAATATCTTCTCTGTAAACTTACCCTTCTCCCTTCTTTCCACACTATAAACAGTCATACTGTCACAGTATAAACAAAATGCATCCTACTTTTAAGAAATGAAGATTTGGGGCTGGGATAATGGCTCAGCGGTAGAGCACTTGCCTAGCACTTGCGAGGCCCTGGGTTCAATCCTCAGCACCACGTAAAAATGAATAAAATAAAGGTATTGTGTCCAACCACAACTAAAAAATATTAAAAAAAGAAGTGAAGATTAATGCTTCCCTCCCTTGAGGATGGAGAATATACACAAATTATTTGGAATTCTGCACAGATTTATATCTTCTTCCATTTTTATTCAATAATTTATGCAAGTATGAACTCATGGATATACTTTGGGTCATAATCCAACAGTATTTTATTTATTGTATTCCTCAAATTTTGGCCATTGTGAGTTTTTCATTTGGCTCCCATATCCCTTCTACCTACCCCCATTAATATAAGGTTTTGTTTGGAAATTTTCCTTTTAGTGCTTGCTTACCTCCTGTTCTAAAAGGTACACCAGGCTTATCTTGTATATTTTCTGCACCAGCCCTTAGAATAGCTACTTCTTCAAGGATCCTGGGTTCCTTTTATTGGAAAATGGTAGTAGAAAGCAAAATCTGAGTACTAGGTATATTCATTTCTCTCAGATGTCATTTCTGTTAGACTCTCTGAGCTGACAGAGCAAGGAAATATATTTGTGTGTACTAACTACATACATACATATAAATACCTGTAAATATTTCCATATGTAACCATTTTCACCTATAATAAGCTAAACATAAATTTATGCTATTGTCTCTAATCCATTATTAAGGAGATCATTTTTGCCACATTCTCTCACTTATTTATAAATTATGACTCCAACTATGAGAAATCTGGCTTCCATAACTAGCCATCTATTTACTTAATTGTTCAGTTCCAATGTACATATATATTAGTATCAGAACCATTAACCTGAACCCCTGTGAGAAACCATGTTATCAACTAGGATACATGAATGAATAGCTCCACTCCCAACCCCACTTTAGATTTTTGATGCCACAAATTTCATCTTTATATATATTGTGTACCTGTTAACATAGATTTATCATTTTATGCCTTTTCAAGCCATATAAAATAATAAAGAGTGAAAGTACAAAACCTAAATTACAATACTGTTTTGCTGTCTTTTGTTTCATTTGTATTTGTCCATGTATTTACCTTTACTAGGTAACTGTATTTTCCTATGGCTTCAAGTTACTAACTGACATCTTTTCATTTCAACTTGATGATTCCCTTTAACATTCTTTGAAAGGATGGTCTAGTGGTAATGAAGTCTTTCAGCTTTTGTTTACCTGCGAATGTATCAATTTCTCCCTCATTTTTGAAGAATGGTTTTGCCACATATAGAATTCGTGGCTGACAGTTTTTTATTATAACACTTTAAATATATCATCCCACTGTCTTTTGGCTTAGAAGATTTCTGATGAGACAACCAGTGATTATCTTATTGAAAATCCCTTGTATTCGACACATCACATTTTTTTGCAACTTGTCTTTGACTATTCTCTTTCTCGTTGTCTTTCAACGTTTTGATTATAATCTGTCTCAGACTTATCCTACTTGGAGTTTGTTCAGCTCTTAAATTTGTGTATTCATGTGTTCCCTCAAATTTGAGAAATCTGGGGCCATTATAACTTCAAATCTTCTTTTTCCTTTCTTCTTCTGAGACTGTTGTAACATTTGCCTGTGGTGAGGGGGTGTGTCTCTGCTTAATAATGGGCCATAGGTAAGACCCTTAAGCTCTGCTCACATTTCTTCATTATTGTTTCTTTTTGCTCATCAGCTTGATAATTTCACACAAACTATCTTCAAGGTCTCAGATTCTGTCTTCTTCCTGAGTCTGTTATTAAATGCTTTGAGTATTTTTCAATTCAGCTATTAGGCTTTTCAGTAACCAGATTTCCTGTGAATCTTAATAAATTCTGTCTCTTTTGTTGATACTCTTCATTTTCTTTGGATATTTTGATTTTCTTTAGTTCTTGGTGAATATTTTTCTTCAGGTTTTTTTTTTTTTTTGGTAGATGGATCCAATAACTTTATTTTTTTCATTTGTTTTTTATGTGGTGCTGAGGATAAAAACCCAGTGCCTCACACATATATGTGTGCCACTCTTGGTCAGCTGAGTTCTAAATTAGGCAACATACAGACCACAACCATAGCCCTTTCTTTAGCTCTTTGAGTATATTTAGGGGCTGGGGTTGTAGCTCAGTGGTGGAGTGCCTGCCTCTTAGGTGTGAGGCCCTGGGTTCCATCCTCAGCACCACATAAAAATAAATAAACAAAATAAAGATATTGTGTCCAAATATAACTAAAAAACTTTTTTTAAAGACAGCATTTTAAAGTCTTTATCTAGTAAGTTTTATGCCTGTTTCTTTGAGCCCTTGTTCTTTGTTTTTTTGAGATTTGTTTCACTGAATGTATTATGTTTTCCTGTTTCTTTTTAAGTCTTGTGATATTTTGTAAAAAATTAAACATTAGAAAAAACATCCATCTCTTCCAATCTTTGAAAACTGGTTCAGAATAGGGGAAGACCTTCACTAATCAGCCCATCACAAAAGTTTCATGTTTCCTCAGGCCTTTTGTGAGTATGCTTTTGTGTGTGTGTGTGTGTGTGTGTGTGTATGTGCACATGCACACATTCATGTGCTGTGTCTTTCATTCCCCAATACACATAATGATTTTAAATGTCTGAATTTCCCTAAGAGACTTACCTTTGCTTTTTCTTGAGGCCTTAGCTGCCCTATTATATTCCTCCATCAGTAGTAAACCCTTGCTGTAACTGCCTGTGAATCTGTAGTCCCTTGCACTTTTCATGAACCATTTTCATTGCTTCTTGTGCTAGGGTACTCCTAGACTGACATCCAAGCAGTGCCACTCTTGGTCAGCTGAGTTCTAAATTAGGCAACACACAGACCAAGCAGGCAGCCCTTAGACAAGTTAGAACACCAAAAATACATTCCACTCTGTTATCTCCACTTTGCAGAAGGGAACTGAAATCCAGGGAGGTTTTCCTCAAACTGTACTGGGCCATGCCATTGCCAAGGAGGAAGTAGGACAAAGGTAAAGGAAAGTCCATGAAATTTCCTACAACTTGAATGCAACTTTTTTTTTCTTTCCTGGTACTAAGGATTGAAATCAGGGGTGTTTTACAGCTGAGCTACATCCCCAGCCCTTCTTATTTTTAAAATTTTGAGACAGGGTCTCACTAAGTTGCCCAGGCTAGCCTTGAACTAGCCTCCTCATGCCTCAGCCTCCTGAGTTACTGGGTTTAAAGGAATACACTACCACATCCAGCTAATTTTTTTTTCTTGACTAGGCATTTACTTTGTTACTGTAAATCTTGACTGATTTCCACAGCACCCATAAAGTTGCATTGGCAGCTTCTAGTTGTTTAATGTTTCCATGGGGGAACATACACCTGGAGCTTCCTGGTCCACCATCTTGTTGAGGTGACCACCATTCTCTCTTTTTTATTCTCCTAGGTTTCCAATTACATACTAGTCCACATTCAGCTTCAGCCACTTTTCAAATCTACCATTAATTACTCCTACCAGTTAATAGCCCAGTGGCCTCTTCTCCAGGTAAAATGACCTTGGTTCTTTTTCTCTGTCTTCATCTGTCTCTCTCAATTTAGGAGGGGCAGTTTACCCTACAACCTCAATGTTCTGGTAAGTCCAAAAAAAACTATTGATTATCAGTTTATTCAACTTTTTCCTTGTTGTAGGATGGGAATGATGATTTCTAAACTCTTTATATGTCATAACTTCAACTTAAGTTGTATTTTTCTAGTTATATGCCCCCCTTTTTAATTATTATGCTTACATTTTTAATATCTTTATTTATTTATTTATTTATTTTTATGTGTGCTGAGGATTGAACCCAGGGCCTCACATGTGCTAGGCAAGTGCTCTACCGCTGAGCCCCAACCCCATTATATGCCCCTTTTATGTAGTTTTTTATTGGCATACATCTAACTCCCAGATCTTCATTTCAAAACAACATTCCCCTAAATGGGAAGCAGGATAAAAACAAATTGCCTTGTTGACTTTTTATGAAATATAAAAAGTTGTTTTATTATAATTTTTCTGTTCACACTTAACTATAGATATAGCACATTGGGGTTCAGTTAAAATACAGGCACGTTTAATGCAATCTCACCTCTTAAGAAAGTATATGGCTTTATCTATTCTACTGAACAGGCAGTGAAATGTCCAGGTATCCAGGCTTAACAGAGGGAAAGTTGCTTTGGCACTCCTGTTCCCCTAGAGTTCTACATTTCATGCTATTATAAGATTTCATGTATTTCTTAATCTTGTGCCTGTTCTTCATTACATTTTAAAAAGACATGTAATTTATTCTTTCAACTGGAAAAGCATGGTAGATTGCCATGTGACTGCAAGGTCTTCCCATCTTTTTATGCACCTACATTTGTTTACTACTTCTCCCCTGTGTCAGTCAGTTCTGTGTTACTGTGACCAAAATACCTTGCATAAACAACTTAAAGGAGGAAATGATTTATTTTGGCTTATGGTTTCAGAGGTTTTCATTCTCTGATTAGCTGGCTCCATCACTTTGGGCTTAACGTGAGGCCAAGCATCATGATGGAAGGGCATGGCATGGTAAAGCTGCTCAGCTCATGGCATCCAGGAAGAAGAAATGCAAAAAGAAAGGGGCAGGAACAAGGTATAGTCCCCAAGGGCATATCCCCATTGTCCTACTTTCCCCAACCATACCTCACCTGCCTACAGTTTCTACCACCTCCCTAGTTCATTCAAATTATTAACCCATCAAATGGATTAACCCACTGATGAGGTTAGGGGCCTTATGATCCAAACACTTCCTAAAAGCCTCACCTCTGAACTCTGCTGCACTGGGGACCAAGTCTTAAAGCATGAGACTTCAGGGAATATTCCAGATCCAATCCCCACTTCTCTACACTTCGAATCTTAGGTGTGGTCACATGATTTCCTTTAGCAAATGGGATATTAGCAAAAGCAAAAGGGAGAGAGATTTTAAGAAGACTGGCATATTGGAGCTTGCCTCTCTTGTTACTGATACTTGAGTTAATTAATATCTAGTATTTAGTTCCATTTAATATGGCTTACATTTTCTCCATGACATATAGGCAAAATTGTCTGCTGAAAGTAAATAAGGTGGGCTGGGGATGTGGCTCAAGCAGTAGCGTGCTCACCTGGCATGTGCGCGGCCCTGGGTTCGATCCTCAGCACCACATACAAACAAAGATGTTGTGTCCACCGAAAACTAAAAATTAAATATTAAAAAAATTCTCTCTCTCTCTTAAAAAAAAAAAGAAAAAGAAAGTGAATAAGGTGAAGCCTATATAGGGAGTTGAGGGAGAGTAATGAAACTTTTGATATTCATGGCAGAAGCAAATCATAAGAAAGAAGGTAAATAGTCGAAGGATGTTAAGATTCCAGGAAGTTTTGAAGAATATGAACTTGTAGTATCATTCTTTTCCGAGACCCAAATATAGAAGCAGAAAGGCAGATTGTGAAATTGTTTCTGGGTTTCAATAACAACATAATGATGGTGAACGTTTTGGCAACAGAAACTCTTTAGGTGATCATTCAATGGGAAATAACAGCCAAAATGTATTTGTAAGCTTTGTATGTGGCATATACTTAACATGAATTATCTCATTTAGTTCTCATGAGTTCTTGAGTTATGTACATCTAAAACTGATATCTAAAATTGAAAGCGCCCCCCTACTGCCACCACACAGAGATTCTACCAGGAGTGAACTTTAGGAATATTGCATTAGGTATTTTATCCTTGGGCAACCAGTAGGCTACACATTTGACTAATTGCACCCCCTGCAGAATAACTTTCATTCAATTGCACTGTAATGCCATGTCCTTTGCTGTTATCAACAGGCAATAACGTCTGTTATCATATAGGGTGTGGGAATGTTCTTGGAAACTTTGTCCACTCTTCTTTATAGTGAATTCTATATGAAGCCCCACATTTTCAAAGAAATTAAACTGTACCAGGAAAGTTTTGTTACCTCTAAAGCATTCATTTTTCTTTCTTTTTTTGGAAGGGGGGGTGTATACTAGGGATTGAACCCAGCAGCCTTCACACTGAGCCACATCCCCAGCCCTATTTTGTATTTTAATTAGAGGCAGGGTTTCACTGAGTTGCTTAGCACCTTGCTTTTGCTGAGGCTGGCTTTGAACTCATGATCCTCCTGCCTCAGCCTCCTCAACGACTGGGATTACAGGTGTGTGCCACCGCATCGGCTTTATTTTTCTTTTTTGGTAATAATAATAATTAACTAATTATCAATTCCTATTTTCACACTAGCTCCCAGGAAACAGACAAATTTAAGGTTAGACATATTTGTGACTTTTTTCCTCATCCTAGTCTTTACTCCTTACATACTTTTGACTGAGTTTTATTGCTGTTTAGCAGTATTTTACTTGGCATATTTTTATTATCAGAGATATGTTATTATTATATTTGTTATCTGCCAAGTACTCCTCTAAATAATGGAATGAAAAATAAAAACAAATATTGTCCCTGCCCTCACAGAGTTCCAATCAGAAATTGTTAAAATGACATAAGTTCAGAAAAAGTAGCCCATTCTCTATCTTTTCCCTATTTTTTCTGAAAGCAGAAATGAGTAATATCTTCGTGCTTAGTTTCTCTTTCAACAAATACTTCAAGACACAAGCTTACTTTTGTCTGCATGATATAAAGAAAGCACAATTTCTCAATTTTGTCATCATGCAATAGTGATCGAGTCCCTGCTATGTACCAGGAAGTTTGCCAGGTGCTGGAGATTCAGCAGTGAACAAGGCAAATGAGATCACAACCTTCATAGAACACACATTCTGTCAGGAAGAGACATGGAACAAGTACTAACCAATATGATGAGTGTTATACAGAAGGTGCCACCAGATCTATGGGCACAAATAGCACAGACCTACAAGCAAGGCTGAGCGCTAAGTGGAAGTCTTGTCCCCAGGTGAGAGATTTGAACTGAGACCTGAGAGATGAGCGGGTAAAAGGCGGCAGGAGAGACAGAAAGAATGCCACACACACACACACACACACACACACACACACACACACACACAGTCCTTTGGAAAATCTGTACCTCCCTCACTCTGCAGAGAGTAGTGGGGAATTCTACTCTCATGAAACCTTCTTTTTTTAAAAGGTATTTTTAGTTGTAAATGGATACCTTTATTTATTTATTTATTTATGTGGTGCTGGGGATTGAACCCAGTGCCTTACACGTGCTAGGCAAGCACTCTAACCACTAAGCCAAAACCCCAGCCCTACCCTCCTTTCTTTATCTATGCTCTTACCTTGTTTTATCTATGTTCTACCTTATTTTGCTTATTCACATCTCCCAATCATGTTTGTTTTACTCATTGAATTTAAGTTTATTGTTATTACTGAAAGTTAATTTCAAAAACATATAAGGTATTATAAAAATGCTTTTTCTAAATATAAAGTTGATTTTTCATTTGCATGTGATTCTGATTCCCTTCTAAATAAATGATAATATTTGCCTGCTTCAAAGAAGCTTCCATCATTCTTCATTTGAAGAAAATCAAAGTAAACCATAACTTACACTTTAGAAAACATATATATAGGATCAGTGAATGTGAACGGAAATAGTTTCAACAATTTGTCTGAAAAGAAAGTAAGCTAAATATAAAAAAAGAATAGATAATTCTAACTATAATTGTCCTGCATACATATGCTTTTTAGTTCTCTTGCACTAACAAAGAAACATGTGCAACTAATTCTCTATTTATTTGCCACAATCCAAAGTCCTCCCACCTACCATATTCATGGGTTGGCTTCTTCCTGTTACCCAGCTGAGGTCCAAGCCTGCCAATATGGGGACCAAGCTGGATTCACTTTGCAGCCAAGAACGGAAGGGGAGTCATTGTGAGATTTTTGTGGACTCAGTAGCTCACATCTGACTAATATATGTGTCTTCTACATTGGTACCTAAATTTTCTCCAAAGCACTCTTTCCATTATGCTGCAAATTACAGTTTTATAATAGAAAAAGCACTAGCATTGTGGTCAGAAGACCTGGGTTTGAATCAGAATATCTGGGTTTCAAGTCTGGTGGAGCCTCTTCTGTTTGAAAACTTGTAGAGCCTGTTAGTGCCTACAGGAGGAATATAATAATACACCTTGACAAACGTAATAATTTGCTAAGTTTGCCATAACTGTAGTACTTAGATATGGCAAAGTAGTGGATAACCAGTTTTCCCCATGGAGACAGAAATGTCTCCATGGGGAAAACTGGTTATAATAGAAATGTATTTCCCCCACAGTTCTGGAGGCTAGATATACAAGATCAAGGCTTGGCGGGGTTGGCTTGTCTTTTCCCTATGTCCTCTGTTTTCCCTCCATGTGTGGTTTTGTGCTGATTTTCTTACAAGGATACCAGTCATATTGGATTAGAGCCCATACTAATGATTTATTTTAACTAGGTTACCTCCTGTCTCCATGGGGAAAACTGGTTATCCATATATAGAAGAATGAAAATAGACCATATCTCTCACCCTGCACAAAAATCAACTCAAAATGGATCAAAGAGCTTGGAATTAGACCAGAAATTATGCAATTTCTAGAAGAAAACATAGGGTCAACACTCCAGCAAATGGGCACAGGCAAAGTCTTTCTCAATAGGACCCTAAAACTCAGGAAATAATGCCAAGAGTTAATAAATGGCACACCATCAAATTAAAATGTTTCTGCATAGCAAAGGAACAATTAAGAACTCATAGAATGGGAGAAAATCTTTGATAGCTACTCTTCTGACAGAGGATTAATATCCAGAATATATTTAAAAACTCAAAAAAACTTAACACCAAAAGAAAAACAATTGACCCACTTAATAAATGGGCAAATGAACTAAACTTTCTCAAAAGAAGCAATACGAATGGCCAAAAAAATACATGAAAAATGTTCAACATTGTTAGCAATTAGGGAAATGCAAATCAAAACTACACTGAGATTTCACCTCACACAGTCAGAATGGCAATTATCAAGAATACAAACAATAAAAAAATAATACAAACAATAATGCTAGAGAGGATGTGGAGGGATTGCAAATTAGTACAACCACTATGGAGATTTCTGAAAAGACTAGGCATGGAACCACCACATGACCCGCTCGCTATACTCCTCCTCAGCATTTATCCTAAAGAATTTAAGTGATCTCACTATAGTGATACATGCATACCCATGTTTATCAGCACAATTCACAACCACCAAACTCTGGAAACAGCCTAGGTATCCATCAATGGATGAATGGATAAAGAAAATGTGGTATATATACACAAGTTGAGTTTTATTCAGCCATGAAGAAAAGCAAAATTATGTCACTTGCAACAAAATGAAGGGCACTCTTATGGTAAGTGAAATAAGCCAAATTCAGAAAGTGAAGTGTCATATGCTTTCTCTTATATTTGGAAGCTACAGAGGAAAAAGGAAGAGAAAGGTAGGGTTAGGATTTCGTGAAAATCAAAAGAGATTAGTAAAGGAAAGGGACCAGAGAGGGGAAGAAGATAGGAAGGAACGGGGAAAGGCTAGGGAGTGATATTGGCCAAGTTATATTGTTATATTACATGCATGTACAAATATGTAACAACAAATCCTATCGATAGGGACAACTATAATGCAACAATAAAAATGTGGAAAGAAAAACTAATTAAAGAAATAAATACAATGCAAATACTATTTCCAAATAAGTCACATTCTGAGGTATTATGGGTTGGGATTTGAACATATGAATTTGGAAGTACACAATTCAGTACAGAATAAGGGTGACTGTTTTGAGGATTAGATTAAATGAAACTAAAAAGAACGGAGGCACCTAGCTTTAGTAGATGTTTATTAAATATGAGTTAAATCTAAACAAGTAGTTTTTACTTCCTGGTACAGTAGTACATTCCTGTAATCATCCCACAATATGGAAGGCTGAGACAGGAGGTTTCAAAGTTTGAGGCCAGCCTCACTAATTTAGCAAGACTCTAAAACTACAAATAAAAAAGGCTGGTGGTATAGCTTAATAGTAGAGCACCCCTGGGTTCAATCCCTAGTACTGCAAAATAAACAAGTCATTTCTTATTCACTTACTTTTAGTTATTTTTGCAGTAATGTGGATTAAATCCACTGGGAGCAAGGGGATCTACCACTAACTTGCATACCCAGCCCTTTAAGTTTTGAAACTGGGTCTTGCTAAGTTGCTGAGCCTGGGCTTGAACTTGTAATCCTCCTGCCTTAACCTCCCAAATCACTGGGATGTGCCACCATGCAAGGCTACAAGCAATAATTTTTAAACTACTTATGGTTGTTAATATTATTCATATCTTTACTTCAGAAAGATGGGTAATTTAGCACTAAAGGTAAACTTTAAGAAATCCATTTCCTATAGGGATACACAGCTCCAATCTTAAATTTAAAATGCTTGAGCTAATTTCTTACTGCTTTTGAGATTCAGCAATAATCAAGGAGAAGTAACTTCCCTTCAATATCCACATGATTGTATTGTTCACTAGGCTTATGAAAGTTTCCTCATCTGGAGAATTCTGAGTATTTTTAAAATTTCAGTAATTGGAGCTGACTTTGCTCAAAGTTTTATTCTGGATCAAACTTTTAAATTCATTGCTTCACTCAGGAATTTAAACTGTGGAAATGTGCATCTATGTGTTTCCCATGCATAAAGTAAAATTGTAAAATCAGCAAAAATACTGTGACTGTATTAAAAAATATTAATAAATACATGATTAATACAATTCAAACATAAAAATGGGTGAACTTTTCAGAATTTTTGCAGGGAACAAATCTAGCATGAAAATAAAAAAGGAAAAGACCTCCTGAATATTCTTAATCATTGAATTACTTTTCTTAAAAACTATCAGCCCACTGTTATGATAATATTCAGTAGCTATTAAGTATCTATTTAATGACCAGCATGACATTTACAAATGAGAAACATAGGTATCATTTGACCTTTTTAAGTTTGATCTAAGATTTTGAATGAAGGAGTTAAAGAATTAAGTTATGTAACTTGCAATCTGAAACCAGTATATTGCTTGCTTGTTTTGGGGTTAGATTATGTTGTTTTAGGTTAAAAAAATTTACACACAAGAGTAGATTGTTGCAGCCTATCTCAATAAAAAGAGACTGTAAACATCTGGAGTCTAGAAAAGGGAGGCAGGGTATGTCACAGTATTTATAATTAGGGAGGCAGCATGGAAAAAATTCCGGGGTCTTGGCAATGAGGAAAGATGAAGAAAGAAAATATTGAAACATTCAAACTGCTCAAGTAGTTAGGGACTAAATGAACTGCTTTTCTTCAAAGACTATGAAATAGACAAGAACATTAAAAACAACTTCCATAACATTCAAGACTCATTCTAAGGGGAGGTACTGGGGAATGAAAATGACCAGACTTCCAGGTGCAGTGGTGCATGCCTGTAATCCCAGTGGCTCAAGAGGCTGAGGCAGTTAGATCAGGAATTCAAAGCCAGGCTCAGCAATTTGGCGAGGCCCTAAGCAACATAGTGAGACTCTGTCTCTAAATAAAATATAAAAAAGGGCTGGGATGTGGCTTAGTGGTTAAGTGCCCCTGGGATCAATACCCAGTACCAAAAAAAGAAAGAAAGAAAGAAAAAGAAAATGACGAAATTAAGTTATGTGTATATACAAATAAAAGTCACAATGAATCCCGCCATAATATATAATTGCAATGCACCAATTAAAAGATTTTTAAAAGACTCATTTTTTAAAGTGAGGACAGAGAAAACTTTTTAAGAAATCTTTCTCTCATGTTCCCTTCACCTTTACCATCAGCACCCACCTTCCCCCAAAAGACAGGCTCAAAGGAGGTACTTGGGAACTTGCCTGAAGGTCTCTGACTTTTGGCTTCCAAAATCCTGTAGACTTCTAATAGACTATAGAGCAGTACAATAACTATGGTTGACAACAATTAATTGAATATTTCAAAATGACGAGTAGAGCCGGGTGCCATGGTGCTTGCCTATAATCCCAGTCACTCTGGAGACTGAGGCAGGAGGATCACAAGTTCAAATCCAGCCTCAGCAAGACCCTACACAATTTAACAAGATCTTATCTCAAAATAAAAAAATTAAAAGGGCTGGGGATGTGGCTCAGTGGTTAAGTGCCCCTGGGTTTAATCTCTGGTACCAAACCCAAAAACAAACAAACAAACAAAAAATTAGTAAACAAAAATTTTTAATGCTCCAAACACACACAAAAAAATGATAAATGTCTAAGATTATGGATATGCAGTTATCTTGATCTGATCACAATACACACATACTCAACTGTCACACTATCACATGAATATGTATGATTACTATGTGTTAATTTAACAAGTGCCATATTTTAAAAGGTACTTGTATCAAAGATATGTATCAGAAAGGGATATCCTATGCACTAAAACCCAAACCAAGCTAACGATAAATAGCAACAAAGTCCTCAAATAGGTTTGTGAACCCCCAGGAGAAGAGCAGACCTACGGCTTTGTCCAGGAAGAGAGCATGACCCTAGAAAAGAAATGATTGTTACCATTTGTTCAAGGTAAAGTAAATAAGGTCTTAGACGCCTCACAAAAATTATCTCCTCACATATCATAGCGAAGTAGACGCCACAGAACACTCTTGCACCTGAGTATGGCAGAAGTGAGAATGGGAATTCAAATAGCAACCTCTCCTTAATCAACCAAAGACCAGAAGGGGTGATGGTACATTAGGGGTCAGAGGGCTCCCCTGTATAAGTTTCCCAGAATTTCACCACAAACTGAACAAGGTGCACGTCTGTTAAGTGAGATAGATTGAGATAGATTTCTACAAGTGAGATAGATTGAGATAGATTTCTACCTCCCAGGCAGAATGAAATCCCAAATTAAGATGAATGCCAGAAACACATAAGAAAGTTGTATTTTTCACATCTATACTTGTCCTGAGATATACTTTTGCACCTTAATGTCATAGAAATTGTATTTATCAGATAAAGTTTCTAGAATGCTGCTGTTCTATCAACTAAGGCCATAAGTACCATGTTAGAATAAATGTTAGTGATTTAACAGTCACTTGCTTAACTGCACACTCTTTGGGACCAGAAATTTTGAACCATTAACTATCATAGCTTGCAAAGAAGAGAGGGTTTATAAGGAAGAAAGTTTATTGATCCAAAACAAAATCAGGGATATATATTCCAATTGTTGTTGTTTGGGTGTTTGTTTTGTTTTGTTGTGAGATGGGTTCTTGCTACATTGCCCAGTTTGGCCTTGAAGTCCTCAGCTTCCCAAGTAGCTGAGACTATAAGTTCACACTACCACACCCAGGTTAGGGCATATATTCCTTAGGAATAAATTTTTTTTAGAGAATTTTAATATTTATTATTATTTTTTTTTTTAGTTTTTGGCGGACACAACATCTTTGTTTGTATGTGGTGCTGAGGATCGAACCTAGGCCGCACACATGCCAGGCGAGCACACTATTGCTTGAGCCACATCCCCAGCCCCAGGAATAAATTTATAGTTTGCTTTAGTACATCAAGTGCTATTCAGTATTAGCTCAGGCTACAATAACAAAATACCATAGACTGATATCTGAAATAGTAGAAATTTATTTTTTCACCATTCTAGAGGCTAGAAGTCCATCATCCAGGTGCCAACAAATGTGGTTTCTAGTGAGGTCTCTCTCTTTCTCTATCTTCCTGGCTTGCAGAAGGCTATCTTATTATGTCCTCACACAGCCTTTCCTCTGAGTGTTTGTAGGAAGAGAGTCTGGTATCTCTTATAAGGATACTAATCCTATTGGATCAGGACTATTACCTCATTTAGCTTTTATGCTCTATCTCTAAATGCAATTATGTGGGGGCTAGGTCTTTAACATACAAATTTTGGGGAGGACTCAATTCCATTTGTAGCACTAATATTATAGGATAAAGACCTAGAAGAGGTACCATTTTATAGAACCAAAGAGATTTATTTCATTTTCCCTAATTCTGTTAGCTTACTTTACATTTGAATCTAAGAGGCAAATGACTTCATTCAAAACAATATTCATAGAATAAATGGCATCTGGGGGGGGGGTAAGTTTTAAACTATAATCTATGTTATATTTGGTTAAAAAGAGAAGCATTTTTACATTCAGCCCTGGAAATTATTTTAAATTGTAAGTGACTTGCATTTCTTCTCAAATGACTGATATTGGAATAATCTATTATTCCAGAAAACAATTTGTGAAATGCATTATTGATTGTTGGCAATATGCTCATTTCTTTGTTAACAAAAATGACCATTTATTCTTTTGGATTGCTCCTAAAAATTTAATCCAGAATCAGAAATAAAAAATTTACTCTTCTAAAAGTAGATGGTGATGATGATAGTGGTGGCAAAAATGATGAAAAGTTATAAATATCTTGGTGTAAATTTATTTAATTATACATTATTATCCCTGTGTAAACTTTTCATTCTGGCAAATAATATACTATATTATTCACGGTGAATTGACCAGCACTTGCATTACAGATATGCTTATAATTTTAATGTACAGACATTGTAATCTCAAGTCAGCTATCCAAATATATTTTGCATTACTTTTACATTCCTGAATTTATAACAGACATAAGAGAGTAAGGGATAATTAAATATCAAATACTGGAGTTTGCTGGAAACCTTACTATTAAATTAATAATCTCACAATCCACAGCCTATTACTCAAATCATGATAGTCTATAAATTATTTATAATATGACTGTATTTTTAAATATTATTGCTGTATTGAGCAAAGACAATTATGCTTCCTAGAAAATGGACTGCTAGACATTTAAACAGAAGTTTATCAGGAACAACTTCTTTTCTTTAAGAGATACCACCTTGAAGTATAACATATATACCTCTAAAGCCACTACTGAAAAATAATTTACATATCAAAGTTCACCCATTTTAAATATAAAGTTGTATAATGTATAGAATTGTGCAGTCCCCACCAAAATCAAATGTCAGTACACTTTAATCAGCCTCTCCAAACCCCCATGTCCCTCCTTAGTCCAGCCATCTCCTCTCCTTCTCCCCACAGCTGCAAGGCAGGCACTGACCTAATATGTGAAATTCCTTTGCCTTTTCCAGAATTTCATATTCATATTTCATGTGTTTTTGTATCTGATTTCTCTTATTTACCAACTTACCATGATGTCTTTGAGATTCCTCTATGTTCTGAATGTCAGTATACTATTTGCTGAGTTATATTCTGCTGAATTCACATGACACATTTTGTTCATAGGCACCAGTTGACAGTTATTTGTTTCCATTGTGTGGTTATTATGAACAATGCTGCTATGAACATATATTTTCATGTCCTTAGGTAAACATCTAGGAGGAGAATTGCTAGGTCATGTGGTAAGTATAGTTTCATTTTTAAGACACTACCATACTATTTTTCAGTGGCTATATTACTTAGTATTTCTACCAGCAACACAGGGAAGTCCCAACTGCACATCTTTATATGACATTTCAGCCTTTTTAAGATATTCAAATTTATAAACAGTAGAATCTTCTTGTCATTTTAGCTTGCATTTATCTAATAGTCAATGAAATTGAGCATCTTTTTGTTAGTCATCTGTTTAAATCTTTTACTCGTGTGTGTGGGGGTGTGTTTGTTTTTTAGTTACTGTACATCTAATTATTAAGTTGCAAAATTCTTAATAAGGGGTGGGGTTGTAGCTCAGTGGTAGAGCACTTACCTCGCACGTATGAGGTACTGGCTTTGATCCTCAGCACCACATAAAAATAAATAAATAAATATATTGTGTCCATTTACAATTTTTAAAATATTTTTTAAAAATTCTTAAATAGATCTGGATACAAATGCTTTGTCAAATGAACATTTTGCAAATATTTTCTCTAAAGCTTTAGTATGCCTTTTCATTTACTTAAAGGTTTCAACAAACAAAAAATTTTAATTTTTTGAAATGTTTAACAATATTTTCATTTACGATTTGTGCCTTTTATGTCTTATCCCTAGGTTATGAATATTGTTCTTCTATCAAAATGCATTCTATTGTAAAATAAATAAATTATTTAATTAAAAAATAAAATTTTAAAAGATTATTCTTCTGTGCTATGTCCTTGAATACATGTGTTTTTGTCCTTAAATGTAGATATATGATCCATTTTTAAATTTTTAGTTATAGTTGGATACTTTTATTTTATTTGTTTATTTTTCATGTGGTGCTGAGGATCAAACCCAGTGCCTCATATATGCTAGGCAAGTGTTCTACTACTCATTCACAACCACAGCCCCACATATGATCCATTTTCAATTAATTTTGGCATGTGACAAGAAGAAAAAATAAAAATTCAGTTTTTTTCCATGTGCATCAAACCTAGTGCCTCATACATGTGCTGGGCAAGTGGTCTACCACTGAGCTACAACCTGAGCTCTTAAAAACTATTTTTTGAAAATACCATTCTTTTCCCATTGATTTTCTTTAGCATCTTTACTGAAAATCATTTGACCACATAATGTGAATTATTTCTGGATTCTCAATTCTATTCCATTGATTTATATATCTATCTTTATGAATCCATTCATTCTTAATTCTCCAGAGCAGGATGATATTTAGAGAAAATTAAGCATGTTTAATACCATCCATTGACGCATACAATTTATCAAAATTTAAATATTAAAATAGGCAAACAAGGAAAATTGATCTTTCTTTTAAAACATATTCTTACTACACATTTTAAAACAACAAAAAATAATAAATCATTTTGGATTTTTTACTGGAGCCAGAAAAAATTAGAATGGAAAGGTCTGTTGTTTGAGGAAATAAACCGCTGTTGATAACAGCATTTGCATTGCTATATTCACCAAGAAAAATAACTTTAAAACTTAAAAGCATTAAAATCAGCATTAATATAAGATAATTGAAGCTTACCAAGAATGCATCTAGTTCCTCTAAACTGGTTCAAGTCTTCAGCTGGCAGTGAATCACATCCATGGGCATAAAACACAATACTAGGTGATGTAACCATGGAACCACTGTCAGTAATTTTGAGAAATGAAGAAGAACACAGGAATTGCCAGAAGACTAAAGATGCACAGATGTTTTCATTTTCAAAACATAAAAGCATAGATTCCAGAAACTAAATGCTAATAACTATGATATTGAAAGCCGGCAAAATTATAATGCAGATGAAGCATATAGTTTATCAACATCTTTTTGAGTCATCAGTAGAAGAAGTGAAATTTTTTTTCACTACACTGAATTACTCAAATTACATATCTGAAAATAACTAACATAGATCCTGAATTACTTTAAGTATCCAGTAAATATATCTTTATAAAAAACAAACCAACCTCAAACCTGTCTCTGGAAAAAATCACATAACAAAAAGAAACAAGGGGATATAAAGTCAGAAACAGAGAAAACTAGACAAAATAATATTATTTAATTTTAATATTAAAATAATATTATTAATTTTAAAGTTACTTTTCTTGGTGAATATAGGCAATGCAGTAGTTATCAACAGTAGTTTATTTTATCAAAATAAAATTATTTAATATTATTCATAATTCTACAACTTAAGGAAATAGAAAATCTTGATAAATGGACTCATTTCAAATTATCAAAATCCATGCCCCTCCTCTCTGTGTGGTATGGCTAATGACCCAAAGTAGAAAGAAGGAAATACCCAAATAGAAGCTAAATATATGAGTGTAGAATCCAGGGAAGAAGTCAAGATTGGAAATATAAATTTGGGAACAGTCAATGCACTCGTGGTATTTATATTCAGGAGACCAGAGGAGATCACCTAGGAAGTGAATATGGGCAAGAAAAGACCAAGGACTGAGTTGTGAAATATTCAGAAATATATAGAAGATTCAGTAAAAGAGACTGAAGGGGGCAGCCAGTGAGAAGAGGGAGAAAGACATGGGAGAGACTGGGGCTTGAAAGCCAAATGAAGGAAGAGTTTCAAAAGGAAAGAATGAACCAGGCCTGATGGTACATACCTGTAATCCCAGGAGCTGGGGAGACTGAGGCAGCAGGATTGCAAGTTTGAGCAAGGCCAGCCTTAGCAATTTAGTGAGGCCCTAAGCAACTTAGCAAGACCCTGCCTCAAAATAAAAAAGTGCTGGGGATGTAGCTCAGTGGTTAAGCACCCCTGGATTCAATCCCTGGTTATCTGTCCATGCCCCCCTCCCAAAAAAGGAGAGAATGATCAACTGGATGGAATGGTGCTGAGAAATCAGGTAAAATGAGGACTGAAAACTGAAGCAAAATTGGAATTGGACAAGAGCAGTTTCAATTAGGGACAAAAGCCAAATGAGCTGGTTCAAGATAGAAGTGGTATTGGGCATGGTGGTGCATGCCTATAATCCCAGTGGCTCAGGAGGCTAAGTTCAAAACCAGCCTCAGCAACTTAGCAAGGTCCTAAGCAACTTAGTAAGATGCTGTGTCAAAACACAAAAAGGACTAGGGATGTGACTCAGTAGTTAAGCACCCCTGGGTTCAATCCCCAGAACCAAAAATAAAAATAAAAACAGATAAAAATGGGATGGGACAAAAGAGTTTTTTCTTCATTTGTTTTATGAGAGATTTTATAGGGGGAAAAACATACTATAGGAAGAGAAAAACTGATGACCTAGGAGGGAGGGAATACTTTCAGGAGAAAAATCCATGAATGATTTATAGACATGCAGAAGTGGAGGACTTGGCCTAATATGGCAGCCCACATAGTGCACAGACATTTTTAGACGAAGACATTTAAGAGGTGTTGCAAGTTGTTTTCCAGGAAGCAGAAATTGAGACAGAATGAGGAACCTAAAATGTTTACAAGAGAATGAATGACTCCTGTAAAAAGAAGAAATATGTGTCAGGCACATAAGACAACAATGTAGACTTCGGTGATGCTGTCCTAACCAGCTCTGTCAGCAGAGCTCCAAAGGCAAGACTGCTCATTAGAGGAGTCCCACCATGGTGGAAATGGACAAGCTCTTGTACACTGATTGCTCTGTCGTTGGCTGGGGGATACTCGAGAAACCTATGGCCTCGGTTTGAACTCTGAAGGCATTAATGGCTGGGAGCTGTCAGCCCTGCTTCCTTGCAAATGGACAGCTAGGCTTTTCTTAAGAGAGATAGATACAAGTGGGGATATATTCATGTCTGACACAAGGTAGGAAGATGCCAAAATCATCTTTTAATTACTCCCATCTTCACAGTGAAACTATAAGCAAAGTCATGAACTGGAATGAGACATGGGAGGAGTGCTGGAGGGGTCTTTAGGAAGGGGAAAAAGCATTAAATAGTTGACTAGAAGTCACATCCCTAGTCCTTTTTGTGTTAAAAAGTGGTTATAGAGGGATTACTAGGCAGCCCTGATGACTTATTTAGTAGTCAGTGTTCGTGGTCATAAATTTAAAGCAAGATTAGCAGAAGAAGCAGGAGAAAAGGCAAAGATTAGTGAAATAATTAAAACTTTTAGTATTACAGAGACTTGAATCTGTTAAGGAGCAAATGCCAAGAAGAAAACAGAGGCCAATAACTAGACATTACTATTTAAAATGTCAAATATTTTTTAAAAATATTGTTAGCAATCAGTCAATGAAAACCAGTTATATGTACAGGAGCAAACATCATGCCATGTTCATATTTCCCTGAAGAAGCAATAGAACATATAAAATTAGAAGTTGAGTATTAAGAGATCTTTAACCACAAGAAATAGAAAAATCCAGTATAGCTGGTATAAACAGTAAAGCAGATTTATTATCTCATATTAAGATTTCTAACTTGTTCCCAAAAATGTCTAATTTAGTGGATCAAGGACCATTCTTTCCATTTTTTTGCTTTGCCAAGTCCAGGGAATCAGTGCTCTCGAGTTATTCATCCTCTTATTCATGAGATGGTCCTCTAGTTCCAGGCATTACATGTAGAAATAACAATAATCAAGCAGAACAAGATAAACAATCGCAATAGCTAGAGTTGTGTTCCACACTCATTCCTAAGCTAATCACTTTTAAGGAGAATGCAATTGGCTCAGTAAAGAGCATGGCTAGGTAAGGAAGAGTGGATTGCACAAATAAAATCAGTATTTTGCTAATATGAATAAGGAGAAATGGCTGTTGAGGGGGCAATCAACAATACCTCCTTTATGAGAGAAAAAAATATTATAACTTGAAAAATCTAAAAAAAAAATCAATATACACTATTTTTTTTAATTGAGGGCACACTCTCCATAAAAATACCTATTTGCCCTTCCTGAAATTTTTGGTTGAAAATATTAAAGATAACTAAGACAAATCAAAATAACCCAAAAAGGGCAAGTCAAGTTATGAAAGAAGTGGCAGTGATCAATGAATCCAATAAAATTGTTACATTTAATTAATTATTTTTAATAAATATATATTCAAATTACATTAAAAACAAATGATGGGGCTGGGATTGTGGCTCAGCGGTAGAGTGCTCGCCTAGCACGTGCAAGGCGCTGGGTTTGATCCTCAGCACCACATAAAAATAAATAAAATAAAGGTATTGCGTCCAACTACAAGTAAAAAAAAATTTAAAACAAAAACAAATGACATTTAAGCTGGGACTTGAAAACCAAGAATAATTTAGAGAGTCGAAAGAAGAGCATTCCAGACAGAAGGAATGACATGTGGGCATTTCCTTAAGGCTGGCGTGCAGACATGCAAGCACAAAGTATTTTAGGCACAGTCAGATCCTATGAGCCTTGGTGTTCCATGTTAGAGACGAAGTTTTAAGTGTATTAAAGATTCCTAATGTGTTTTAAGCAGAGGGGTGACATCTATATTTTATATTTTTATAATTTTGTTTATGTTTTAATGTGGTGCTGAGGATCGAGCCCAGTGCCTCATGTGTGCTAGGCAGACCTACCTCTGAGCAACAAACCAGCCCTGTATTTTATTTTAGGAAGATCATACTGCTTGCTCTTTTAAAAGACAGATGAGGGAGAGGAGGTAGAGTTAGAAGGTTACTGAAAAAATTGTCTCTTGGACTGGAAAAAAAATGTGAAAATCGAGAGAAGTTGATAAATTGGAAATATGTAGAGAGACTCAATAGGACAAGTTTAGGACTGCATGTGTATGAGGATGAGTTAAGGGACACTGTAGAATAAGGGATCCAGACTTTTGGCTGTGCAGTGGTGATAGTGTTATTTATTAAAATAGTAAGGACCAAAAAATTAATAGGTTACAAGTGGAGAGGGAAGATGGAGAAAAGAGAACCAAGAGCTCTATTTTCAACATTTCAAGAATTAGATGCTCTAGAAAGTCAACTCAAAATATATCAAAGACCTAGGAATTAGACTAGGAACAATGCTATTCCTAGAAGAAAATGTAGGGTAAATACTCCAACATATAGGTTCAGGCAACAACTTCCTTAGTAGAACTCCTAAAGCTCAGAAAATAATCCCAAAGTGTTAATAAATGGGATAGCATCAAATTAAAAATCTTCTGCACAGGAAAGAAACAATTAAGAATGTAGAGAGAACTTGTAGAAAGGGAGAAAATCTTTGTAGTTACTCTTCTGACAGAGAATTAGTATTCAGAATATATTAAGAACTCAAAAAACTTAATACCAAACCCAAATAACCCAATTAATAAATGGACAAATGAATTAAATAGACACTTCTCAAAATAAAAAATACAAATGACTAATAAATAAATTTTAAAAAATGGTCAACATTGTTAGCAATTAGGAAAATAAACCAAAACTACACTGAAGCTTCATCTCACTTTTCAGTCCGAATGGCAGCCATAAAGAATATAAACAATAATAAATGCTGGAGAGGATATAAAGAAAAAGGAACACTTTTACACTGTTGGCAGGATTGTAAATTAGTACAGCCACTATGGAAATCAGTATGGAAGCTCCTCAAAAAGTCTAGGCATGGACCCATCTATACCAGTCCTCAGTATTTATCCTAAAGCATTATAGTCATATACTATAGTGAGACATACGTACCCCAAATTAACAACAACCAAACTGGAACCAGCTCAGATGTCTGTCAATGGATGAATGGATTTAAAAATGTGGAATATATATACAATTGAGTTTTATTCAACCATAAAGAAGAATGAAATTGTCATTTGCAGGAAAATAGATGTAACTTAGAGCCAAATTCAGAAAGTCAAGGAGCATGTTTTCTCTCATATTTGAAGGCTAGAGAGGAAAAAAGGGAAAAAAGTTGTGAGGGGGGCAGTCTCATGGAAATCAAAGGGAGATCAGTAGAGGAAAGGGACAAGGGGAGGGAGAAGGGGAGGGAAAGGGAATAATATTGGCCAAATTATATTGTTATATTGTGTACATATATGAATATGCAATAATGAATTCCACCATTATATACAACTATAATGCACCAATAAAAAACATGGGGTGTGGGGGAATGAGATGTGCTAGACTTGGTGTCACACACTTATAGTCTCAACTGCTCAGCAGGCTAAGGCAGGAGGATTGCTTGAGCCTAAGGAGATTGACCTGCCAACAACCTTGATTTTTAGACTTCTAGCCTCTAGAACTGTGAGTCAATAAATTTCTGTTGTTTTAAGCCACCTAGTTGTGGTACTTAGTTATACCGACCCTGTGAAACTAATTTACTAGTTTAAATTATACATCGCCAAATTATAAAATGATAAAAATTATTAAATTATTGCATACTCTCTGAATACTCTTGCCTCTTTGTTGTATTTGCAATACAATAAAATCTCATTATATTCAATTTTCAGCCCTTTCCATAACTATACCTGCACAATGAAACCTGACTGGAGAATAACACATAACCCTGTTGATTGGTCTCTCTTAAAACACATGATTATTAACTGCCATTGGACCCTAATTGCTGCTTGGCAACCAGTGTATTTTCTATTCCATTTATTCTTCCTTTCTTCCATAAAAACTATTTCATATCTTCTCTGAAACCCTCTATTTCTTCCCTAACCCTCACTCTTAACTACCTATTTCAGTGAGAAAAATATAAAACTTCATTTAAAAATTCCACAAGGGCTGGGGCTGTAGCTAGTGGCAGAGCACTTGCCTAGCCTGTGTGAGGCACTGGGTTAGATCCTTAGCACTACATAATAAAATAAAGGTATGCTATCCATGTATAACTAAAAAAAATTTTTTTTAAATCTCCATAAGCTCCTATGACCACATCAGCCCATCCACCTGCATTTGTCTATTGTCTTCTATGTGCTTCTGCTAAAATCAACCCTTCCTGTTGTGCATTATATATCATCGCCTCTCCTACTCAAGGACATTGCTCAAAAAATGTCCTTTCTTTCCGCAATCACAAAAATTTTCCTCTCTACTACGTCATTCCCACTATTTTTTCCCTTATTAAAAAAAAAAAAGAAACTAATAATCCAACAATCTATACCAATTCTCTTCCAGTCACAGCCTCAGTTTTCCTTTACAAAACAGATTTATTCCAGTTGCATGACAGTTGCAGTTTATACTTAATTAATAACTCTTGGCTTAATTATTAATGGTGCCCTTTTCAAATGTGTTTCAGTTTAGACTGTGACCTATGTGCTTAGCTTCTTTTTTAATGTAAAACCACTTGAAGAGCTCATTCTGTCCAATTTCTCACCTTTTATTCTCTCCAGCCCCACTGCAAATAGGTCTCTACTCCATTGAAACTGTTATTTTCAGGTCATTGGCTATATCCATGTTGTTAAATCTAATTGTCAACTATCATTCCTCATCCTTTTGACCATTCAGCAGCATTTAAAAGAGCTAATCACTAGCTTTTTATTCATTTTTCACTTGGCTTTCAGTGCTACCACACACACCTGATCTCCATCCCCATCACTTGGGAGGAAATATATGTGTTCCAGTTGGTAGGAAGGAAAAAAGAAATAAGTAAGGACAGGCCCCTCCCTTTAAGGAAATGTGAGTAGTACATAAGTCTTCTGTTTGATCAGTGACTACCTTAGCTGCCTAAGAGGCTTAGAAATATCCATCTATAATATCTATCTATATTTATTTATTCTAGGCAACCACCTGAAAACTGGGAATTCTATTATTATGAAAGAAGAGTAGAAAATATTGGGAAATAAGTACAATGATTTTCACATTTTCTACAGGAACACTGTACTTATTATGTACTAATAATATAACAAATTTACTTTAAAACCAAAATTGAATAATGGTGAAAGGAGATGATAAAACTAAAGACTAGCAAATACTTTGGTCTCAGATTATTTGACAGGTTTCCCTTTTGCTTTTTCTTCAATGAAGTTTAGAAGTGTTAAATGTGTGTGCAGTCAAATGAATTAGGCTATATTTTTTGTAAATGTGATAGTCAGTAGCTATAGCAATGTCAGTATCTATAGCAATTATACAACTTTGAGATAAATGCTTACATCCTAAAAGTAAAAACAAAAAATGACAAAATTTTTGTCACTTAATCTTTATCCTCACCAGTAATTATGAAAAACAAAAGAACAAGATATAGACTTACCTACAAATTTTACAAAAATGTGTTTGTTTTGTTTTTAATGATGATATTCACTACTAGGTGAGAGTGCTTCTGAGACTATAAACTTTGTCAAACTTTTGGAAAACAATCTCTAAGGAAATTAATGTGTTTTGATGCAGTTATTATACTTTTGAGAATCAATCCTAAGAAATTAATCCAATGTATACACAATTCTCTTGGTACAAAGATATGCATTACAGAGTTCTGTACAATAGTGAAACACTGGGAAAATCCCACATGATGAATAATAGAGTAATTGATAAATCTTACTATAGCTATTCCATGAGTTATTACATGATTAATGTTTATAAAGAAACATAATCACAGAGGGAAATGTTCATGATGTGTTATAAGAGGAAAAGCATTCTGTGGTTGTATAAATGTGACTTGTCTACTTAGCTAATAATGAGAAATAACAAATAAAAATACTTAATATGCTAAAAAAATATTAGAACTAAGTATACAATTTAAGCAGTTGTGTTAAAAAAAAATAGAACATAGAACCAAAAGATGTTGGGCAGAATAATGAACCCCAAGATGTTTACTTTCCTTCCCAAAATGTGTATATTCTGTCACATAGCAAAAAGGACTTTGCAGAAGTAGTGGAGGCTAGAGATCTTATGATAGGGACATTATCTTGATTATCCAACTGGCCCCAATCTAATCAAGGAGCCCTTAAAAGTACAGGACTTTCTCCATGTAGGAGTAGAAGACATGAGGTTACGAGGATTTTAAGTATAGGAACTAGTACTGTTGTTGCTTTGAGGAAGGGAGTGGGGAGCTAAGGAACATAGGCGGTCTCTAGAGGCTTCCGCAGTCAGCAAACAGGACAAACAACCTAAAGCTTGGAAGCAGATCCACCCCCAGAGCCTCCAGAAAGAAAGTCAGCCCTACTGACACCTTGATTTCAACCTTTGACTAGTAATGGACCCAGCAGAGCCATGCTGTCTAACCTACTATACCATAAAATAAATTTGTGGTAATTTATTATGGCAGCCAAAGAAAACTAATAAAAAGGATGAAATGTAGGTTACTTTAACAAATGCTTGCAGTGTACCCTAAGAGGAAAGGAATATACAGCTTTCACATATTTTTAATCAGAAAAAATAACGTTGTCAAGGACATCAAACCACAATGTAATATAATGGTATGTTAATTGAGGGCGGAAAAAGTTTGCCCATCTGAGGTCTTCTTGGGAATCTGGGTAGAATTAAGAGATGTAAAAAGGAATGGGTAGTATTGTGGTTTGGATCTAGAATGTTCCGCAAAGGCACATGTGTTGAAGGCTTCACCCCCAATTTTCATAAGTGGGGCTTCTGGGAAGTGATTAGATCATGAAGGCTCTGATTTCAAACATGCAAAAATTCATTAGATTAATTATTTCATGGCATTATTGTAAAATGGTGGAAACCATAGGTGAGTCTTAGAGGAAGGTCTTTGGGGGTGGGGAGGATACCCTGAAATAGTCTATCTTGCTGCTTCCTGCTGCTAGATGAACAGCCATTCTGTCATGATGTTCTGCCTCACATGAGCTCAGGCCTAAAGCAGTGGAGCCAGCCAACCATGGACTGAAACCTCTGAAACTGAGCAAAAATAAATCTCTACTCCTTTTTCTCAGGCATTTTGTCACGACAAAAAGCTAACCAGATGATCACAATATAAATGTTGAACCAACCTGTGGCTTAGGTATTTGGAAATATAGCTTCATCTGGTGTCTGGTTGTCAATATGATTAATAAAATCATTTACTTACAGATCTACATCATGTTGCTTCTTTGTCAGGTCACTGTCTTTATATAGGATGGGCTGGGATGAGATGGAAACTCATTTTCCTGGTGCAGGGTGTAAGTTACCCAGGGACCAGAATAAAGGCAATGTAGGTTACATCAAAGGCTGGTAAGATAATGGCCTACTACCTATCTTTTATTAATAATTTTATGGAACATGGCTATGTCCATTCATTTACGTACCATCTGTAGCTAATTTTACTTGATAATGGAAGAGTTGTTAATCAAGACCATAAAATACTTAATCTGACCCTTTGCAGAAAAAAAATTGCTGATTCCTACCCTAATACTGAGCCTAAACAAAGTGAAGTAAATGAGGCTTATAAGGTGAAAAAAAAAATCAGTTATAAATATACAGGAGAGACGTGACTCAGCAGGAACGTGCTTGAATGAAAAAGTCCTGATGAAGCCAGGTGTGGTGGCACATGCCCATAATCCCACCAATTTGGAAGGCTGAAGTGAAGCAGTATTAAGTTCAAAGTTAGCGTCAGATGTTTAGCAAGGCCCTAAGCAATTTAGTGAGACCCTGTCTCAGAAAATAAGGACTGGGTATGCGGCTCAGTGGTTAAGCACTCCTGGGTTCAATCCCTGGTACCAAGAGAAAAGAAAAAACAGTCCTGATGGATAAATATAAATCAGCACAAATTACATACATACAAAAAAACAAAAAAAACAGCTTAAAAAATAAGTAAACATAATCCTAACCCTGAAAATAATAATATCTAGACCAGTAATTGCAGTCCACATGGAATTGACCATGCTCCAGTATATCCTTCTCTCTTCTGCTTAGCACCTGCTAACTTGTGGTTGTCACTTATTTTAAACTTTATATTAAATGTCATCTCCTTCAACTCCCCAAGACTAGGTTATATGTACTTAGTACAACATTTTACATATCACATTGAAATTGTCTCCCTGTCTATCTCTCCAACTAGAGTAAATCTACATGGGCAGGGAGGTAGCTGGTATTCCATTGGGCCTATTACCTGCTACATTATTTTTTTAGAAAAACATGAGTCAGCTGATGATTGAATGCCACATTCCCATCAAATTACTCATCAATCAGACTTTCTTGATGTAAGTATTCAGTTTGGGTAATTAGCAGACTGTTGATTCCCTACTCAAATCCATTCCCTTCCCTGCCCTTCTGGTAGGTCAAGTCCCAGTTTTAACTAGGTTCTGTCCCATGTGTTCAGGGTAGAATCAGTACTCTAGCCCTGGGGATGGTTCATCCTAACCAATGATGGTATAAGCAGGAATGTGATGCATTTAAATACAGTAAGATGTAACTAGGAAGCGTGCTGAGGAATTTCTGGGAGTGAGTTTGAATTAAAAGAAATACACAAAGGAAAATACTTTTTATTTTCTTACCTTTGGATGTGGCTAAGTTTCAGGAAGTTTTGCTTGCAACCATGAGAAGAAGTATGAGGATTAAATCCCCTGTGTTGAGGATGGTAGAGAAGACTGGAAGACTCTATCCTTGATAACATCAGTAAGCCTGTGGAACCATCTGTTTCCAAATACATGGTTTGTTACAACAATTTTATATTTTAACCAATTTTAGGGTAATACTTTTAGTTGGACTTTTCTTTACCTGTAGACAAAAGTATGCTAATTTATGTAATGACCACATATATTTTAAGTGGGTCAGTGGCAAATTGGGTAAATCTAAATGACAAAGATGAAGGCTTTGGAAACCCTGCCTTTAGAGAAATAAAATATTAAGGATGTTTAGGCCTTAGAGGGAAAAAAAGGACTTGACAGGAGATATAAGAGCTCTTTTATGAGGCAAGTGAAAAATCTAGGACTATGTATAGGACATTTTTAATTACTCCAGGGGTGGGAGCAGTCAAAACAATTAGAACTATCATAAAACAAAACAGAAAGACTAGGGTTGAAAGGAAAGTGACCACAACACTCAGAACAACCAAGAGATCTTTCTTTATTGTGGCGGTGTCTGATTGACAGGGAAGGGGGGGGGGGAGAGAGAAAGAGAGAAAGAGATTGAGAAGGAGAGAGCAAAGAGTGGGGGAGTGGGGAGACATTAAATCCCAGATAGACACTAATGTAATAATATGAAGCCCGGCAGGAGAGTTTTTATAGCCAAAATCTAATGGGGTCTCTGGGTCTGCAAGCTGCCTTGTTGGTGTACAGTGATTGGATCACACAGTAGTTGCTAAGGTTGTCATCTTCTGCCTTCAGGCAGACCCGACAGGAGCCAAGATATGGGTTTCCCTTGCACCAGACAGGTCTGGGCTAGGTGTTCAGCCTTGAGGCAAACAAGCAAAAAGGAACCAGATGGGTGGGGTTGAGTGTTTAGCCCACCCTGCAACTAACATTTATTCAGCCTGCCTTGCAGCTAACATTTATTCAGTCAGTCCTGCAGCTAACAAGGGTTAGCATTTTTTTCTCATTAAGAATTTCATTTTTAAGAGGCTGGGATTGTGGCTCAGAGGTAGAGCGCTCCCCTAGCATGGGCAGGACCCGGGTTCGATCCTCAGCACCACATAAAAATAAAGGCATTGTGTTGTGTCCATCTACACCTAAAAAAATAAATATTAAAAGAAAAAAATTGGGGCTGGGGATGTGGCTCAAGCGGTAGCACGCTCGCCTGGCATGCGTGTGGCCCGGGTTCGATCCTCAGCACCACATACAAACAAAGATGTTGTGTCCGCTGAAAACTAAAAAATAAATATTAAAATTCTCTCTCTCTCTCTGTCTCTATCACTCTCTCTTTAAAAAAAAAAAAAATTCATTTTTAATTTGGGAACTCCCTGTTGGAAGCATTCTGAACTTGCTTTACTGAAAGGCTTGACCTAGAGAAGAGGTCTTAAGTTACTTTCAATTTTTAAAATACAATGATTTTATTGTTTAGGACTTTATAATATGTACTGAAGTAATAATTGTACGGCAGGATGAAAAAGTAAAAATAAAATCACCATTGTATATTTTCATATTTTTCGTGCTTCCAACTCTAAAATTTGTCACACTAAAATGGGTTTTGGATGACAGGAAATAACAAACATCTATGCATAACAACACTAAAGGTTAATGGTCTCAATTCCCCAGTTAAAAGACATAGATTTGCAAAATAGATTAAATAAATCCCAGATAGACACTAATGCAATAATATGAAGTGATTTCAATGCACCCCTATCACTAATAGACATTAAAACCAAAACTATAATCAATAGATATTTCTGACCAAAATACTACTCTAAATCTAAATAACCTAACAATGGAAGGAGACCCTCATCGTTATACAAACTACATATATGATGGTGTGAGGGGGAAGAAAAAAAAAAGAGAGAGAAATGTGTCACAGTAGATTGAGTAGAGAGAGGTGATGGGAGGGGAGGGAAGGGGAGGGGGGATAGGAAGGGCAGCAGAATACAATAGACACTAGTATTGCTGTATGTATACACGTGGCTATATAACCAATGTGATCCTGCAATCTGTACACGTGGAAAATGAGAATTCATACCCCATTTGAATCAAATGTATGATATGTCAAGATCATTGTATTGTCATGAGCAACTAATAAAAAAAAATAAATAATTTTTTAAAAGGTTAAAAATAAATAAATAAATAACCTAACAGGCACCTACAGAATATTTCACCCCCAAACAGCTAAATTCACTTTCTTCTCAATAGTTCATACAACTTTTTCCAGAATATTCTAGGTTACAATGTAAGTCTTAGCAAATACTAAAAAACTTATACAATCCCATGCACCCTATCAGATCACAATGGAATGACACAAGAAATGAGCAGCAAGAAAAATAACAGAAACCACATAAATACATGGTGACTGGATAGTACTTTTCTAAATGAGGAGTAGATCATAGAAGAAATAAGAGAAGAAATCAAGAAATTCTTAGAAACAAATGCAAATAGGAATATAACCTATCAAAATATCTGGGACAGTATAAAGTCAGTTCTAAGAGGAAAGTTTATGGCATTGAATGATGCATTTTTTAAAAAAAGATAGGGGCTGGGGCTCTAGCTCAGTGATGGAGCTCTTGCCTCTCACATGTGGGGAGCTGGGTTCGTTCCCCAGCACCACATAAAAATAGAGATATTGAATCCATCTACAACTAAAAAAATGTGTGTGTGTGTGTGTGTGTGTGTGTGTGTGTGTGTGTGAGAGAGAGAGAGAGAGAGAGAGAGAGAGATCCCAAATAATCTAATGAAACACCTCAAGGTCTTAGAAAAAGAACAAACTAAAGCCAAAATCAATAGAAACCAGGAAATAATTAAGATCAGAGCCAAAATTAGTGAAATTGAGAATTAATAAAACCACACAGGATGAAAGCAACAAAGAATTGGTTCTTTGAAAAGACCAACAAGATTAATAAACCCTTAGCCAAACTACCAAAACAGAAAGAAATAAAAATAATACTACATAAATGAAATCTAGAAGATCATTAAAAACTATTTTGAAAATTTATACTCCAATCAACTAGAAAAATTAGAAGACACTAACAAATTTCTAGACACATATGACTTGCCCAAATTGAACCAGGAAGATGAAAAAAAAAAAAAAAAACCCACTTACACAGACCATATCAAGTAGTAAAATTGAAATAGCCATTAAAGGCCTTCCAACAAAGTTCAGAACCAGATGGATTCTCAGCTAAGTTCTATCAGACCTTTAAGAAATGAAAAACTAATACCAGTATTCAAATTATTACATGAAATTGAAAGGGAGGGAACACTCCTAAATACATTCTATGAAGCTAGTATAACCCTGATACCAAAACCAGACAAAGACACGTCACAGCAAGAAAACTAAAAACCAATATCCCTAATTGTGGGGAGCCATCCATGAACTACACATGAGGATCCAGGGAGATTTTAGATTTAACCTTGGGAACTATCCATGGTTCTCCCACGCAACAGATTGCCCAAGGTACCTGACCTTTATCTATGCTCTGCTAGGAAGATCTCTCATAATCCCTCTGGAGATAGGCATAACCCATTGCAAACTGGACAGCCCACCTATAACCTTTTTTGGAGAAGAACTCTCTATGGAAGGCCTTTGAGGTCCCCAGATATAAATAAAGCAGGCACAAGCTCCATTTTGCATTAGTATCAATCCATATGATGGGCTAGCCTGTCCCACCCCTGCTTTTTGAAAATATTTTCTGTGTCCTGTGGGGTGTTTTTGCCATTCTATTTTTCATAGCTTTTATTTCTCAAGTCAGCCCATTCCACTGAGGGAATCCCCATTTCCTTTGCCTAATGAACATACACATAAAAATCCTCGATAAAATATTAGCAAAATACATTCAAAAGCACATCAAGAAGATAGTATACTATGATCAAGTGGATTTTGTCCCAGGGATACAAGGTTGGTTCAGTATACATAAATCAATAAATATAACTCACCACATAAATAGAATTAAGGACAAGAATCATATGATCATTTCAATAGATGGAGAAAGGCCTTTGATAAAATCCAGCACCCATTCTTGTTAAAAATGCTGGAGAAACTAGTAATAGAAGGAACTTATCTAAACCTTATAACAATTACATATGACAAACCCACAGCCAACTAAGGAGATAAAAGACCTTTACAGAAAAATTATAGAACAATGAAAAAACACTGAAGACCTTAGAAGTCTTCCCATGTTCTTAGACAGGCAGAATTAGCATTGTCAAAATGACATATTACCAAAAGTTATATACAGATTCAATTCAATCCCCATCAAAATACCAATGACATTCTTTACAAAATTAGAAAAAACAGTCCTAAAATTCCTTTGGAAGACCCAGAATAGCCAAAGTAATCTTGTGATGCTGGAGGCATCACAATACCTGATCTCAAATTATACTACAGAGCTATAGTAACAAAAAGCAGTATGATACTGGCATTAAAAAACAGACATGAAGACTAGTGGAATAAAATAAAAGACGGAGACAAATCCACACAGATACAGTCATCTGATATGTGACTAAAATGCCAAAAACACGCATTGGAGACAAGATAACTTTTTTAACAAATGGTGCTGGGAAAACAAGACATCCATATGGAGAAGAATTTAGATAGATTCCTACCTCTTACCCTGTACAAAAGTCAAATCAAAGTATGTCAAAGACTACAGAATTTGACCAGAAACTTTGCAAGTACTCAACATAGTGGTATAGGCACCGACTTCCTTAACAAGACCCCTAAGATCAAGTAATAAAACCAAGGAGGCTGGGTTTGTGACTCAGCGGTGGAGTGCTCTAGCACACGTGGGGCACTGGGTTCGATCCTCAGCACCAAATAAAAATAAATAAATAAAATAAAGGTATTGTGTCCAACTACAACTAAAAAAATATTTTAAAAAAATAAAACCAAGAATCAACAAGTGGGAAAGCAGCAAATTAAAAAGCTTCTGTACAGAAGAGGAAACAATTAAAAGCATGAAGAGAAAGCCTATAGAATGGGAGAAAAATATTTCCCAGCTACTTATCTGACAGGGGACTAATATATAGAACATATAGACTCAAAAAGTTTAACACCAAAAAACAAACAACCCAATGAATAAATGGACAAAAGAACTAAACAGACACTTCTCAAAATAAGAAATACAAATGGCCAACAAACATATGAAAAAAATGTTCAACTAGCAATCAGAGAAATGCATACCAAAACTACATTGAGATATCATCTCACTCCAGTTAGAATGGAAATTACCAAGAATGCAAATAATAATAAATGAGAACGTGGGGAAAAAGTACAGCCATATAATGTTGGTGGGACTGCAAATTAGTACAATCACTCTGGAAAGCAGTACAGAGATTACTCAAAAAACTATGAATAGAATGGCCATATGATCCACCTATCCCATTCCTCAGGATTTATCCAAAAAAGTAAAAACAGCATACTATAATGATATAGCCACATCAATGTTTATAACAGTATAATTCAGTTCTCTTTGGAATACTTTTGCCTTCATAATTCCAATGCTTTATATTGAAATCTCTTATTACTGCAAGAAACAGAGTGAATAAAGCAAGAAATATGTTTAAAATTCCTATTTTAATTATGTCAATAAGAATTATAAAGCATATATATTGAATTCAAACAACACATTAAATTGCCCCAATATTACATTCATGATAAAATGACTCCAATAGCAGCAAGTGATCCTGCTCACTTTTTATGTGCAAATTGGAATCATAACAGATTCCAATATATTAACACTGTGGGAAGACCATTTATTAAAGAATTACATCTGACCTTTTTCATAATAAACTTAAGAACTTCTATATGTGCTTTTATTATCCTTTAGGTTTTAATTTAAATGATATCTGCCAAATGAATTATCGCAGATCTTTCTCATGTGCTTAATTATTAAAATTTTGTTCAACATATTTCCTTATACTTGTTCACTATGGTTACTTTTTTCCCCCTTAGTACTGGGGATTAAACCCAGGGGCACTTTGTCACTGAGCTACATCCCCCAGACAGGATCTCACTAAATTGACCAGGATGGCCTTGAATTTGTGATCTTCTTGCCTCAGTCTTCTGAGTTGCTGGGATTGCAAGCCTACTCCATTGTGCCCAACCCATGATTACTTTTAAATGTTCCTTCTCTGACTATACTATGTATCTATTATAGTTGGAGTTATTTTAAATATTGTAAAGTATGAACTTTTCATCATACTCCAATGAATTTATTTCATCCATATCTTTCAAGTATACTTCTGA
Source organism: Marmota flaviventris (assembly GCF_047511675.1). Classification (NCBI taxonomy): domain Eukaryota; kingdom Metazoa; phylum Chordata; class Mammalia; order Rodentia; family Sciuridae; genus Marmota; species Marmota flaviventris. The sequence continues at coordinate 20,911,330 of NC_092500.1, read as the reverse complement.
TCTTTCTCTTTGTGTTCATTTTTTTAAAATCTTATTTATTTATTTTTATTTTTTATTTTTATGATGCTGGGAATTGAACCCAGGGCCTTGTACATGCAAGGCAAGCACTCTACCAACTGAGCTATATCCCTAGCCCATAAAATCTTATTTATTCTTGATGATGTGTGATTCAGCATTTAAGTTTTTTGTCATAACAATAAAAATGCTTTGCTGAATTATGTCAGATTTAATCACCACTCTATTCTCCTAGCTTCTGTAATGCTTGTTTTCTAAACATAGTCAATGAATATAAGAAATCTCACTTGCCAGAGTTTAGTATAAATTGTAAATAACAAATTGACTTTTGATTGATAACACAAAGAACAATGAAAATAAAAACTTATACAGTATTGCCTCTTTGTTTATATAGTTTCAGAATTTTTAAAACACAGATTATTATTCCTGGTGATTATTCTTCCTAAAACCAAAAATTTATTGCATGTTTTATATTACATACTAAGCAGAAAAAAGACATGAATTTGATTTCATATTTCTCAATTTCTCTAAAAAGATTTAAATTCTCAAAATCTGCTAAGGCTACACAATAGTGTCTACAACATATATGTTCAGTTTCAATATTTCAACATTAACATGAATTTCCCTTCACTTTAAGATGGATTATATCTAATGATTTGTAAGAAACCATCATGCTTACATTTTCACGTTCATTTTTGTGCCTTTCAAAAAAGACCATCCCAAGAACCAAAACAAAAATGGATCAAGTATTATAATTTCATGAAATAGTCTTTTAAAAACATTACTGCTTTGGGCTGGGGCCGTAGCTCAGTGGTAGAGTGCTTGCCTAGCACGTGCGAGGCATTGGGTTCGATCTTTTGCACCACATAAAAATAAAATAAAATAAAGGTATGGTGTCCAAACTACAACTAAAAAACAAAATAAAAAATAAATACATATTAAATAAAAAACATCACTGCTTTAATGTTTCTATATTCTAAATAAGCCTAACTTTTGGTAATTAATGTATTTGAAAAGGAAAATTAGAACATAGTTCAAAATTTATTTTCCATATCACTCAATGTGCAAGCTAAAATCAAATTCTTTGCATTTGAAGGAATTAGGTATAATTGAAATTAAATCTCAGTATCAATTTGTTTCCCAAAGAGAAGCTATTTCAAACACTACTCTTTTGGCTTTGTTTCCATTCCATTTAGCAAATGGGACTGGCAGATCTCAACAGCCACAACACCATATATTACAATAAAAGCCAGATGACATTCTGGCACTGTAGCAGTACCACAAAGTGATGAGCTTATTTTCTATTTATGACAAATCAACTAGAGGTTCAGATATTCCCTACCCTGAACACAGTATGGCAAATAGTCCCATTCTATTTCCCTCTTTTTTTTCCCTCTTAGACACAAAGTATTTTCCCTTTTAATAACTAGAGCAACTACCTTTCTGCCTATGTTCTATCTTTCTTCAAACAAAATGAAAGGAAATATTCAATACCTGGAAAATATCCTTTTTATCTCATCCACTCATTTTCTTCTTCTTCTTCTTTTTTTTTTTTTTTTTTTTTTTTTTGTTGTTGTTGTGTTACAAGAGATTGAACCGAGGGGGTACTTAAATACTAAGCCACATCATTACCCTACATCCTTTGAGACAGGGTCTCACTAAATTGCTGAGGCTGGCTTTAAACTTATGATCCTTCTGTCTCAGCTTCCAAGCCTCTGAGATTACATGCTTGCACCACTGCACCCAACCATTTTATTCTTTCAGTAAGTTCACTGAACAGCTACTATGTGCCAGGAACAAAGTTTAACAATGACAAAAACAAAATTCTTGCTTTCATGGAGTTTACAAACTAGGTCTGACACTAATCAAACAAATACATACAAAATTACAAAGGCATTAAATGCTAGAGGTGCATGGTCATGTGAGAATATGTAACAGTTGTTCTTACTCCATGTTAGAAACCAGACAAATAGAATTAAATAGGCAATGGGGAGGATCTGTACTTTAAGCCAAAGGAACAGCATTAACAAAAATCCCATGATCAATTCAATTCCCAGTACTGAAAAAAAAAAGTTTGTGATGAATGAAGCACTTTAATTCTCACTCCAGGACAATGGAGGTAGAACAAAGTAAAACATGGTACAAAATGAGGCTAAATGATAATAATAATAGTGTTTTTAGGTGATGTGTCCACCAATTCTATCTTTTCAAACATTAACTTATTTAATACTCAGAACCACAGTACAAAGAGTGGTCTTAATATATGTGACCCAATAGCTCATACAAAATATTTTTTCATTATAAAAGCAATGAAAAGTCATTAAAATGTTTTAAGCTAGGGATTGCGGGGTGTGTGTGGGTTAATTGCTTTCATTAAAATTGTACTTTGAACAAAACAGGAATTCTGCTTGTAGTACAGAGTGAATCCTAGGAGGGTTAGTGTATCTGCATAAAAACAGACACATAGACCAATGAAATAAAATAGCCCAGAAATAAATCCATGCATTTATAATCAACCTATCTTCTCCAAAGATGCCAAGAACATACAATGGGGAAGAGATAGTCTCTTCAATAAATGGTGCGGGGAAAACTGGACATCCACATGCAGAAAAATGAAATTGGGTCCTCATCTCATACTATTCAAAAATCAACTCAAAATAGATGAGTCAGGCACAGTGGCACATAGCTATAATCCTAGCTCCTTGGGAGGCTAAGGCAGGATGATCACAAGTTCAAGGCCAGCCTCAGCAACTTAGGGAGACTCTCAGCAACTTAGAAAGTCCTGTCTCAAAAACTAAAAAGTGCTGGGTATACAGCTCAGTGGTAAAGCACCGTGGGTTCAATTCTCAGAACAACAACAATAAAAAGATCAGAAACTGTAAAAATACTAGAAAGAAAACAGGGAAAGCCCAAGTCCTAAAACATTAGTCCATGCAAAGGTTTTTTGGGGATATAACCTCAAGAGCACAGGTAATAAGAGCAAAAATTAACAAATGAGGAGAGTGAGGAGATAATCTACAGAACAGGAGAATATATTTTCAAACCATATATTGAATAGGGGTTACTATCCAAAATATGTAAGGAATTCAAACAATTTAATACAAAAAAAAAAAAAAAAAAAAAACAGATAACCCAATTAAAAAATGGGCAGGTGACTTGAATTGATAGTTCTTTTTTAAAAAAAGTTTTTTAGTTGTAGATGAACACAATATCTTTATTTATTTATTTTTATGTGGTGCTGAGGATCGAACCCAGTGCCTCACATGTGCCAGGTGAGCACTCTGTCACAGAGCTACACACCCAGCCCCTGAACTGACAGTTCTTAAAAGAGATATGCAATGTCAACAAGGATGAAAAACACTCAGTTTCACTAAATCATGAGGGGAAAGCCAATGAAAACTCGAGACATCACCTCACACCTGCTAGAATGGTTATTACTTTAAAAAGACCCAAAATAAGTGTTGGTAAGAATGTGGAGAAAAGGCAATCCTCGTGTAGAAATGTAAATAAGTACAGCCATTATGAAAAAAAGTTCTTCAAAAAAACAAAAAGTAGAACTACTACATGATCCAGCAAGCAATATTACCACTTAACATATACTCAAAGAATATAAAAACAGAGTGTTGAAGAGATATCTGCAATCTCGGCTCTACAATATTCACAGTAGCCAAGATTTGGAAACACCGAAGTGTCCACTAAGGAATGGATAAAGAAAATATGGAGAAAAAAAATATATAAAAGAATACTATTTGGCCTTAAAAAGGAAGGAAATCATCATTTGTGACAACATGAATGAACCTGGAGAACATTATGCTTGGGGAAATAAGCCAAGCACAGAGTCAAATACTGCAACATCTCATTATATGTACAGTGCAAAAAAAGTTGAACTCACAGGAACAGAGTAAAACAATGGTTATCAAAGGCTGCAGGAAGGAAGGCAGTGGGTATACAGATGTTTGTCAAATAAAACAAACTTTCAGTTAAGAGGAATAGTTCAGGAGACCATTGATACTCCATGGTGACTAGAGTTAATAACAATATGCTGCATATTGGAAACTTGCTGCTGGATGCTTACCTATAATCCCAGCTACTGTGGAGGCTGAGGCAGGATGATCACAAGCTCCAGGCCAGACTAGGCAACTTAGTGAGACCATTTCTCAATAAAAAATGAAAAGGGCTAGGGATATAGCTCAGTGGTCCAGTGTCCTTAAGTTCAATCCTCTACTGGGTCAGGAAGAAAACTGCTAAGAGAGTAGATTTTAAGTATTTTTACCACACACAAAAAGTATGTGAAGTGATACAAAGGTTAAAATGCTTGATTTAACTATTCCATGATGTACATATACATCAGCACATCATGTTGGACAACATAAATATAAACATTTTTTACTTATTCATTAAAAAAGTTTCCAATGCTGGGATTGTGGCTCAGCAGTAGAGTGCTTGCCTGGCATGTGCGAGACCCTGGGTTCGATCCTCAGCACCACATAAAAATAAATAAGTGAAATAAAGGTATTGTGTCCAACTACAACTAAAAAGTAAATAATTTTTAAAAAGTTTCCAACAAAAATGAGTGCAAATAAAAAGCAAAACACAATTACCATTTCTATTCCTCAATCACAAATATATGCCTGCTAGTGATTTAACCAAGGAAAATTCAAGTTATGACAAGTTTATTACCAATTTAGAGTCATTTAAAAAAAATCCCTTGTAAGTTTATAATAGGTTTATTACCGTATTTCTCACAGTGCTATGTCATTTGGGATTAGATTAATGAAACAAAAATTGTCCCACTATCTTTTAAGTAGTTTGAATAACATATACACACACAGTAACACATCTATCAACGTATGCACACTATTCAAAATACTACCTGTTTCTGGAAAACAGGTAAGACAGCAATCCCTCTCCTTATCATCCCCACTGCAAATTAATAACTAAGCTCAAGTAAACGCATTTACCTGGGCTTCAAGTCAAAAGGCTGGGTTACTAACAGTGATTAATCAACTCATTCATCTTTTCTGAGGATTAGGGTATTTCCCCCCAGACATACAACAACTGAATAATACCTACCTCTCAGGGTTTATTGTGGGAATTACAATCTGTATGAACTTGTCTCATGAATTTTAAACCTCAATAGTATTTTTCATAAATTAAAAAAAAAATCCAACAAAGCATATAAAAAGAAGGCTCAGAGTATTATTGTCTCTGTTGTTTATATGATTATCTTGGAAGGCTACATATACATTTAAAAGGAAGAAGAAAAACATTCAGCTTATGTAACATTAAGCAATTGTAATATACCATAGAAAAACTTAAAATTTGTAGGAATAGGTCCATCCTGAGAAACACTGTCATCACAGAAGAAGTTAATGTCCCATTGATCCTTCTTTTCCACAACAGAGACTGCTTTTGCTGAATACGTACAGATAAATCAAAAGTTCATAAGCTATGTTTAAGCTTATAAGGGCATACACTATGCATTTTAAATCTTTAGATCTTTGCATTTAATCTAAGGCTATGATACAGTTTTAGATTAACATAGTTTAACATAATTTTTTAAGATATTTTGAGGTATTAACAATTTAATTTGTTCTTGGCTAGATCTTTAGCCCCTACAAACAATGCCTGTATTTTGAAGTATTGTCAATGAAAATGAATAATATAGGGAAAAAAACCCTCTAGTTTACTGTTTTTAATAAAACCTATCACTTCATTCAATACTAACGTAGATGAAATATGTATTTTCTCTCAAGCACTCAGATAGAAGTATGGCTATATATACCAAACAAGCAAAGCACCATAAAATGTTGCAACATGGTTTTAGAATTTTCAAGTTAAAGAGTAGTCCAGTTGTTTCATGTTCTTTTATATATTTAAGAATGTGAATTTTAAAATAGACACCATTTACTTTAATTCTATCAGAAATATATTTTAAATCTTCAAAAGCCTACTTCTTAAATACTCATGTATTTTTATTTCATAATGCATGATTGAGATTCTCTCTTGTGTTTTCAACCTTAATCCTTAGAAAATAGAATTCAAAACTTACTAATGACTCTTATTATAGACTATATATGTGTATATATATATATATATATATATATATATATATATATATCTCACATAAGCTTTAATCAAAACTAGCTTTATAAATTCAATATGTGTAAACACCCATCTGATACTACAAGAATGGTATGAAATTGTTTATGTTCATGAAAAGCAAATTCTCTGAAAATATTCTCCTCAAAGAGGAAAGATAAAGGTAAAGAAATAATATAAATAGTATTAATTAAAAATTTTACAGTTACAAATGTTGCTAAACTTAGAATAGTTAAATTACTTCTAAGGATAAATGTTTCAAGGAATGTACAAGTAATGCTTTTAAATCACATGGCCATATATTCTAATATTTGTGCTTTTTATTTTTACATTTGTACCACCTTTTTTTGAAAATTATAGCTTCTACTTACACAATTTACCCATCATTTGTCACATCTTCAAGTTATTCTGTAAGTTCAAGAGGGTGAAGATTTTTCAGAGTTCTTAAACTCATTAATTATATAATTTATTAATTTGATTAGATATTTTACAGTAATTAAATAATTATAGACTTCAGTACATAATTTTAATAACATTTAAAATGTAAGCTCCTTTTATTTTACATTAGCCCTAAAAGCATCTGTTCTTTGTAAATAATAGTAAATTATTAACAAATAGTGAGAAATAAATTCAATCTGAGTGAACATGACAGGTTTTCATTTTCCTCTTTTAAAAAGTTTATAATGAGATATAACAATTAGGAAATGACATCTTCTTTTCATTAGGCATGTAATTATTTTACAGTATGTACTGACTTTCCTAGATCATACCAGTTTAAATGAGGTTTAAACCCCAAAACATAGAACAATCAAAAGATTGTAATGCTCGTACCTAATATTTTCTAAACTGGCTTTGGAATAGTCACTACTTCACATTCCATTTCATTTTATTTTCATGAAAAGGAAAGTCTTCCACTAATTGGTAACATAACATCGACATTATTTATATAACCATCCTACACCAGAGCTGTCATTTAACTTTTGACAGCCACTTCTGTTATTCAACTGTCATCTTCTTTATATGATGAAGAAGTGCATCTTTTTCCAAGTGAGCCTCTGCAAGAGCCATTTTAGCTTTAGCCAGTTCCTGTTTAAGAGATTCATTTTCTTCCATGAGCTGAAATGATAAATTTGAAAAGAGAATTCAATCATTTCCAGAAAATTTAAATACACTATTTTATAGAGTATCCAAAGGTCTGACACTTGGGATAGTTAAAATATCCAATGCTAGTGTGGGTCCACTTAAAATTCCTTAGACAAGCTATTCAGAAACACATATGCCATTAAAAATGTCCTTACGGGTCTTGCACTGTGGCTCAGTGGTAGAGCACTTGCCTAGCACATGTGCAGCACTGGGTTCAATCCTCAGTACCACATAAAAATAAATAGTTATTTAAAAAACATTTTTAAAAATTTCCTTAAGTTTTGACCCCATAGTTCAAAACAATTAACTTCTCATTTCCAAATTTACTAGTGATTTTGTTTCACTGTAATATCACTGGACCTCTCTATGGCTTTGGATACTGCTAACTTTCCCCTTTCCTAAACATCTCTCCTTTTATGGTTTTTATGTCACAGCTCTTTTCATGCTTCTCTCTCAACCTATGCCAACTTCTTCCTTTTTTTTTCTTGAGAATGTTTAATTTCCATATTCTATTTATTTCATAGTTGGTCTCTTCTTTTGTCATCTGAGTCACTCTCTTGGATGGTCTCACTTACTTCCACAGTTCAACTACCAGATACCCTTATCTAGCATAAATCTGTTTCCTGAGCTCCAAACTCACAATTCACAATCTGAATATACCACTAGACATTTTCCTCTAGATAGCCAATAAGTCTTCTGTCCCCTTTGTTGACTTAGGTCAAGTATTCTGTTGTCATAAGAGCCATTCCTAACCCTGACAGGAGGAGACAATAAAACTAGGGGCTTTTTGCATTTACACAGATATATGAAAACATACACATTCAATTTCAAAGAGTTCTCAGACCTCCTTTAGTCTTAGCTTAAAAAGTTCTGCCTTATAGACAGATCAAATGACGATGTGTCCCTATATTTCCCCCAATCTGTGGCACCTGACAGTATGTTGTAATCACTGTTAACAAACTTTTGTCTGTCCCACCAGATTTTGAGTTCTTCAACAGACAGGAACTGCTCAATTTTACATTCCTTGCTCAGAGTTATTATCCAATAAATCCTTGATGAAAAGATGAATAAACTCATTATGTATAAATTAAAACCCTGCTGAGCATTTTGTTTACTTACCATGGAAAAAAAATCAGAAGCAACTTGAATGTTAGCAAATGTTAAAAGGAAAGTTCAGAAATGATAATATATTCACATCCATATTACTCAGTCATTAAAATAAAAATGAAGCAGATGTAATATGTAAAATGTCTGTTAAATAATACTCAATGTTTAACTTAAATAAGTAAACAAATAATGTGTTACCTATTAGTATATTAATAATTATTTTAATTGCTGAAACTGAATCTGAAATAGGGTTTCTATTACCTGTTCTCTAGTAAAGTCAAAGGAGCATTCAGGAAATTTAACTGGCCAAGGAGCCTCTGGGCTTGTCTGAGTAGCTTGGGTGACACTGTGTTGTTCCTTCAGATCATACTTTCCACTGGTCAGGAACACTGAATCACTTTTGACATTTTCTTTCAAATCATTTCCATTGTTAAGCATATGAGAACCTAGTCAAACAAAATACTCAGATAAAATTTCCAAATACTTGATCAATATTTATAATTTCTACTATGAAAAACTAATTTTAATATGAGTCTATATCCCTATCATGTGAGGACAGTATTATGAGACAGAAAATGGGGGAAAATTTAAAAAACCCACAGTAAAACCAAAAGCTTTGAAAAAGATTTTTTTTTTTTAAAGGATAAATTTTTAGTAAGAATGACTAAAAAAAAAAAAAAAATCAGAATCAAAAGTAAAAAAAATTGGGGCTGGGGTTGTGGCCGCTCAGTGGTAGAGCGCTTGCCTAGCATGTGTGAGGCACAGGGTTCAATTCTCAGCACCACATATAAATAAATGAATAAAATAAAGGTCCATTAACATCTAAAAAAATATTTTTTAAAAAAGTAAGAAAATAAAAGGGATATTCCTACCAACCTTACAGAAATAAAAATGACAATAAGGAATAACTATATGCCAATAAATCAGATAACTGAGATGAAATCAATTCCTAGGAAGACAGAAACTACTCAAATGGACTCAAGAAGGCAATGTGAATAGACATACAGCTGGCAAAGATATTCAATAACTAGTTAAAAACTACCCCAAAAGAAAAACTGAGACCCAAATGGCTTTAAAGACTGGTTGTGGTCACACACACATGTAATCTCAGTAACTAGGGAGGCTGAGGCCAGAGGATCACAAATTCAAGACCAGCCTAGAAAACTCAGTGAGATACCATCTCAAAATAAAATTTAAAAAGGGATAAAGATGTAGCTCAGCTGTAGAGTGCTTACCTAGCATAAACAAGGAACTGGTTTCAATTTCTAGTACTGAAAACAAACAAAAACAAATAGCACCAAACCTTCATAATTCTTCCAAAACAGAAGGAGAACACTTCAAACTCCTTCTATGAAGCCAGTCTTACCCTGATACCAAAGCCAAAGAATTTCTTAAAAAAAAAAAAAAACTAACATGAATGTGCTTATGAACATGTCCATTAAAATCCTTAACATTAGGGCTGGGGATGTGGCTCAAGCGGTAGCGCGCTCGCCTGGCGTGCGTGCGTGCGGGCCCGGGTTTGATCCTCAGCACCACATACAAACAAAGATGTTGTGTCCGCTGAAAACTAAAAAAATAAATAAATATTTTTTAAAAATTCTCTCTCTCCCGTTCTTTAAAAAAAAAAAAAATCCTTAACATTAGCGAGCTCAATCTAGCAACATATAAAAATAATTATATACCATGGCCAAAAGGGATTGATTGATCCCAGAAGTAAAAGTTTCACCTAACAAGAAAAAAGTCAATAAGTGTAATGCTTTATATATGTAATTTATTATATAAAAAACAAAAGCCACATGAACATAATAGATACAGAAGAAGCATCTGACAAAAATCCAACACTTTTCATTGATAAAAATAATCAAAAAAGTGGGCACAGACAACTTGCTTGATTTGAAAAAAAAAAGGGCATCTACAAATACTCCACAATTAATATTATATTTAATGGTGAAAAAACTGGATACTTTCTTTGCCAAAAACACAAACAAGACAAGGATGGATGTATGCATTCATCACTTTAACACTGTCCTAGAGGCAACTGGGCAAGAAAGGGAAATAAAAGGCATCGAGATTGGAAAGGAAGAAGTAAAACTATCTTTATTCACAGATGATGTGATTTATGGTTTTCTATATTTAAAAAAAAAGCTATGCAATCAACTAAAAAACTATTAGAACTAACAGGTTCAGCAAGATACAAAAATTAATATACAAAATAAAATTCTATTTCTATACACTTTATAACGAAGAATCTTAAAGTAAAATTATAAAATAATTCCATTTAAAATTTGTTCAAAAAGAATAAGCATGAGGCCTAGAACTGCCAAAAAGGAAAAAAAAAAAAAAAGAGGAATACTTAGGCATAAATTTAACAAAAGTACAAAACTTATACTCTGAAAATACAAAACATGGTTGAACTATTGAAAAAGATTAAAGTGACTTAAATAGATGGAAAATTCTCCATGTGCATGGATTAAAAGACTTACTATTATTAAGATGGCAATGCTCTCCAAAATGATCTACAGATTTAACATTATCACTAACAGAATCCCAGCCGGCTTTTTTGTAAAAATTATCAAGCTGATTCTAAAATTCATATGGAATTGCAAATGACCCAGAAGAGTCAAAGTTTGAAAAAATGCAGTAATGTTGAATGACTCACATGTTTCAAAGTTTACTCCAAAGCAAGCTGGTACTCAATGAAGACAATATGGTACTGTCAAAAGGAGATGGATGTATATGAATGTGTGTGTGTGTGTGTGTGTGTGTGTGTATGCACAAAAGTAACAGATTTGAGGTATATTTAAGAACCAGATCTTTAAAACTCTTAAAAGCAAAAAGGGTAACTCTTCATAATCTCAGATATGGCAATCTAGTCTAACAAAAGACAAGTCAATCAAATAAAGTAACAAAAGAAAAAACACATAAAGTGAACTTCATTAAACTGAAAACCTTTGTGCCTCAAAGAACTCCATATAAAAAATAGAGCTGGGCCAGCTGCAGTGTCACATGCCCGTAATCCCAGCTACCTGGGAAGCTAAAATAGGATAATCACAAATCAAGGCCAGTTTGGGCAACTTAACTGGACACTGTTTCATAATAAAAACAAAAAGGACTAGAGATTCAATCCCTAGTGTCATTAAAAAAAAAAAAGGGTATCACTAGGTAGAGAGCCTAAGTAGCATGCATAAGGCCCCGGGTTCAATCTCTAGTACCACAAAAAACAAGTGGACAGTCTACAGAAAAGGAGGAAGTATTTGCAAATCATATATTTGTTAAGGAATTTATTATCTACAAAAATAATTCTTATAACTCAATAAAAACATAAACAGCCCAATTATTTAAAAAGGCCAAAGGATGTGAATGGTCAGTTCTTCAAAGAAAATACATCAATCGCCAACAAACACTTGCAAGATACTTAACATCGTTCCTCAACAGGACACCCATAGCACAAGAGTTAATAACTAGAATCAACAAATGGGACTTACTCAAACTAAAAAGTTTTTTCTCAGCAAAAGAAACAATAAGAGAGGTAAATAGGGAGCCTACATCCTGGGAACAAATCTTTACTCCTCACACTTCAGATAGAGCCCTAATATCCAGAGTATACAAAGAACTCAAAAAATTAAACAATAAGAAAACAAATAACCCAATCAACAAATGGGCCAAGGACCTGAACAGACACTTCTCAGAGGAGGACATACAATCAATCAACAAGTACATGAAAAAATGCTCACCATCTCTAGCAGTCAGAGAAATGCAAATCAAAACCACCCTAAGATACCATCTCACTCCAGTAAGATTGGCAGCCATTATGAAGTCAAACAACAATAAGTGCTGGCGAGGATGTGGGGAAAAGGGTACACTTGTACATTGCTGGTGGGACTGCAAATTGGTGCAGCCAATTTGGAAAGCAGTATGGAGATTCCTGGGAAAGCTGGGAATGGAACCATCACTTGACCCAGCTATCGCCCTTCTCGGACTATTCCCTGAGGACCTTAAAAGAGCGTACTATAGGGATACTGCCATATAAATGATCATAGCAGCACAATTCACAATAGCTAGACTGTGGAACCAACCTAGATGCCCTTCAATAGATGAATGGATAAAAAAAATGTGGCATTTATACACAATGGAGTATTACTCTGCATTAAAAAATGACAAAATCATAGAATTTGCAGGGAAATGGATGGCATTAGAGCAGATTATGCTAAGTGAAGCTAGCCAATCCCTAAAAAACAAATGCCAAATGTCTTCTTTGATATAAGGAAAGTAACTAAGAACAGAGTAGGGAGGAAGAGCATGAGAAGAAGATTAACATTTAACAGGGACGAGAGGTGGGAGGGAAAGGGAGAGAGAAGGGAAATTGCATGGAAATGGAAGGAGATCCTCATGGTTATACAAAATTACATACAAGAGGAAGTGAGGGGAAAGGGAAAAAAAGGGGGGAGAAATGAATTACAGTAGAGGGGGTAGAGAGAGAAGAGGGGAGGGGAGGGGAGGGGGGATAGTAGAGGATAGGAAAGGCAGCAGAATACAACAGACACTAGTATGGCAATATGTAAATCAGTGGATGTGTAACCGATGTGATTCTGCAATCTGTATACGGGGTAAAAATGGGAGTTCATAACCCACTTGAATCAAAGTGTGAAATATGATATATCAAGAACTATGTAATGTTTTGAACAACCAATAATAAAAATTAAAAAAAAAAATGGAAAGTCCTCTGAAGTGTGCTCAAAAAAAAAAAAAAAAATACTTAACATCACTGGCTATTAGGGAAATTAAATGAAAGCCATAATGTCATTTCATATCCACTAGAATGGCTATAATCAAAAAAGATAACTAGTAGTAGGCAAAAACCTGAAAGAATGAACATGAATTATTAAGGTATTATTTACATAAAATAAAACCATCAATTTTTAAAAAAAGAAAGATAACTAGCAAATATTGGCAAAGAATTGAAAAGTTGGAAACCTCACTCTCTGCTTTTCGTGTCCACTTTCCTTTTCCTCTGTAACAGTTTAGTCATGATGGCAAAAAAAAAAAAAAAAAAAAGCCACTGTAGCTACCGGTGACCCTTCCTTTCTTGATTCCCTCATAAATATGCAAAATGGACTCAGAATGCTTGAGTCACAGTCAACTCATGGATCACTAATCATGAGCTGAAATCTTTTCAATGGCAAAGCTGGGTCCTATTCCCACTCTTATGACAGGGTCATCCAACAGTCAGGTCTTTCAAAAATCACATGGAATGACCCAGTACAGGGAGAAAAAAAATCACATGGAATGAAAGAAGGGCAGTTTGTCAAATCAAACTATGAACAGACAGACAAACTCCGTGCAATATAATTCTCCCCACAAAATACATTTCCAGAAAAGAATACTAAGTCAAAGAATACAAACACTTTTAAAGCTTTTGTTCATACTGTCAAATAACCCTCCATGAGAGTTATATCAATTCCACTCCCATTCTGTGTATAAAAATGGAATAGTTCTTTCTAAATGGATAAATGCTAATAAGCTGAGTTTTGGATGGCTTGATTCATTATAGTGGTACAAACTCAGAAACTACCCATTATACGATTGTCTTCTACCACTTATGATTTATGGTAATAATAACAAGAAACAAAAACTATTATACTGGTTCAGAATAACATAATACCATTTCGGCTTGGTAATGCATTTAAGAGCAACCCAAGTACTATGTCATGGGAAAGCCAAATTCTTCTCTGCTGTTTCTACCTTAAGACTTTTTTTTTTTTTTTTTAAGAGAAAGAGAACTTTTTAATATTTATTTTTTAGTTTTCGGAGGACACAACATCTTTGTTTGTATGTGGTGCTGAGGATCGAACCCGGGCCGCATGCATGCCAGGCGAGCACACTACCGCTTGAGCCATATCCCCAGCCCAACCTTAAGACTTTTAACACTCCTAAAATACTAATTGATCAGTATTTTTAAATGCACTTTTTCTAACTTTTAAGAGTAAAACTCTTCTTTTAAATGAAATCTGACATGGAATGCCAACATAAACAAAAGATTAAAGCTGGTTACACTGGCCATGGTGAAGATAAAGGAGGATCAAGGGCTTATTCTGGGCTGTTTCCCTAACCATGGGCTCCTATGAATAAAAAAAGCCGCTGGCTACACAACTCAGAAACTCATTTACTTCCACCACTGAAAGGCAGTCAGAAAAGGGAAGCAGAATGGAGAAAGAAGAACAAAGTGGAAGGGAAAAGAAGGAATGGAGTAGACTAAGTAGATGAGGAAGATGGAGAGTGGAGGACAATGTGAGGAGGGAGAATGGAAAGACAGAAAGGGAAAGTGTGTGTAAAGGAAGATAAAAGACATAAGAAGGAAGACATAGTCAAACAATAAAAAAGGAGAAGGGAGGAAGAGGAAGTAAGAAGGGCATGGCATGGGAAAGGAGAGGCAGGAGGAAGAAAATAAAGATGAAAAAGAACAGAACCAGTATAAGGACAGGAGTGATTGGAGTCTATTACTAGAAAGATGAATTTCCTTTTCTTTAAAATAATCTTTCAAATTTTAGGGGCAATTATCAGTTCTAGCATTACACATTTTGATAAACAAATCAATGCCCCTCACTGAATGAAATGTGCAGAATCCTCACAGCAGCAAACATTTTCCCCTGGAGTAGACTCAATCTGCCTAAACTTCAATTTCTTCATTGACAAAAAGTGGTAAGAATATTTGCATTAACTATCTCAAAGAGTTATGGTAAGAAATCAATAAGCTGAAAAACCTTATAAACCAAAAATCAATATTCAAATATTATTTCTTCTTATAAGAATGGTAGATGCTTGGCAAATACTTCACAATAGACTTTAAAGAGTTCTCTGTTCATTCAAACAGAAGATTTCTATTTATTTTTCCTCCCTAGTCACATACTGAGTTAACAGGCTTTACTTTAGGTGTAGTGATGAAAAGAATATATGTAATAAATATATTTCAGTATAAACATACATTGCCCCTCTCCTTCACTACCTCTCTGGTTGAGAATCAATGCCATATTGGGCCATGGTTCTTGAAGGATGAGAATACACCAGATCCTAGGTAACATACATATAGCTTATATGTATGTTACTGTTAAATATTTATCATAGCTGACATATTAGTGAGTCATATTTCTGATACATTAACATATAAGCTATATGTATGTTACATTAGGCTGTGTGTTCTATTGTATACTTCATGGATGGAAAATATGTTTAGAGCCACTGCACTACTGTTAAAGGTAATTAACAATACATGGCTCTGCGTAAACACACAAACATTTGGGTTTTTTTCCTCTTAAGTTACACACTTACACTGGAGCAAGAAGGAAAGTGGAATGTTGCTTTGTAGTTTTGTGAAAAGTTATTTGAAGTTTCTCCTTAAAGTCTTTACTGAAAAATTGGTAAGTGTTTTTAAGACTTTCCAAGAAGTGTGAAGTACTGTGATAAGTAGTAAAAAGTAGGCATAAAACCACCTATTCTTTAATAATGGATTTTATTTAATCACATTCAGAACAGCTGCAAGTATAGCTTAGAATATGTTAAATGAAAGGGAAAGAAGTAAAGAAGAGAAATATTAGGTAAGCTGCTATTATCACCACCAACAAACACCTACAAAAATAATGAGACTATTTTGAATGTGCATGTTTCCTAAAAAAATTGTTTCTTTGAGACAGGGAAAAAAACACCACAGTTTGAAATTTCTTAATGAACTGTTTGAGAAGGTTATTTAAATCATTCCTAAAATGTCCTTCTAAATTCTAAAAGCAAATAAAAGTTACTGTTAAATATTTATCATAGCTGACATATTACTGAGTCATATTTCTGATACATTAACATATAAGCTACATGTATGTAACACTAGGCTGTGTGTTCTATTGTATACTTCATGCACCAAAGACCCTAATTAATTTCTACATCATGAGAAAAATGACATAACATCACAGTCTGCTTCATGGCATTACTTTTAGTAATAGAATGAGATAATATGTGAGACCTCCCATATAAAACAAATCTTGCTTCTTTATGTTAAAAATCTGTTGTTCCTGCTGGGCACAGTGGTGCACACCTGTAATCCCAGCGCAGCTTTGGAGACTGAGACAGGAGGATCTCAAGTTCAAAGCCAACCTTAACAACAGCGAGGTGCTAAGCAACTCAGTGAGACCCTGGGCTGGGGATGTGGCTCAGTGGTGTGAGTGCTCCTGACTTCAATCCCTGGTACCTGCCTACCCACCTAAAAAGCCCTCGTAACCATTAGCAGTCTCTTCTTATTCCTTTCTAATCCCAGGCCTCTCAGACTACTAATTTGCTTTCTTTCTGTGGATTTGCCTGTCCTGCACATTTCATGTAAATGGAGTCATACAATCAATGGTCTTTTTCTGACTGGCTTCTTCCACTTGGCATAAAGTTCAAAGTTATCTGTGTTGTAGAGAGCATAACTACATCATTCTTATTGTTGCTGAATAATAAATAATCCATTGTGTGGATACAACATATTCTGTTTATCCACTCACTGCACTACGACATTTCAGTCATTTCTACTCTTGGGTAATTGTTAATATTGTTGCTGTAAATATCATGGACAAGTTTTGTATGGACATGTCTTGATTTTTCTGGCACAGATACCTATGAGTAAAATTGCTAAGTCACAGGGAACTTTATAATTTTAAGAGAAGCTGCCAAACTGGTTTCAAAGAATCTGTACTATTTGTTAGTCCCAACAATATATCAGGGTTACAACTTTTCTACATCCTTGCCAAAACTTATTATTATCCCCCCCGCTCAAGTTTTTGTTTTGTTTTTGTACTGGGGATTTAACCCAGAAGTGCTTTACCACTAAGCTGCAATGGTACAGCAACAGCCCTCTTTTTTTAAAATTTTGAGGCAGAGTCTCACTAAGTTGCTGAAGCTGGCCTCAAACTTGCAAACCTCCTATCTCAGCCTCCTGAACCACTAGGATTACACTGAACCCAGCTTCTTTCTGATTACAGTTATCCTAGTGGGTATGAAGTGGTAGCTCACTATTGCACTGATTTAATTCCCCTAATGGCTAATAAAGTCAAGTATCTTTTCATGTGCTTACTGCCATCTATACATTTTCTTTAGAGATGTCTTCATTCCTTTTTCAATTTCAAAACTGAGTTATTTTACCTTTTTACTGTTAAGATAAAATATATCATTTACTGATAAGAGTTTGTTATGTACTCTGAATACCCATCTCTTATTAAATAAGTAAGCTGCAAATGTTTTCTAACCTATGGGTTGTCTTTTCTCTTTCTTGATGGTTATCACTTAAGGCACTAAAAGTTTTAAATTTTTTTTAATATTTATTTTTTAGTTGTAGGTGGCCACACAATACCTTTATTTCATTTTTTTTTTTTTTGTAATGCAGTGCTGAAGATTGAATCCAGTGCCTCACGCATGCTAGGCGAGCACTCTACCACTGAGCCACAACCCCAGCCCTAAAGTTTTAAATTTTGATGGAGTCCAACTTATCCTTTTTTCTTGTCATTTGTGCTTTTGGTATAGTATCAGAGAAAGCTTTGCCTAACCCAAGATCAAGAAGACATCTTCAGCTGGGGCTGTGGCTCAGTGGTAGAGTGCTTGCCTAATACATGTGAGGCACCCGGTTCAATCCTCAATATCACATAAAAAATAAATAAGTTAAATAAAAATTTAAAAAAAGAAGATATACTTTTATGCTTTCTTTTAAGAATTTTATATTTTTGCTCTTCCATTTAAGTTTCTGATCCACTTAGAGTAAATTTTTGTGTATGATAAAAGGAAGAGGTTCATTCTCCTTTAGCAGTTTCACCATCATTTGAGGAAAACGCCTCATTTACCCCATTGAATTATCTTGGCAGCCTTGTCAAAAAAAATCAATCATAAGTGGGAGACTTTATTTCTGAATTCCCAATTCTATTCCATTCCAATAATTTTTTTTATTTTATTAGTTGATGAACCTTTATTTATATGTGGTCCTGAGAATCTAACCCAGTGCCTTACACATGCTAGACAAGCACTCTACCAATTAGCCACAACCTCAGCCCCCATTCCAATAATTTTTAAAAAATATTTTAGTTGTCAATGGACCTTTATTATTTATTTACTTATTTATATGTGGTGCTAAGACTTGAACCTAGTGCCTCACACATGCTAGGCAACAGCTCTACCACTGACCCATAATCCCAGCCTCCATTCCAAAAATTTTTTAATAATCTCCTTTTCTATCCTTATTTACAGTTATGGATGCTGATTGTACTGTTTTCTTCAAATGTTTGAGAATTATTGGATGTATGTCTATCCCATTTTCTTGACTATAGATGCTGATTCTATTTGCTGTAGATAAACTCCAGTGGTTGTGGGTAAGAGAGGAGGGATTGTGCCACTGAATTAAATAGCCAAGTTAATCAACTCGAGTCATTTCTTTCCTGGAGCCTAACAGCTGCAGAATTTACCCTTAGTCAATATGCACACCCTATTGGAGTCTGCTACTAAGTAGAAATACAGGTAAAGATTTCAAAAAGCAATGTCTAGATGCTACTGTTCAGTATCCCATTCTAATGTCAGTATGCTGGTGGGAAGATTTCTCCTGTTTCTGAAGAGGAACTTCCCTAGCAGAGTTCTCTTGGACTCTCACCTCTTCCCAGGGAAGAAGGCATGACTTACCTGATTGATGAGTTTAGAAAAAAAGAACTACATATGTGCGGTTCAGTCTCTTTTTTTTTTAATATTTACTTTTTTTAGTTGTAGTTGAACACAATACATTTATTCCAAACATTTAGTTTTATGTGGTGCTGAGGATCGAACCCAGGGCCTGGGCATGCTAGGCGAGCGCTCTACCGCTGAGCCACAACCCCAGCCCCGGTTCAGTCTCTTCTTACTTTGGCATATGACTTGCCTATAAAAAAAAATGCATTTTGTTCTGCATTTTCTATGAAACAGTTTTGGAAGCTAAAACATTTGGAAGATAGCTGTGCATCAAGCCTTTCTTCTCAAAGACCTAAGTTACCTTCCCCATCTGAGATTTTTATCAGTAATGAAGCTGCCATCTTGTTCTTTGCTGGCCTGACTCCAATCTGAGAGTCTCCAGTTAAGCCCAAATTCCAGAGGGGAGAGTCAAGTTAAACGTACCTTTCAAAATGTTCTGACCTCAGTAATAGTCCTATCTTTCATGAGTTTATGGCCACATACTAATCAAGTTTTGCCTCTGTGGTTTGCTCTCTGTTGAATTTTTTAACAAATATATGACCCCCTGGTGATACTTATTCTTCTTTTGCAATATTGAAAATGACTTTATTATTCTTTTCCCATTTTCTTTTCATAAG